>NC_082693.1:47278247-47591125 GCF_949987515.2 Delphinus delphis | reverse complement strand
CCTGGCTATATTCTTCCTGGATATCTGATATATCATTTCTACACTGATAGATGACTATGATATACTTTGCTTCGTGGATATAAATAAATTTATGTTCCTGGCTAGCAGTTTGTGGATGCATTCTTTAGAATTGATCAGCTCCAGCTACAAGTATATGTATAGAAATATGAGCTAAGAGTCATAAAAGCTCTTGTATATATCTAATGACATTTTCTCTAAAAATTTTTCTTCATAGCCTTCTCTTTTGTCTATTCTCTAAGAATATTACTATCCATTTTATTTTCACTCAGTTCATGTGAATTATGATTATGGTGCTTAACTATTGTCAGGTGTAATCTTTCCTGTCTCTCTTAGTACTTGAAATCCCTTGGGTGTGGGTGACAAGCAACATATCTTTCTCTGCTGTGTACTTTGAAGTGCTTGGTGATGTTCTGTGGACATATTGCACACTGACTGAAAAATGTGAAGGTGAACAGTTGTGAAACCTGGTATTATCTAAATAGTTACCTAAATGCTGCACGGAATGTATTATGTGACAAGATAACCATAAATCCAAGTATATACAGTACAAACATTTTGATAAAAAACAGAGATATTTAGCTATATATAGCTAGGAAGGCAAATTTTAGAAATTCTAGCTGTTTGATATCTTATATTCAGTTTTGAAATTCCTGTCCCATCTGGTGAGACTGACATTAAAAAAGAAAAAGGTGGGATCCTGTGATATTACTAAACTCACTGGATATGCAGGAAGCAGATCATGAAAGTGGTAAAGAGAGGCAGAAGAGTGATGTGCTATGAGAAGGACTCAGCTCACCTCTGCTAACTTTGAAGATGAAGAAGCAGGGGTATGACCCAAAGAACAGGCATATCCTTTAGATGCAGGAAAGGATGAGGAAACAAATCCTACTCAGATCCCACAGACAGGAAGCAGCCCTGGCAACACTTTGATTTAGCCCAGTAAGATCTTTGTTAGACTTCTACCTACAGAAATGCAAAAATGATAGACTGTGTTGTTTAAGCCACTAAGTTGTGGTAATTTGTAATAGCAGCCATGAAAAACTAATATACAAGTCAAAGAACTAACCTGGAATCTAAGTAGTGATAGCTAAGTACCTGCAGGGAGCAAGAGTACCCAAGCATTAGCTGACCAGGACAGATGCTACTGGAGGCCATATAAGCAAGTAAACGATCCAGCTATATATATATATATATATATATATATTTTTTTTTTTTTTATGCGGTATGCGGGCCTCTCACTGCTGTGGCCTCTCCCGTTGCGGAGCATAGGCTCCAGACGCACAGGCTCAGTGGCCATGGCTCACGGGCCCAGCCGCTCCGTGGCATGTGGGATCTTCCTGGACCAGGGCATGAACCCGCGTCCCCTGCATCGGCAGGCGGACTCTCAACTACTGCGCCACCAGGGAAGCCCCAGCTATATTTTTAAAAAACAAATTATTAAAGACTGAATGTGTGATAACATGAAAATCTGAAGCCCCAGGGTGCTACAAACATAGAGGGACTTGTACCATTTTGCAGGCTTTTTCCTCCACAAACTTCACCGGCAGTCATATGGAAGATCAAGAAATATACAGAGAGGGCTTCCCTGGTGGCGCAATGGTTGAGAGTCAGCCTGCCGATGCAGGGGACACGGGTTCGTGCCCCGGTCCGGGAAGATCCCACATGCCGTGGAGCGGCTGGGCCCGTGAGCCATGGCCGCTGAGCCTGCGCATCCGGAGCCTGTGCTCCGCAACGGGAGAGGCCACAACAGTGAGAGGCCCGCGTACCGCAAAAAAAAAAAAAAAGAGAAACTTGGTTTTGTAGTACTGGCTAAGGGAGGGGAAAAGAAACCATTCCCCCAAATTCTGCCAAAAGCCAACTCCCCTATTCTCCAATGAAAGGAAAGTTTTAATCTGCAGGAGGAAGAGCGACAAAACCTGCCACCTTCGAACACTGGTGGAAACCCCTTGGAACTATATGCTGTTTTAAAAAAATATATTTTAAATATAAAGATATATCTGAATGAAAAGTAAATAATGAGAAAGATATGGCAGACAAATAAAACAAAAGCAGTATATATAAAACTAAGATGGAGTAGATGTCATAACAAGGAATATAATCAGAGATAAAAAGGGATGTTACATAATGATAAATAGGTAAATTCTCCAAGCAGACATGGCAACCATAAATGTGTATGTACCTAACAATAGCCACAAAATAAATGAGGCAAATCTGATAGCTCTGAAAGGAAAAAATAGACACATTCATAACTATAGTTGTAGGATTCAACACTCTCAATAATTGACAGAACTAGTAGAAAGAAAATCAGTAAGAATAGAGGTGACCTAAACAACACGATTCCCAATTTAACCTAATTTACAGTCATAGAAGACTCAACTCAGGAACATCAGAAAACATGTTGTCCACCAGGGCAAATGAAAATTCACCAAAATGGAACAAAAAGAAATCTTAACAAATTTAAAAGAATAAAACATGTCAGTTATGCTCTCAGATCGCAACAGAATTAAACTAGGAATCCATTTCAGAAGTAAGTTTGGGCAGTCAGCACAAACACTGGAAATCCAGAGATACTCTTTTCAAATAACATTTGAGTAAATGAGGGAGCTATAAGGAAACTTAAAAATATTTTTAACTAAACACAATGAAAATAAAACATTTCAAAATTGTTTGATGCAGCTGACATACTTAGAGAGAAATTTATAGCATTGAATGTCTATATTAGGAAAAAAAGAGATTACATTGATTACTTTAGGGTTTGCCTTTAAAAACCAGACAAATAAGAACAATAAACCAAAAGAAAACAAAAATAAAATAATGAAGAATAATATAGAAATTAATGAAATTTAGAATGAAAAACAAAGAAAACCAATGAAAGCAAAAGATTATTTTTGAAAGTCAAAAAATATTCATCTTTGAAAGGATGAATAAAATGGATATAACCATAGTTAAACTGACCAAGAAAAAAACAAGAAGACACAAATTGGCAATATAGGAATAAAAACGGGGATATCACTACAGTCCCCACAGACATTAAAAAGAAAAGGAATACCACCACCAATTCTACATCCATAAGTTGGAGAAATTAGATGAAATGTTGTAATTCTTTGAAGTACATGACTTACCTAAAACTAACTCAAGAAGAAGTAAATAACCAGAAAGTAAATTAAAAGTGATTTAACTTTAATGTAAATTGTATGAGGGCCATACAAACTCTGTTGCAACTACTCATCTGTGACACTGCAGCAAGAAACCAGCCACAGAAAAGTAATAAGTGAAAATCCAATGTAATCTATAAAAAGTTCCTTTAAGTAATAAGTGAGTTTAGCAAGGCCACAGTATACAAAGTAAACATACAAAAGTCAGTGAAACAGGTAGAGTGACCAAGATGGCAGAGCAGGAAGTTCCTAAGTTCACCTCCTCCCACAGACACACCAAAATGACAACTGTTTACAGAGTAACTATCAATGAGAATGACCGAAACACTAGCAGAAAAGATCTTCTACAACTAAAGATGTAAAGAAGGAACCACAATAAGATGGGTAAGAGGAGTGGAAATGCATCATTCTGATACCAGAACCTTCAAAGATATCACACACACACACACAAAAATTACAGGCCAGTATCACAATGAACATAGATCAAAAATCCTCAACAAAATATTAGTAAACCACATTCAATAATATATTAAAAGGATCATACACCACGATCAAGTGGGATTTATTCCAAGGATGTAAGAATGGCTCGATATCCATAACAATATGGATACATTTTAAATGTACTTTCCTAAGAGAAAGAAACCAGCCTAAAATGCTCCATATTGCATGATTCCATTTATATGGTATCCTAATAAGACACAAATATAAGGATGGAAAACATATCAGTTATTACCAAGAGTTGTGGAGGAGAGAGTGGGTTACTACAAAGGGGCCATATATAAATGAATATCTGAGTTGCTGAAATTGTTCTGTATGATACATAGTAGTTGATCCATGACTATGTATTCATTAAGGCCCATAAAACCTTATACTAGGACTTGCCTGGTGGTACAGTGGTTACGAATCCTCCTGCCAATGCAGAGGACATGGGTTCGAGCCCTGGTCCAGAAAGATCCCATATGCCGCCGAGCAACTGAGCCCGTGCACCACAACTACTGAAGCCTGCGCGCTCTAGGGCCTGTGTGCCGTGACTACTGAGCCCGCATGCTGCATCTACTGAAGCCCGCGTGCCTAGAGCCCGTACTCTGTGACAAGAGAAGCCACCGCAATGAGAAGCCTGTGCACCACAATGAAGGGTGGCCCCCACTCACCACAACTAGAGGAAGCCTGCGCACAGCAACGAAGACCCAACGCAGCCAAAAATAAATTTAAAAAAATAATAATAAAAATAAATTAAAAAAAAACTGGCATTAAAAAAAAAAACCTTATACTACACTAGGTGACTTTTCCTATCACACAATAAAAATCAACCAGGATATGAGGGGAAATCAAGATGTGATTGAGATTATGAAAAACGAATTAATGTGTTACAAATGTACGACAACTTCACTGAAGGAAATGGGTAAGAAAGTAACTGACCGAAATCACTTTAAAACAGTGTTTTGTCTGGATACCATAAGATTAAAGACAAACAGTATATCCTAGTTGGTAATTTTGTTTCTCACAAGGCTGTAATTCAGCAATTCTGAAAGTAACTTACATGTATATTATGATTGAACAAATGAGTAAATAGATGGTAGACAGTTGAGAGCACAGTTTCTCACTCTCAGAGAAAGAAGTTACTGTATAAGTAAGTAAGTAAGAATGCTAGAATGCACCCTGTAGTGTTGGGTTAGAGGTGGCGAGATCAACATGAACTAATGTTTAGTCATAGATAAAGAAATGCATATAGATATGTGTTTAGAAATGAGTTAACATACTTACTGTTTGCTTTAATACATGTCCACAAAAATCTCTGATATACTTCCTTCTAAGAATTTAATTTGCCTCCCTTTGTATACAGGCTGGACTTAGTAACTCACTTCCAAATAATAGAGAATGGAAAGGGAAAAGAGTAAGCTTTCACTGGAGAAACTGGACAGACACTACCTTAACCAAATGATCAACTTTAACATCAAGTGTAATAACTCATGTTGATATCATGCACATCCTATGATGTCATGAGAAGGGCACTTCTATTATATTGTTCCCCCAAATCCATAGCCTTAGTCCAAACATGTGAAAATACTAGACAAGCTTAAACTGAGGGACATTCTACAAAATTCCTTAACACTATTCTTTAAAAGTATCATGAAATACAAGGAAAGACTGAGCTGTCACAAATTGGAAAAGATGTTACAAATAAAGAAAATACCTCCAGAAACAGAAAAAAAAATCCAAACTTCTGAACCATCTTTACAAGTCTACTGTATATCTTGTATTATTTCAGAATAAAATTTTCAAAAAAAAGGAAAAATGGTTTCAGATAGTCTATAATGAAATACATATGTAAAGAGAAAGAGGAGCATCAAAATAAGAAAACCAAAACAATAAATGCTTGTCCCAGGCAATTACAAGTATAATCTTATCACAATACTAAACTACCTGTTGCCACAGTAATAGCAAACATGCAGAGGATTTTAATTTAGTATAGTAAGGAAACTAATACTGTATTTTAAAAATACATGTTTCTTCAGTGTTATCAGACTATTTGGTGTAATAGATTTGACACGGTCAATTCATTTATATTCATGTGATCATCACCTCTTTAAACACAGAAAAAGTAAGATTAGATCACTGACACACAAAAAACGTGTTGGCCTGTTTTCACAGCTAAATGCTAAACTTAGTAAAGTAGAATACATGGAAAGTATATTATGATATGAGATGCTCATTTTGATTTTATATGGTACTCAAAAGATAATTTTAAAACTAAAACACTATTCCTTATAAAATATTTTACTGAATAGTTTAAAACTGAGGCACAATTACTAGTATTGAAACAATGGAAAAATGTCAAATGCTTTATGTGAATGGGTTTTTAAAGGATTAGAAATATAGTTTAAAGCTTAGACATATGACAATACTTTAAAACATCATAGTATATAAATACCTGTGGGATAATAATTTTTATTAAATTTTCACTGAAAATGTATAAATTATATGTATAATCTAATTTTCTTTAGTAATTAATGACCTGTTTTTATTAATCGACTTCATTTTTTTATTGAAGTATAGTTGATTTACAATGTTGTATTAGTTTCGTGTGTACAGCACAGTGATTCAATTATATACATATATATATAATATATATTCTTTTTCAGATTCTTTTCCCTTATAGGTTACTATAAATTATTAAGCATAGTTCCCTGTGCTATATAGTAGGTCCTTGTTGGTTATCTATTTTATATATAGTAGTGTGTATATGTTAATCCCAAACTCCTAATTTATCCCTCACCCCCTTCCCCTTTAGTAAACATAAGTTTGTTTTCTATGTCCCCTTTAGTAACCATAAGTTTGTTTTCTATGTCTATGGGTCTGTTTTTGTTTTGTAAGTAAGTTCATTTGTATCTTTTTGTTTTTAGATTCCACATATAAGCAATATCATATAATATTTGTCTTTCTCTGTTTGGCTTACTTCACTTAATATGATAATCTCTGGGTCTACCCACGTTGCTGCAAATGGCACTGTTCTTTTTATGGCTGAGTAATATTCCATTATATGTGTGTGTGTGTGTGTGTGTGTGTGTGTGTGTGTATACACACACACACACACACACACCACATCTTCTTTATCCATCTGTAGGCAGGCATTTAGGTTGTGTCCATGTCTTAGTGCTGCAATGAACATTGGGATGCATGTATCTTTTCGAATTATAGTTTTCTCTGGGTATGTGCCCAGGAGTGCTTTTTTTTTTTTAAATCATGTACCTTTAATATTTTTTTCTTTCTTTGTAACTAAATTATATGTGAAAGGATTACATATTAATTTTTTAAATATTTCCAGATACCTTTGGTTGACTGTTTTAAGTAGTTCTTAAATATTTCATATTAAAGATAAACTTAAAATGTTTCTATAATGTTATATTTAAGATTAAAGTAAGTGTTGAATAGAAATTGGAAAACTATGAATACACACCCAAGATTTACTTAGTGGCAAAAAATAGATCAGTTTGTCTCACAGAATGTAATCTTTCTTAACACTAGAACAGAATCAGTATTATTGACTTGAAACTCCATCATGAATATTGTTATGGGTTGAATTGTGTCTCCTCAAATTACATATGTTGAAATCCTAGTTCACAGTACCTCAGAATGTGACCTTATTTGCAGATGGAGTCACTGCAGATGTATTTAGTTAAGATGAGGTCATACTGGAGCAGGGTCAGCCCCTAATCCATTATGAATGATGTCCTTATAAACGAGAAATTTGGACACAGAGATGCATATAGGAAGAATGCCATGTGATCAGGGTGTCAAGGAATGACAAAGACTGCCAGCAAACCACCAAAATTCTAGGAGAGAGGCATGGAAAAGATTCTCACAGCCCTCAGAAGGCAGCAACCCTGTTGACACTTGATCTCTTCCAGCCTCCAGAGCTCAAAGATAATACATTTCTGTCATTTAAGCCACTCGATTTGTGGCAGTTTATTACAGCAGCCCTAGTAAACTAATACAGACATTTTCAGCCTTGCTCTGTTCCTGTGCCAAGGCTGAACAGGGCCCAAAATAGATTAGGAGACAACATTATCAGAAAGCTTGTTTTCAAAGAACAGTTGTTCAGTAGTCCCAGTATCCCAAATACCTTGAGCATCAATATTACCACAAAATTAACCCCACCACTACACTGAAAAGTCTATATGATAGGGCTTTTTTTTTTTTTTAACAAGATTCTCAATTGTCATTCTGAATTTCCAAAGAAATGACATTCCCAATGGAACTCAATAATCTTAACAGAATACCAGACAGAACTCTTAGGGATATTCTTATCTCATCAAAAGGAGGGAAACACACCTCCTGAATTCTCATTTATTAGCAGAAATCTTAATGTGAAAAAATATATAAGCTTGAAACTCAAACTGTGTAATCCCATTGCTGTTTGTTTACAGTGCCTAATTCTATGTGACTACGTTTGGATATAGATACTAATTATGTACTCACCTTGGAATGTAGCCCTTAGAATCAACAATACCCATCATGTAAGTAAGCTGAACTGAAAATTTGAAGAAAGGCTTCCAAAACAATCAGTGGTAGCTAATTATGACATCGGTCTGTGACTGTCTGTATAAAATAGACTTTTATGATGCTAGAAATGTATGTTGAATGAAGGAATGGTGTCAAGAGGCAAGGAAAATACTCACATAGGATCTTCAATGTTACTCTTTCAATTATTTATCAAAGGCCTTGTGTATGTGTTACACAGATGCATTATCAGCATTTGGGACCTGTAACCTTAGTTGTGTTAAAAAACGTATTTCTGTGATGTAGAGTACAAACTCTACTGTATTTTTTTTAAAATAGAATATTTTTCTTTGTTTTCTCTTGGCAGAATAAAGCAATAACCAGCTGGGGCCATATATCAGGGATTGGCAATCTATGGACCACCACATGCTAAATTTGGGCCACTGTCTGTATGGTAATTAAAGGTTTGTTAGAATACAGCCACACCCATTTGCTTGTGTATTGTCTGTTTTCATGATACAACCACAGAGTTGCATAGTTACCACAGAGACTGTATGGCTTGAAAAGCCTAAAATATTTACTATCTGGTTCTTTACAGATAAAGTTTGCCAACCCCACTGTATGTTATAGCATCAATATTGATTCTCTTACTACACAGAGCCAATTTCTACCTCTGCTTTAAAGTCTGTGGTTAATAGAGCAGGATTTAAGTTCCATTAACTGATAAATTCTGACTAAGCAACATGTGTTGCTGTGTGACCCTGGTCAAATTACTTTTTTAAAATGTTCTTATCATTTGAAAATTGAGAAAAAAATATTTATGTATTACTTACACGGTCCTTATAAAAATTAAAATATTCATGCAAAACCATTTTGCAAGAAGTTGACACAGTAAATATTCATTAAATATTAGTTTTTATTAATCAAATATTAACTCAAATTCAATCTCCTTCATGAAGACTTCACTACCTAGTTTTACCTTCTAGAACAGTTCTGTAATCCTTTTTTTTAAAATTAATTAGGTTATTTATTTATTTATTTTTGGCTGCATTGGGTCTTTGTTGCTGCGCATGGTCTTTCTCTAGTTGTGGCGAGCGGGGGCTACTCATCGTTGCAGTGTGCGGGCTTCTCATTGCGGTGGCTTCTCTCGCTGCGGAGCATGGGCTCTAGGCGCGCAGGCTTCCGTAATTGCGGTACGTGGGCGCTAGAGCACAGGCTCAGTAGTTGTGGTGCATGGGCTTAGCTGCGCTGCGGCATGTGGGATCTTCCCAGACCAGGGCTCAACCCATGTCCCCTGCATTGGCAGGGGGACTCCCAACCACTGTGCCACCAGGGAAGTCCCTGTAATCCTAACTTTTAAGCACGTAGTTTCTGATTGTTTCATTGCATTAATAATGACTTACTATGAAATTTTCTTTAAGGCATGATCCATGTTCACAAAAAATAAAAATAAAAATCCAAACTATCAAAAATAATTAATGGAAAGATGGTCAACCAGTGGAGTTTTAACCAGGAAAAATGTAAGAGGAAGATCTCTTAGTTACCTTAGCAATTAAAAAATGGTTGGTGTTATGTAACTGAAGTGACATATTTACTAACTTCTGTGATAGAACTTCCAAGGAGATTTTTTAAAAAGGCTGATAAAAAGTTAGGTTTATATGAAAAGAGAAGTTTACTGTGAAAAGTTTAGGCTATTGGTATAATTTGCATTGCAAAAATCTCCTATTTAAAAAATTCAATATTAAAAGCATGCTGTGATAAAATAATATATATTTTCTAATTAAGCAGCTTAAAAAACCAAACAGGAATCTGTATGTTAAGCTAGCTTAAAAATTGGCTACTCCACAACTATTTTTTAGCCTAATATTATGATCAAATGTTGAATACAGTAATAACGATGCAGTAATTATGTAGATTCTATAATTTTAATCAAAAACTGAAATGTCAGCAATGAAAACTAATGATACATGTAAACACTGATATAATACTGAATTTCCTGATTAAAATGTTAATATATCTGAAATATAAAATGTATCATTTAGACCAAAAAGTCAGTAAGGATGAAGATTTGAAAAACACTATCAATCACCTCAATTAATTGAAATTTGTAGGCAATCCACGAATGCTTGCCAGCATATACTTTTTTTTCCAAGAACACATTAACCATTAACCAAGATAGAATATATGCTTGATTATAAAATGAGTCTCAATAAAGTTAATGTTATTTCATTATACAGAGTATGTTCTTTTACAGCGACTGAACTAAAATTAAAATCAGTAATGTAATGTCTTCAGGTAAATCCCTGAATATCTGAAAATTAAGTAATACATTTCTAGATAAAATGTACAAATTCTTTGAAATAAAAATTTACAAAATGTATAAAGGAAGAAGTAAGAAATCTAAATAGTACTATGTCTACTAAATAAATTTATTTTTCATTTAAAAAGCTTCTCACAAAGAAAACTTCAGGTCTAATGGCTTCACTGATGAACTGTATTCAATTTGCAAAAGAGATACAATACTAAACTTATAAAACTCTTTAATATGCATAAGAAAATAAAACTTTCCTCAATTTGTTTTTTTTCAAGCCAGCACAATTCTGATAATGATAATAGAGGCAAGAACATTTCCAGATGAGAAAATCAGACTAAAATCTCCCATGAACATATGAAAAATATTTATCAAAATATTAGCATGAATCCATCAATATAAAAATGAATAGTAAATCATGAACAAGAAATATTTATTCCAGGAAAGCAAATTTGGGTCTATATTTGAAAATAAAGCAATATATTTCATAACATTAGCAGCATAAAGGAGAAAAATCATAAGTCATATGATTATTTCAGCAGATATAGAAATGACATTAATAATTTTAACAATCATTCAGATAAAAACAAAATCTCTCAGCAAACAGCATGAGAAGGAAACTTCCTCAATCTGGAAAACAGTATCTATAAAAAAAAAAATCTATAACTATCACTGTGGTAGGCAGGACACTGCCCACTGAGATGCTCATCCTAATCCTTGGACCTTGTGAATGTTACCTAATATGGCAAAAGAGACCTTGCAAATGTAATTAAGACCAATTAAGACTTTGAGAGTCAAAGATTATCTTTGAGGGGACTTCCTTGGTGGCGCAGTGGTGAATCCACCTGCCAGTGCAGGGGACACGGGTTCGAGCCCTGGTCCGGAAAGATCCCACATACCACGGAGCAACTAAGCCCGTGTGCCACAACTACTGAGCCCGTGCTCTAGAGCCCTTGAGCCATAACTACTGAGCCTGCGTGCCACAACTACTGAAGCCCGTGCGCCTACAGCCCATGCTCCGCAACAAGAGAAGCCACCACAATGAGAAGCCTTGAGAAGACTGCACCCCACAATGAAGAGTAGCTCCCACTCACCGCAACTAGAGGAAGCCTGTGTGCAGCAATGAAGACCCAATGAAGCCAAAGAGTAAAAAAAAAAAAAGAAAGATTATCTTGGATAAACTGAGTGAGACCAATCTAGAAACATGAATCCTTAAATGCAGAATGCTTTTCCTAGCTATAGTCAGAAAAAGAACCAGAGAAATGATGGCTTGTAAAGGACTTGAGCTGCCATTGCTGACTGTGAAGATGAAGGAAAGGGGCCAACAGTCAAGGAATGTGAGTTGCCTCCAAGCAAAAAATACAGCCTGTTGACACTTTGATATTAACCCAGTGAGATCTGTGCTGGGCTTCCAACCCTCAAAACTGCAAGATAATAAATTTGTGTAGTTATAAGCAACAAAAGTTTGTGATCATTTGTTCTGGCAGCAATAGAAAACAACTACAATCATCATCCATAAATGTAAACTACTGCATGCTTCTTCCCTATGTTCTGAAAAAAAGCAAGGATTTGTGCTCTCACCACTTCTATGCAATATTTTACTTAGATGCCATATTCACTGCCTTAAAGCAAGGGAAAGAAGTAAAATGCCTAATGTTTGAAAAGGAAGAGGAAAAATTATCATTATTTTCCTATGACACAATTGTGTACGTAGACATTCCTCATGAATGCCCCTCAAACTACCAGGCACTGTTGGAGGTAGTAAGTAAATTTAGAAAAGGTCAATATACAAACTCAATTTTATTTATATATAAACCAAACAACTGGGTAATGAACTTAAAGTAACATTCATTAACAATAGTATCACACAACTTGAAATAATTATGGATATATTTAATGAAACATATTCAAGACCTATATATGAAAAGGACAAGTTATTGTTGAGAGATATTTAAAAAGACCAAAGTAAATGGAAAGCTATAGCATATTCTCTGACTCAAAGCCTCAATATTTTTAAGATATCAATTCTTCACAAAATAATTGATAGATTCAACAAAATCCCAATCAAAACTTTAACAGGGTTTTAAATAAATATTACCAGAAACTTTTAAAGTCTATATGGAAATGCAAAGGGCCTAACACGACATCTGATGTCTTACACTGCCTCTTTTCAAGAATTATTGTGATGCCAGAGTAATCGGATAGTGTGGCATTGATGTCAGAATTAAAAATAGGTTAATGGAACTGAATAGACAATCCAGAGATGGATCAGCATTTGTACAGTCAGTTGTGAGACAGAGCACAAAAAGCACTAACCTTAATACAAAACAGCAAAAAAATTTCAAATCAGACTATATCAAATTTTAAAACTTCTCATCATTACAGATACTGTTAAAAAAAGGCACACCTTGGGAAAATATTTGCTGTACCTCTATCAGACTATATATAGCAAAGGATGTGAATAGATACTTCCCAGAAGCAGATATATGAATACCAAGTAGGCACATGAAACAGTGCTCAATAGCGTTCATCATCAGGGAAGTGTAAGTTAAAACGCAATGAGATATAATTATATACATTGTAGAATGGCTAAAATTATTTTAGAAAACAACTGACAACACTAAATGTCAGTGAGGGTGTGGGGCACCCAGAACTCTCATACACTGCTGGTGAGAATGCAAAATGTTTGCATATTTTCCCACTTGGGAAAAGGTTTGGAAGATTTTTTTGTAAGTTTTAAAAATATACATAACCTAGGGCTTCCCTGGTGGCGCAGTGGTTGAGAGTCCACATGCCGATGCAGGGGGCGCGGGTTCGTGCCCCGGTCCGGGAAGATCCCACATGCCGCGGAGCGGCTGGGCCCGTGAGCCATGGCCGCTGAGCCTGCGCGTCCGGAGCCTGTGCTCCGCAACGGGAGAGGCCACAACAGTGAGAGGCCCGCGTACCGCAAAAAAACAAAACAAAACAAAAAACAAACCTAAAACATAGCCATTAACTCGTAGGTATTTACCCAATAAAAATGAAAATATATGTTCCCAACATGTACAAAAGAATAAATACCATCTCTATTCCTAATAGTCACAATCTGGCAACAATACAATTATCTATCAAGAGGCATGGATAAGTAGTTTTTTTTAATAAATGAAAAGGAATGAACGATGGATATATAGAGCATCATGAATGAGTCTCAAAGACACTATGTACAGAGAAAGAACACAGACACACACACACGCCCATGCACGTAAATCTACTTTGAGAAGAATGAGAAAAATGGTTTCCTTTGGGTGAAAGGAGGGAGGTGAGTATCATCACCTGGTATCATCACGGATCTTTCTTTGTTGATAGAAATATTTGTTGATGAGGGTATGGATTACACTGGTATGTGCATTTTTCCAAACTCTGAGCTATGTATTTAAGATCTGTGCATTCCATTATTTGTAATTATACTTCATTTTTTAAATATGAAAAATTATATCACTGTAAATGATATTAATTCCTGTGGCTGACTGGAACTTCTAGGAAAGCAGTAATTTCCATTTCTCATCCAGGTTTGGTGACACTTGACAGAATACTGGGGAGGACCCACCCTATGCCTCCTTGTTTCTTGGGGTAGGCTTGGATGCTGCTCCCTGTTTGATATTTTCCTCCTTTAGGCCCCTCCGTTGATGAAGATAAGAAGGGAACCAGTAAGTAATTGATATACTTAATGTTGTTGTACCCTTTTCCTCAGTATTAATTGGGCCAATATTACTTTCACTTCTGTATCATCATACTGACATCTCTTCCAGTTGCCTTCCTGTTGTCCCTCTGCTCATATCTTTTTGACAAGAAAAAGTTAATGTTCAATTTCCATGAAAGTTCTTTATACTTTTACAATCTGCTAAGAGTCCACCTCCAGCACTTTCCCTACCCCACGGTGCCACACAGACCCATTATACTTCTAGAGACATTAATCCACGGATCATAATATACAAATATCAGGATGCTTTATAATTTACAAAGACATGTTCATACTTTACTATCTTATTTTACTTCTATAGCAACATAGGCATTGCTTTAATGAATTAAGAAATAGTTTCTCACAAGTTTGTGCCAAATTCAGAAAAGTAGTAAGCACAAGATCCCAGGTTTGAATGAATCTGGGGACAATGGGAAAAGGTAAAAGATAAACCTTTACTTCTGATAGAAAAAGTGTCCTCCTCAGCAAAAAGTCAAAGAACTAGGCTTCCCTGGTGGCGCAGTGGTTGAGAGTCCGCCTGCCGATGCAGGGGACACGGGCTCGTGCCCCGGTCCGGGAAGATCCCACATGCCGCGGAGCGGCTGGGCCCGTGAGCCATGGCCGCTGAGCCTGCGCGTCCGGAGCCTGTGCTCCGCAACGGGAGAGGCCACAACAGTGAGAGGCCCGCATACCGCAAAAAAAAAAAAAAAAAAAAAAAAAAAAGCCTAAAAACGCTCTATGCTGGCAAATACAATGAGTATTTGTGGTTATCCCCGAAGTCAGTCAATTACAAAGGATGATTAAATCCAGTTATGTAATCCCATAGCACAGGCAAATTACATTTTGATCCTAATCTCAGAGCAGACTTTAAACCTGTGTTTTCCCCTCGATCTCCTGAAATTATTCAATTTGGCTCAACAACCCGACCTTTATACCCAAAATCACATCTCATATACTCTCTCTGCCTCATCATTTATTTCTCCATTTTAAAATATTTTTTTTCACATAATACCTTTAGCTTTGGACAACAAACACCCTTACTCAAGTCAGCCCTGTCACAGTGACTTTGCAGCAAGTACATAAAACCCTCTTTCTTTCTGATGACTAGATTACTTGAAAAGTGTACTAACTTGAATTTTTAAAACAATCAGTTCCAGCTTACCAATTAAAAAATTTGTCTCATTTATTCATCATATTCTGTGATACGGAATTAAAGTTTCGTTCAGAATATTATCTCTATCTCAACTTGGGGAGTCAAGGATTGTATAGTTTTCTGTAAATTTTCATACAGAAAGCTAGGGTATGCCAAAAGATGAAATGTAGTACTGGGGTAAGAGAAGCCTAAATGTGATAAATAGGATTTGTGTTAGTTCTTAACAACAGAAAGAAGAATACAGGAAGAGTACTTTACCTGACCAATTACATTCTATGACTGATTTTATTCTTAATTTCCCTATCTGAAAAATTAGGAAGCTGAATATTTAGATGACCTGTAAAGACCATTTCAATTTAAAAAATACATATAATTCAATTTCATGTAATTCTTTACTTTCGCTCTATTGATAAGCACATGAACAAGCTACTACCCTTACTCATCTGTTACTTGGAGTTGATCTTCCTTTTCTTAGTTAAGCTAACAACTCTATTGAGAAGATGAAAGCTTGGTACAGTTATATAAATTCATGCATAAAAATGGGATTATGGGTAGTACACACTCTGGGGAAACCTGAAATTATAAAATCTGTATATGTAATGTATCATGAGAGTGCATCAAATGAGACTTTAAACTTTTTCTTGAAATTGAAAATTATTAATAAGTTCCATAGTGGTTTACAGAAAAATCTATTAGAATTTCCTTTTCATTTCTATAAATTATATTTATGGCAGGTCAGTATTCCTGTCTGTTAGTTTGTCTTGGTTATTGTTGTTTTTGCTGTTTAAACATTATGTTCTTGGAGATCCAATCATGATTTGGCTATATAGTCATGTTTGTGTAATTTTGTTACTAGCGTTAAGTACAGGTTCCCCTATGAAAACTTTCATAAGCCAAATGGTGTAAAGTGAGAAGCAGTACCTTAGCACAGACATATGTTGCTAACAGATGCACAAGATAAATCAAGATAAGGCACAGATGCTCACAAACACAGTTCAAAACTGTGGAGGCTTGATTCTGAGATGCTGAGTGTATATAACGAATATTCTCTTACTTGCCACTTGATGACATAGTTGTTTTTGAGAGTTCTCATCATTTCTGCTTCATAAGCATATTTAAATTTGATACATTGTTTTCTTTCATTTCCTTTACTTCATATATATCATGTGAATTATTAAATTTCCTTTAAAAAGTTTCAAAATTTATTATGTGTGTAGCTTCTGAGTATAATGTAGGAGGCTACAGCTAATGTTTAATGTGTTAAATAGGAAACACAGAGTCAAAATAGGTGAAAGACAATTTCAACCGAGAACTAGATTCTATTTTTTAAAAATTAAATGAGTGAGAGTGACAAGACGGTGGAGTAGGAGACCCCCAGTCTCCATCCCTCCACAGAGAACAATAACTAGACAGCTATCCATGAACAAAACTAGCTCTGGGAAAGCTGAGTCCACTTTAAAAGTTTCAGCAATAAAATGAGCAAAAAACCTGGAAAGGACTGTACAAAATGAGTAGAAAGAACAGTTTAATTTTGCCTGCCCCAGACCAGCACTCTTGCATCAGACAAGCACTGTTCCTCATCAAGAGCTCCCCAGCCTGAAAGAGTTCCCCTCACGAAGAAAAGGAGAGCAGGTAAGTGACTAGCTTCCCAGCTTTTCAGTGCTCTACACAAAGGATCCTCTTTGGTTTTAATTCTCCCAGAGAGATTAGCAGAGCTGAGACATCTAGAGAGAGCTAGGAACAGGGAAGAAGCACAGGAGCAGCCAGTGTCAGCCAGGTGGCAGGATTAACCTTGTGCCCAGTGTCCTGCTCTGCAGAGGATCCCATCAACCTTCACCGCTAAGCGCTCAACAGCCCTTGCAGACACTACATACGTCCCCAGCTTTCATCACATGACCTCTTCATGGACCCCAAACTGCTCTGCAGAGAACGCTAGCAGCTTTCTCCACTGAGGAAAGCTGTGGCCTACCCAGCCACCATGAACCCCTTGCAGATCTTTGCCACTGAAGTTTTGCCCCACAGGCTTTCCCCTTCACTAACACCAGCTGTCTGAGACCCTCCTCTTCATGTAAGTACATGCCAACATCTAGAAACCCACAGCTGCTTTTGTGCCCACAGTTGACCCTAGCCCTTGCTGCTGGTTCCAACATTTGACACTACATGTATATCTGCAGTCAGTCCCTGCCACCACAAAGGCACCTTCAGTCAGCCCATGGCAGCATCCAACAGCAGCCTAATACACATTCTCCTCAAGGGCACATGGAACATTCTCCAGCATAGATCACAGGTTAGACCACAAAACAAGTCTCAGCAAATTTTAAAAGGTTGAAATCATACTAAGTACCTTTTCTGACCACAATGGTATGAAAGTAGAAATCAACAGAAGGAAAACTACAAAATTTACAAATATGTGGAAATTAAAGAACACACTCCTGAACAACCAATGGGTTAAAGATGAGATTAAAAAAAAATCTTGAAACAAACAAAAATGGAAGCACAGCATATCAAAACTCATGGGATGCTGCAAAAGCAGTGCTAAGAAGGAATTTTATAGCAATAAACACCTACGTTAAGAAAAAAAGATCTCAAACAATGTAACTTTACACCTCAAAGAACTAGAAAAGGAGAACTAACCCCAAAGTTAGCAGAAGGAAGGAGATAACAAAGATCAGAGCAGAAATAAAGAGAGACTAGAAAATCAATGGAAAAGATCAAACAAACTATGAGTCTTAAATCAAATCAGATTAGTTGCTTTAAGCCTACTCTTTAAAACTATCTGGAAGATTTGTTGCCTTAACATCAAATACTTTATATTAATATCTATAGTCCTCAATACTTCCTTTTAAATTGGGAAACTCTAAATAGTAGTCTATAAGCTAATAATAGGTATTGAAGATTCACTTTTAATAATACATCTCTCTTTACATTATTTTAAAGTCAAGAATCAACTGGAAGCATCCTTAATCAATGGGCTCACTACTTTCTGTTACACCTGTTTCCTCAGGTTTCCCTTCTGTGTACCATACATCAGACTGACTCTTAACAAGCAATTGTTTTTCAGATCCTAATTAAAGTTAGTTTTAAGCACAACTTGTTTTGTAGTTCTTCAGTAGAAAAGGCTATCAGATCAGACTCACATTTAGTTGGATAGTTCAGTATCTAAATTATACTAATACTCCGACCTCCCCTTGAAGTATTAACTTTGACAATAATTAGCAAATGTGTTAATAATGACTCCCTGAGAAGTACACATAAATCTCATTAAAACTGGATGATGCGCCTGGGGGGGTGGGATAGGGAGGGTGGGAGGGAGGGAGACGCAAGCGGGAAGAGATATGGGAATATATGTATATATATAACTGATTCATTTTGTTGTGAAGCTGAAACTAACATACCATTGTAAAGCAATTATACTCCAATAAAGATGTTAAAAAAAAAAAAAAACTGGATGATGAAGTAGACAAAAGAACTCTAAGTCATCCATAGCTTTGCAATGCTGATTGAAAATCTTCAATTAGAAAATATTCTGTCCAGTGACAGCAAACCATGCCATTTTTTAAAAGTACTGATAAGATTATAATTCTGAAATGAATTATTTTATGGTTCACATTTGTAATGTAATTTTTAAAAATATCACAAGACAACAATTCTTTCTGGAAATATATTAGAAAGATGCCAATTCTGGGATAATTTATAACAACCATCCTTCTTTCATAAACAGCCTGAAGTCAAAATTCTGTCAATATATCTTTAATAGAAATATTTTTTCTGGGTTTTAGTCTCTACACTGGTAACTGAGAGAGCATGTGGACTTGAGGTACTGTTTAAGTAACAGGTAGTTTCTAATTCACAAACCACACGATGTAGTAAGTCAAGATAATTTACCTTAACCTTTTGATTTTACTATTGAAGAAACTGAGACTAAGAGGGTGCATATGATTGCTCACTGTGGTTTATAATAACGTTGTTTCTAGAAAACAAGGTTTCTCATTCCAGTTCACTGTTCCTTTCCTTTGCATCATTTCCCCCACATTGAAAACTGTTTTTGTAAGTACAATTAGAAAACAGAGCTAAAAGTATTTTTCTAGAAATTTCAAGCCCAACTTAGTGTTTCAGAATCCTTATACCCTGCATTTTGACACATATGAGCATTCATCTTACATTCACATTACCGTAAAGCCACCTGTACCTGCATGTCTGTGGCTATTGTTTAGCTCTATTATACTGTTTCCAAACCATATACTGAGATTTGTTCTGCTTGTACTATCTAAATTGTCTATTAAGAAAACTTGAATTCAATGAATGATTGTAAAACTCTCTGCTTCCTTTATTTGTCTAGAAATGATTTTAACACATTCTCATTTCTATTTAGACAAGTGGAAATGTTACAACATACTGATATCTGCTTTTCTCAGATTACTTTGTCTTAGTTATCATAGGATCTTTGTTTCTATATAGGATTTCAAATGCAATTTCCACAGTATTTGTACTGAACAACTGAAAGGATGAATTCGATCATATCCTGGTTGATATTCTACTGGATTATAACCCAAGATAAAGTAATAGCTGTGCTCACTTAAAAACTGGTGGACATATATTGGGAACATTATTTTAAAAACTCAATTGGTGACTAAAGTATACAGTAATGCTTCTCATTTTATTTTTTGGAGATTCAAATCATTGCTTGAAAAGTATAAATTGATTATTTTTATTTCCTTTTCCAAGTGCCTACCACATATTAAATGTTTCTTTTTGCAAGTCCCATTTTTTCTTACATCCAAGATAGGAATAGAGAAGTTGTGAGTTAATTGGATAAGGAATTTAGTTTTATATTTTTATATAAAAAAATAATTCAGCAAAAGCTGAATCCATCTAAAAGTTAAACATCTGAAGAACATGAAGAAGGCTTAACTCTATGTTATTTTTGGACAGATAGGCCAAGGACCATATTCAATCATCCTTTTAGTATTTACTGGATGCCTACAATGTAAAGTACCCTATGAGCTGGTAAAGAGTGTACAAAAATGAATTACAAAGAATCATTGCCTTCAAGGAAATAAGTATATATTTTAAAAAAATGATGTATAAAAATGTCATTAACTTTATTGAGGTTCATTCTGGAGAATGAATGAGTAGGAAATAAGAACTTGTGTGATCTAGAAACTCATATTATACAACTGATTAGCTAATATGAACTGAGCACTTACGAAGTGCATCTTTAACACAAAACTTTAAAGCAAATGTTTATATCATTGTATACCTGATGAGGATGAAACTCAGAGAAGTCAAATGGTTTGTCAAAACTATAAAATCACCAGTAGGACAATTTGGGATTTAGTCTATATCTGATACACTCTAGAGATTGCTCACTATTTACCAGAAATTACTTAATTTTATGAAATCTTCTGCAGAAACAGAATTTGTCCTAGGGCTATTTTGTAGACTTAATAAATTAGCATACTTTAATGTACTGTATAGGTAATATGGGTTCAAAAAATGATGCTGCCTCATTCTTCTTCATCCTCTCTCTCTTACTGTGGTTTCCTCCTTTTTATACCCTCCTTTAAATATTTTTATAGCCAGTACTTAATAAAATTTAAAAATATTTAATGTTTGTCTAAAACCAAGATGTGATGAGAACTAAGGGTACACATGATTAGAACTGTTTAATTGTCAATGTCCAAAACCATAAACTATACAAATATAGAAAATCTGATCTCTGGTATTTCCAGTATTAAATATTATAATATTAATAATAACCATATACACATATACTCATTCAAAAAGAACACTTTTTATTCTCATTTTACTTTTTTCAAAAAGTTTATTTTTGGCTGTGTTGGGTCTTCATTGCTGCATGCAGGGTTTCTCTAGTTGCAGCGAGTTGGGGCTACTCTTCGTTGAGGTACACGGGCTTCTTGTTCTGGTGGTTTCTCTTGTTGCAGAGCACGGGCTCTAGGTGTGCGGGCTTCAGTAGTTGTGGTATGTGGGCTCATCAGTTGTGGCTCGCAGGATCTAGAGCGCAGGCTCAGTAGTTGTGGCGCACGGGCTTAGTCACTCCGTGGCATGTGGAATCTTCCCAGACCAGGGAGCGAACCCGTGTTCCCTGCATTGGCAGGAGGATTCTTAACCACTGCGCCACCAGGGAAGTCCTCATTTTACTTTGTTGATTGACAAAGAAACTGTGAGAATGACCCATTTCCCACTGCCAACTAAATTTTGGAGTTATAGAGTATGGACTTTATAAAACATACATTTTTAGATGCATGAACTAAACATAAAAAAATATGAACAGATTTAAGAATAGAAAAGAATATTCCATTTTGTGAAATATGATTACTGGTGCCTTCTTCCTTACTTCCCTGCTTTAAATGTTAGTTTCTCAAGTTAAAATCACTACTATAATCAAGTTTAGTAGAATTCTATTCCACTTTCTATAAAATAGCACTTTAGAGTTAATTTTGGAAGGGTTTTTCATCTATTAAGGAGTGTTATATATATTTTTACACTATTACACAGCAAAAAAGGTTTGCACAGTAGCAAGATTTAAGACAAATATTGGTGATCTGTTTGGTTTGTCAGAATTTATTTTGCTCAAGCAATTTCTGAAATTGCTCTTGTGGATTTATATTTCATTTTAATTGGGACAAAATGGGCAGTGTCAGGTGAGATACTGATTGCTTTTTAAATATGCTGACAGGGTAATATATCTCATTAGATAGCTGCTGGGTTTACTTTTTAAATGGACTTGTGTCTTGAATAGAGCTTTTAAAATATATTGACTAAGTATTAAATATCTATCAAGAACTTTTAAAATGTGTATTTATAACATCTCATACTAGTTAAAGTGTTTCTAATTAACTTGAGAGAACCAAAAATTTAATTGGTTTCTCTCAATATTTTTGTTTGTGTTTCATTTTTCTGTAATTGCAATAAGATGCAGCTGTTCTCATTCAATCAATCTACTCCTTGGAAAACATAAATGACTCACATAGGCAACTAAATAAGAATAAACATCTGAAATTTGCATTTTGGGCACTCTATTAAAAATGACTTCTATATTTTAACATATAACTTAGTTACCAAAAACTGATTTCTACTCATGTACTCAAGGAACTGTTTTGTTGCACTGTATAAACTATTATTTCTTTTAATTAGTTAAAACCTAGTAACAACTATGGTAACAGGATTCAAATTTCTTAAAATTTTACTTCTAAAAGAGATCATATTTACTCGATAAAGTAACTCCCTGACCAATTACTGCTGAGGGCTGCCTTTGTTCAGAAAGACTCTGAAGTAATAACTGTATCCTAATGTGCCTTCCATATCATGGATGAGATAAAAACCACCAATATAAAAGTTAATGTCAACAAAGATCTCGGATTTTAAGTTTCACACATGATTTTACATTATTTTATTTAAAATATTTTTTTAAAAATTAACAATGAGGAATGCCTAAGACTGTCCCTCAGAAGACATTTACAGTGGTCTCCAGAAGCAGCGCCATCGGGTCTGTTGGTAGGGTGGGGTAAAAGGCAGCTGCCTTTAGTTAATGATATGTTAGCTCAATTCTAACTCTATATTCATTTTGTTTGTTTGTTTTACTAGATAATTTCTTAATGATTAAGAAGGCTTTCAACCATTCTGTTCTGTTCATTTTCAGAGACTGACCTCCAGGAGACAAGACTGTCTTCACTGTGTTTCTGATAAGAGAATTGAAGTATTATCACCAAGGAGCTAAAGTTTTAAAGACATTATTTTGGTCAAAAAATCTTTTTCCCCCTAAAAATGCTATGCATATTAAGAAATATTTGTAAGGCCTCTACTTAACTACTGTTTATATTTTTCATCTTTCTTCTCCACCTGCATAAAATTAAAACTTCTAGCACATGTACTTTCACCCAGAAAGCAGTGGTATAACTATATAACTTTGGGGCCTACCTATACACATATAGAAGGTCATGCATGGAAAATAAAAAACTGATAACCACAAAATAGGGACAAGGTATGTCTTACTATACTTATAACTACTTCATACCTACATCCACGGTTATATTAATACCTCATAAGGAATACAGTTATGTTCAAACTCTTGTGGAGGTGGAATTATGAATTAAATGGTGCAGTTCCTTTTTTGTTTCTAATTGTATGCAATATTTATCTTCTATGACTCAACAATTGCCTAACATACTTTCCACATTCAGGTGCCTGACTCCTTTCTACAAGTGGCTTTATTTTCACAGACAGTTACTTTAAAATATGGATCATTGACTGTTTATAATGCCAGCAAGTACTGTGTCTTGGCCTGGTTGCATGCTCCTACAAAGCTAATGCATTGCCAAACTCTCTCTGAAGTCACTAAAAGTGCCAAACTTGAAGTAGCTTAGAAAAGGTACTGAAAGAGATGATAAATTGATGCAGGGAGAATGGCTTCCTTTTGCATGTTTCAGCAGGTTGGATAATCTCTCTTTTCTAGGCACACATGGACCTCAGGAATCGTCTCTCTGTGTAAGTGAAGTATATCAGCTATAGTATTGATGCCATTAATAAATCATAGATAGATAACTGAGGTACCTGTATCATTAAGTAGCTGAAATAAGATTTGTCCTTCTGGAGATTCAGCATATGTAAAATTGGTTGTGACTCAGACAAACTTAACTACCTAGAAAATATCTTATGCTCTCTAATTGTGTTCACCTAATTATTATTATTTTAGACCAATTCATTTTCTGAGGACTGCCTTATTCCAAAACCTCTAAACTAACTATGACTCACCTTGAGTAAAGGCATCCCCAAAATATAATATATTGTAGGTCGTTGTAGATTTGAGGACTTGCAAGTATCTTGAAAAATATTCCAGATAAATCAGCGACCACCCTCCCCTTATTTGCAAAGTAAAGAAATTCTGAAATATCTTAGATTGAATAGTATTTTATGAAAAATAAATAACAGATATGTTTAATAAAGTATTGATCTATTTACCTTCTATTAACATACAAGTGCATTTACTATTTTCCTTTATTGAAGTATAGTTGATTCATATTATATTAGTTCAGGTGTAAAACATAGTGATTCAAAATTTTTACAGATTATACTCCATTTATTTTTTATGAATTTATTTATTTGGCTGCATTGGGTCTTCGTTGCTTTTCTCTAGTTGCGGTGAGCGGGGGCTACTCTTCACTGCAGTGTGTGTCCCTCTCATTGCGGTGGCTTCTCTTGTTGCGAAGCATAGGCTCTAGATGTGCGGGCTTCATTAGTTGTGGCATGCAGGCTCAGTAGTCGTGGCTCGAGGGCTCTAGAGAGCAGGCTCAGGAGTTGTGGCACAGGGGTTTAGTTGCTCCGCGGCATGTGGGATCTTCCCAGACCAGGGCTTGAACCCATGTCCCCTACACTGGCAGATGGATTCTTAACCACTGAGCCACCAGGGAAGTCCCATAGATGATACTCTGTTTAAAGTTATTATAAAATATTACATTCCCTGTGCTGCAAAATATAACCTTGTAGCTTCTTTATTTTATACATAGTAGTTCATACCTCTTAATCACCTATCTCTATCTTGCCCATCTCCCTTCCCTTGCCCCAATGGTAACTGGTATCTGTGAGTCTGTTTCTGTTTTATAATATTCATTCGTTTTATTTTTTAGATTCCACATATAAGTGATAACATAGAGTATCTGTCTTTCTCTGTCTGACTTATTTCACAAGCGTAATGTCCTCCAGGTCCATCCATGTTTTTGCAAATGGCAAAATTTCATTCTTTTTTATGGCTAAGTAGCATTCCTGTGTGTGTGTGTGTATGTGTATAATCTTCTTAATCCATTCATCTTTTGATGGATACTTAGATTGCTTCCATATCTTGGCTACTGTGAGTAATGCTGCTATGAACATTGGGGCATATGTATCTTTTCACATTAGTGTTTTTGTTTTCTTTGGACATATACCCAGGAGTGAAATTGCCGGATCATATGGTAGTTCTATTTTTAATTTTTTGAGGACCCTCCATACTGTTTTCTATAGTGGCTGCACAAATTACATTCCCACCAAAAGAGTACAGGGTTTTCTCTTTCTCCACATTCTTCCCTACATTTGTTATTTGTTAATTTTTTTTTTGGTGATGGCCATTCTGACAGGTGTGAGGTGATATCTCATTGCGGTTTTGATTTGTGTTTCTCTGATTATTAGTGATGCTGAACATCTTTCTATGTTCCTGCTGGCCATCTATACGTAGTCTTTGTAAAAATATCTATCCAGGTCTTCTGCTGATTTTTTAATCAGGTTGTTTGTTTTTTTCATATTGAATAAGCTGTTTACTTATTTTGAAATTAACCCCTTATCAGTCATATCATTTTGCAAATGTTTTCCCCAATTCACTAGGTTGTTTTTCATTTTATCAATGGCTTCCTTTTCTGTTCAAAAGCTTTTAGGTTAATTAGGTCCCATTTGTTTACTTTTGCTTCCTTTACTTTAGGAGACAGATACAAAATAAATATTACAATGATTTATGTCAAAGAGTTTACTGTCTATGTTTTCTTCTAGGAGTTTTATGGTTTCCAGTCTTACATTTAGGTATTTAATCCATTTTGAGTTTATTTTTGTTTATGGCGTGAGAAAATATTCTAATTTCATTCTTTTACATATATTGATTTTCTGTCTGGATGATCTGTCCATTGATGTAAGTGGGGTGTTAAAGATCTATCTGTCTGTCTATCTATCTATCTATCTTCCTTCCTATCTACCTACCTACCTACCTACCTATCACCCACCATCTGTGTGCTTACCTCTCCAAACTCTAGCAGAGTGCTTTGCATATTATATTTCCTGAATAAATATTTATTGAATAGAGTTGAATGAGATGTCATTGCTTTCAACTATAGGAAGCAACAGTTGATTGGGATAGAAGTTTTTAGTAACGTCCTAATCTAATAGAGGAAGTTCTTTGAGAGCAAACAGGGCATATGTATGTCCCATAAATTGCCCATTGTCAGTGGCTACTACCTAATTCTCCTTTCAGAAAATCATAAATCTGAACATTCAGCTGGTTGCAATATATTATCAGAGTTACGAGGCTTACTTTTAAAGATGTTAAAGAGATAAACAAAAACTGTTTTTTCTGTACTTAAACAGAAACTAAACCTTAAAATGAATTTAAATATTTAGATGATACAAAAAGCTATTTCCTAAACTGCTAATTTAATCTTATTAAGGCAAAGTTTTTAGGGTGCAGTTTTATTTCATTGCAATGTGGATTTTTTAGTAGAGTTTCCTTAATTAGTTTCAGATTTACAAAATTTGTACTATTCTTCAGGAGTTTTCTTAGACTTTTAGGCTAATTTTTATCTCTATGACTGTTGGAACATATTTCTAGTATAGAGAAAGTTCTTCAATAAATTATACGTTTTGAAGAAATAATCACTGAGTCATTTTTAGGAAAAAAAACGTTATTAATTGAGTTACAACTTCATTAAATATGAATAATTCCCTGTATAGATTTTATGGTACTTAACAAAAAAGAATGCAAATAATAATGTTATACTTAAAATGTGCCAGACACTTTTAACATTTTTTTTATAATATCTTATTTAATCTTCTTAACATTTCTCTTAGACAGAATTACTCTTATTATCTCCATTTTATTGCAAGGAAACTGAGAAACAGATAAAAGGTATCTTTTTTAAAAAATTGCACAGCTAGACAGGAGTCCTTAGCCATCACAATGCAAAGAAATAAGCTTATCCTCGCCCCAAGAAATAAGTATAATACTGCACAGTATGGTTAAAACAATCATCTTAGGGCTCTTTAAATCAGAATAAGTACAGACAAGTTTTTTTTTTTTTCAGGAAACAAAAGTGAATATAAAACTGCTGCAACATATTATTTAAAACCTCCATATTTCAACATTTATGAGACATACAAAGAAAGGAAGTATGACTCATGCTCAGTTTAAAAAAATGTTAAAAGCAATCATAAGTGGGCCCAGATGTTAAATCTGTCATGCAAAGACCTCAAAGCAGCTATTATAAATATGTTCAAGGAATTAAAGGAAACCACATTTAAATAACTGAAGAAAAATAAGATTACAATGACATTAAAAGGGGACTCAATAGAGATAGAAACTTTTAAAAAGAAACAAGTGAAAACTACGAAGTTGAAAGGACAATAAATGTAGACAGATTTGGAATGGCAGAAAAAAGGATCAATGAATTTGAGAGATTAATAGAAATTATGCCACCTTAAAATCACAGAGAAAAGGGAGTGAAGAAAAATAACAGAACCTCAAAGACTAATGGAACAACATCTAGAACACAGAGTAGAAAGGAACTTTTCCCAACTCATTTTATGAGGCCAGTATTACTCTGATACCAAAGCAAGATAAAGATATCACAAGACAGAAAACTATAGATCAATAGCACTTATGAACATAAATCTGAAAATCTTTAACAAAATGTTAGCTAACCAAAATCCAGTCACGTAGAAAAAATAATTATAAATCACCAACATGTGCTATCTTATTCAAGGCTGGTTTAACAACCAGAAACCCATTAATGTAATACATTACATTAAAAGAATGAAGGACACATACCCCTTGAACATTTCAATAGATGCCCCAAAAAAAGAAAACCCCCATTTAACAAAATCCACCATCTATTCTTAATAAAAGCTCTCAACATACTAGAAATAGAAGAAAATTTTTTCAACTAGATAACAGGCAGCAATGAAATTCCAGGCCAACACCATAGGTAATGGTGAAAGACAGGATGCTTTTACTCTAATATCAGGAACAAGGCAAGTAGTACTGTGAAGGGGAAATTTCTATTCCACCTTAGAGATCAGAAAACTGAGGCTTAGAGAGTTTAAGCACATTTCTCGGCTTGCAAAACTTGCAAGTATCAGAGTCATGATTCAAACTCAAATCTGATTCTAATGTTCCTGAGGTTAATCACTATGAGACACTGCTTTTCCCTTGCACCTCTGTAGTTTAGTTGTTGCACAGTTCAGTGGAATTTGAAAAGCAGTTCCATACTAAAACGTAACATCTATAATCATGTATAACTTCTGAAACCTGCAGAAGACATTTATTTTCCATGAAAATGTGTATTATTATAAACTTTGGGCCTTCCATTTTAGTTTGGTCTTCAGCTGTCCCCATCTTTTCAATGACATTTCCTTTAACACTGATTTTAGACATAACAGTCTTTAAATCTCCTCCAATATCATATCTTATTTTCAGTAGATCACTTTTATACATGAAAGCTTTTACCTCCTTCACCACATCTATCACTTCATCTAAACCAATTCTTACTGCGCCTCTTCAAGTATTATAACACGGAATACCTTACAGATAGCCAGTTCATAAATATGTACACATAATGTCCTACCTTCTTGGCTTTTCCGGGGCTTTGCTCATTAGTCACTTCCTCTCTATCATTCTTCCTATCACATGTAGCTCCTTTCCTTCAGTCTTTAAACACAATCAAGTCTTGCCCAGTCTTAATATCCCTCCTTTATCCCCACGCCTCTCTCTACTACTCAGTCCCTTCTATACAAAGTAAAATGGATCCTTTGCTTCCAACAGATTCATCCAAGCTCACCAGAGTGATGAAGAACAGAAGGTTTGAAAGCATCTTGTATCACTCCTCTCACCCCCTTCACAAGCCAGCTCCTTCCCTAGTTTGTCCTCATCTCATCATAGAACAGCATTATCTACCTTCCATTGCTCAGACCAAAACTCCAGGTGTCATTCTTGATCGATTTGTGTCCCTCTAGTTCAATATTCAGTTATTAGCACTCCTGCTGGTCTTACCTCCAAATAAATTTGTAATTTAGTCACATCTCACGGTTTCCTCTGTTTCATTCCTAGACCAATTACCATCATTTCTTACTCGATCTACAGTAGCCCCCATTATCCATGGGGGTTGTGTGCCAAGACCCCCAGTGGATGCCTGAAACTATGAATAGTCCAAACCCTATAAATACTTTTTTCCATACATTCATACCTATGATAAAGTTTAATTTATATGCACAGTAAGAGACTGACAACAATAACTAATAATAAAATAGAACAGTTATAACAATATACTGTAATAAAAGTTATATGAATGTGCTCTCTTTCTCTCTCAAAATCTCTGTACAAATTTAATGTCTTTTCCATCTTAACTAAGCACTTAGCACAAACTGCAGCCATAACTTTTTCAGTTTGAGGTACAATAGCAAAAGTAGTATGAATTCCCTTCTCCTTCTTTACAATTTCATGGATAGATTTGTGCTTACCATAGAGCTTAACAACCTCAACATACGATATTTTTCTTTCCTTATTAAGTTGAGAGCTTTCACATCTTCATTTAAAGGAAGCACTTTTCGGCTTCTCTTTGTCATATCCAAATTGCTAGCATCGCTACTCTTGCACTTTGGGGCCAGTATTAAGTAAAATTGCAGTACTCTGACAGTTGATCTGATAACCCAGGTGGCTACTATGTGACTAATGGGCTAGATAGGCTGGACAAAGGGATGATTCAGATCCCAGGCAGGATGGAACAGTATGGTGCGAGAACTCAGAACGACACACAATTTAACACTTATGAATTATTTATTTGTGGAACTTTACATTTAATATTTTCAGATCTGTTGACAGTGGGTAACTAAAATTGCAGAAAGTGAAACTGCAGATGGGGGGGGGCGGCTACTGTAGTTTCACAATCTCCTCTCTAGCTTTCTTTGTTTTACTTTTTCTCACAACAGTTTATTTTCCACAAAAAGGCCACATTCTTTTTTCTAGAGTATGTATTAGATCATCATTTTCCTGCTTAAATCCTTTCCATGGCTTTCCATAGTATATGGAGGACAACATAAACCCCTTACTAAGGCCAACAAACATAATAATATCATACTCTGTAGTCCTAATATAATAATAAATTGTTATATCATCTTGCCTGTGTTTCTAAAATCAACCACCACAGTGTACCCCATATTAATTTACCTCTGGCCATTCTGTCTCCCTTACTAACTTTTCAGTAAGTCAAGTTTGATCTTTACACTTGCATTTCCAGTAGCCTATAACCGAGTCCCAAATATAAATAGGTCATGCATTCGCATCATCCACCTTCTATGCCAAATGTTAGCTATTCAAAAAGGCCTTTTCTGATTGTGCTAGATAAATTAGGATCCACTCACTTACTTACCACAAATCCCTATTGCATTTCTCTTTTATTTATTTTTTTAGAGAACTTCTCAATATCTCAAATTCTATTTCATTCGTTATTTACATCAGTGTCAATATCTTGACTCAACAGAACATGAGACACATGGAAAAAGGAAGAAATTATCTTCTACATGCTGATAAATCCTCCAACACTTAAAACAATACCTAACACTTAATAGGTTCTTTATATTTGTTGAATGAACAAATGAATGCATTAAATTGTAATGATTCCTGTGTACCTATAACTATACAACTTCATGGTAGAAGGTTCAACGTGTTTAAAATATATTTGCATTAAAAATATATACAGTGAACCATCTTTTTTTGATAATTCCATAATTTTTTTATAATAAAATAGTAATGGGTAAATATCACATTTCTTATTCTGATTTATTTAACCTAGAAAATTGTATTTAACAATGAAAATAAAACTGAAAATATATGACAATTTGTTCACTTTAAATATAGCTATTAAAGTATACTCTTCATCTTAATCGTGTTTCTGTCTTGTAGGAGACTTTATCTGGTCTTAATGACTCTGCTACTCACCCTCTACGTTATTTAATTTGAACTGCAGTGATGCATTCCCCCTAGCCTTAATTTATATTCTTTTTTGGACCCTTCATCCTTTCCCTTGATATTTGATGAGTTCCAAATTTATATCTCCAAAATTTAACTCTCTCCTGAACTCCAGGCAGTTCTGTGTTTCCAGCACCTCACTGTGCATCTTTACATGGACATCACTAAGATACTTTAAATGAAACCCATGTTACTCTTAAGGACTCTTAAGAGTCCTAAATTCAAATTTCAACTCCTCTGAATTCAAGTTTCCTTATCTGTAAAATCAAGATAACAACAGTACCGACCTCTTAGGCAGGATTAACCCTACAGTTTCATTGAGCTAAACCATGTAAATCATTAGGCAAATGGTAAGCGGTATATAACTGTTTAGTTATTGCCCATGTACGCTGGCATTGGAATTTGTATTAATTACTAATTTACTATCACATTAGTATATTTTATGAAAATATGGAAAATAAGTGACATTTAAACATCTGTTTTTTAAAAATAATATGTTCCTTCTTAAGTGAGTAAAGTGTAACTATGAAATTTTTGTGATGGTATTATCTCTTTTATTCTAATATTTATTTAATACTTATAATGTGCCAAACATGATATAAAATTAATATCTTATTCAAAAAATTAACCAATTATTACATCTATTCTTAAAAGACTTAGTTTATAAATGGGAATTCAGAGAAGAAAATACTAATTTGCATTAGAATATGACAGTTATCTTGTAGATATATTCAAGGTAGTGGGTTTGAGTCGAAGATTGATAGATTTCCCACAAATATTTGAATTCCCAGCCTCAATTTCCGCATTTTGTAAAATGAGTGTTTGGTTATATCTAGTAACCATCCCAGTTCTAACTATTATATATTACAAATAAATGGCCCATAAATTAGTATCGTATACTTAACTGAAACAAAGAGAATAGGCTATTTACATCCACTTCCTTTAATTCTTTAAAAAATGTGGAAGGATTATTGTTTTGTTTGTTTGTGTGTTATTTTTGTCATAAAGGTGCAGGTGGAACAGATTATCCATCATGTCTTTTATTTTCACCGTAGGTCAAAATATATCAATTTTCAGTACAGCAGAGATTGTACTTATGCTTTGGTCTCTTTTCCAGGTCAAAGTATCTACCTCTTGTGAATATTTCTGCTTTGCTATGCAGGATTACAATAAGATGTCAATCTGTGAAATTTGGCAGTACATGGAATCACTATGGGGAATCTCCTAGATTAAAGAGCAGGCTTTGTTTAATATCTTTGTTCCCTCAACAGAGCTGTAGGACTAATTGGCAAGTTGAATCACACACAAAAGCCAAGAATTTTCAATATAATAACAGGAGGTAACAGATAAATTATAACCTATATCTGAAATTTTCAAGTCAGTAGCCAAGAAAACTCTGACAGCTACAGCTATTTAATTTTGGTGTCCATTCTCAATTACAATCCTAGTAGCTGGAAAAAGGCTTTGCTATTTTGAATCGATTTTTATCTGATTGCAGATTTTAGAAAGCAAAATGTTTACCAAGATTTTTTCAAGATAATAATTTTCATTTTTTTCCTGACAGAAGTGCCCTTAAAAACAGTAAATTCAATTAATGGTTTAAACTATGACTTCTTAAGAAGGTTCACAGCACTAATTGGTTATTAGATTATCTTTTAACATTGATGACTTCCTTAGACATTTAAAAAATACCTTTAGTAATTAGGTGTGGAAAAAATCCTGAAGCATATACCATTAAGAGCTTTACAACTATTATTCCTTATCTTTAAGACCAAAATATAAAGTGTAAACATTTAAATGTAAAATTACCTAAATGAGAAATTTACAACACTTCCAGAATGAGTAATACTATAAAGATATTAGGCAATCAAAGCCAAATATATTTTGCCATTGCTATGGATACAATAAGACAAATTGGTATCCAGCATGAAAGTGTCATCAGCAAAGTAACTGCTATGTTTATCATTTATATTTCCTACAGACTGAAACCAGTTTCATGGGTAAAGCAACTAATCAATTGAATCTCATGAGTCTCAGGTCTTAAGTGTTTATACTGGTTACCAAAATGTAGTCCTAGTGACAGTTTCATAGGCTGAAAAGACTGTGAATCAGAACAACATATTTATGTACTGGCATAATAGTTCGTGGAATAGATTAATTCTGGAAGGTATACCAAGAGAATTTATGATCTCTTCCTGTTAGATTAACCTTTTTTATTACTATAAAGTATTCCTCTTTAGCTGCATTTAAGATCCCTTACTTAAAATCAACATTGTATAAGTAAAGCAGTTTCTTTTGATTAATGTTTGCATGCACATTGCTTTAAATCGTTCTGAGTTGTCTTACAGAAGTGTTTTGTAAAATACATGAAATTGGGTTAACTTTTCATCTGCTTTGACTTTTTAAACTTTTACTTAGTGAATTTTCCTTTTTGATTTAATGTAATTAATAATGTTTCTGTTTAGAGCCACAATCTTACTATTTATTTTCTATTTGTCTCAGATTTTTAGTTATATTATCTTTTTTTCTGTCTTGATGATTTTTAGATGGTACAAATAGTACCATTTTCTTCTTTTCCACCTCCACCTTGTAAGTTACACATTTTAAACCATGTTTTAGTAATTACTCTAGAGATTACAATTGGCATTCTTGCCTCATTGCAGATTAATACAAATCATTTTGCTTCCATCTTACTCAACTCTGATAGAAATTTTGATAGAAATACAGTAAACTGTATTTAATTTCTCCTATGTCCTATTCTTTTTTTTTTTCATTATTTCATATATTTCTGTTTGGTTCTTTTTTATGTCTTCTCTTTGTTGAACTTCTTTTGTTCTTGTACTGTTTTCCTGATTTTGTTAAGTTATTTATCTGTGTTCTACTGTAGCTCTCTGAGCATATTTGGAACAATTATTTTGAATTCTCTATTGGGCATTTCCTGTATCTCCACTTCCTTTTGATCAGTTACTGGAAGTTTACTGTGTTCCTTTGGTGAAGTCATGTTTCCCTGATTCTTCCTGATTCCTGTAGCCTTGTGCAGGTGCCTGCATATTCATAGATGCAATCACCTCTTCCATACTTTATGGAGTGACTTTCATAAGAACAACCTTCACCTGTGGGTGTGGGCACCCTGGAGCATGCCGTGACCCTGGGTCTAGTAGTGCAGAATGCCAAGCGTGGGGCATGTGGCACCTCTGGGCCTGGCGGGGTTGGGGGGAAGGCACTGTGACTCTTTGTAGACACTGTGGTCCACAGCATCAACAACTGTGTGGTCCTTGGTGAGCACTGCAAGGGAGTGGCGGTGTCTCCAGAGGCTGCAAGGGCTACTGGGGTCCTCAGCAGCACCTACAGCACCTACTGCCAGGGACCTGGCAGATGACTGTGTTTGCTAGAGCTGGTGGTATACATACACTTGTCTCCAGTGGCCAGCTGCATGTGCCTATGTAACGGCAGAGGCCGGCTGCAAACACACATGTAGTGATGGGGGCCAGGGCAAGCAGCAAAGGCCAGGGCCAATTGTGGGCTAACCAGCAGCTGTGGGAGTGGAGCTGTTCACATGCACCACTGTGCTGCTGGTTCTCACCACAGTAGCTACTGGAGAACTGGTGTTGGGAGTCAGGCCAGGGGTGTAGGCCGGTGACAGAAGAAAGGGCCAAATCTGGGCCCACAAGCAGCTGTGGAGTCCTAGCTGTGCACATGTACTCTTGTGGCTGCTGCACAGTTTCCCCACGAGCATGGGCACTGCAGCGGAGGCTGGTGATGGGCCACTGGGCACAGGGCATGCAGGGTGACAGCGGGGGGCTAGCCTCTGGAGTGCATATGTTGGTGGGGGTCAGCTGTGGGGCTCTAGACTGGTGTTCTGCACTTGCACAGCCACAGAGGCCTGGGCTGGCTGCCAGTGTGGGTTCCAGATGTTGAATGAGGTAAGTGTGGCTGAAGTACAGGTAGTGACTATTTATAGCATCTACCTTTGGTATGTGACCTTCTTATTAAATGCTGGCTGACAACCTCTGGAATCAGAATTACTGACTAGCACAACTCACTGCTCCTAAAGTGTAGCTTAAACTAACATACATACATATATGTTACTGTCTCTTCAGGAATATTTTAAGTAATTTATAGATAATGTAACTCCTACAGCCCCACTTAAAACCCTGGGATTTACTGTGATCAGTACTAGCAATAAATCTATTGCATATGTTTTATAACTATTTATCCAATATGAAGCATTACCTAAATGTACTGGTATACACAACAGTGGAACCAGATAGCATAAAACAATTTTTCCTGCATACTTCTCTTTGGAAGAGACTTAAAACAAAGATGTCGTGATACTAATAAGTATACTTATATTCTTGTGATTGCTTCAACTGTGCCAGACATAAGTATGTAAATACATTTATTTGTTATATGATACACCTGAGTGACTTTACTTTTAATTTCTGTATTACTTTTATGACAGATGATATAGCAACAAAACTTCATGTGCAAATATTATAAAAGAAGTTTACAAAATAGTCAAAAATACATCCACTGATTCTGGGTTTGTTAGGCTTCCCATATTTTTTCCCCATTACTAAATATGTCATCTTTTATTTCTCTGCCATTTTTTTCTTTAAAATTGTGATTTAAAAAGCCCATTTTGATGAACTCCATTTTAGAATACTTACAGATTTACAAAATCTTGCAAAAATAGTACAGAGAGTTCCTATATATCCTACAGTTTTTCCTAATATTAGTATTGTACATCAGTTATAATTAATGACCAATAATACATCATCATTAACTAAAGTCCACACTTTCTTCAGATTTCATTATTTTTTACCTAATATCCTATTTTATGGTCCCAAATCCCATCCAGGATAGATAACACATTACATTTAGTCATCACGTCTCCTTAGGTTTTTCTTGGCTGGGACAGTTTCTCAGAATTTCACACAACAAAACTGAATTAAACCCTAGGTAAAGTAAGTAGTACCATGTAACAATTAACCAGATAACTACTATAATTAAATGGCTGTCTACCCCCAAAATCATTTGCTTTGATAGTCAGGAGAAAAAAAGAAAAATTTAAAAAAAAACAAAAAACAGCAGCACTTTATTTAATCTTTTATTGGACACCGATCTTTACAGATCAGATGTTCGTTTCTCTTGGCCTTGTGCAGATCTCCCCTGCATTAAAGATTCTCAATGATTTCAAAGGAACTTAACTGCAAAGTAGGGAGTGAAATGAAAAACTGAACCTGTCTGATTTTTCTGCTTTTGTCAGATATTTACTTTCTACATTTGTTTTTCTCTTTCTCAGCACATCTCCAAAGGAAACACATTATGTCAAAAGGGCCCTTTCTTGCTTCACCTCTCAAATGCCTGATTTTCCAAAGGGAGTAATTTGTGCTGGGAGTAACTTAAGGCAGATCTCAAGAATCTTAAGTTTCAAATAATATTTGATATTTCACGCTCATCTACAGAGTGGTAAATGGCCAGATCAGCTTGAAGAGATAAAGGAAGTGCCGTCTACTTGCCCCCACTCTATTCAATCCATTCAGAACTCATGTATTCCAGTCCAGAGTTATCACTCGTCAGATTTCTTCACTGGTACACATGTGCTAGGAAAATATTTTACAGTTGTAATAGAAGTGTCTATGTGTATCTGCCATTCTGTTATTTATAGTGTCTTAGCTCCCTCCTTCTTCCACAGATATGTTAAATACAGACCTTAGCTATCCCTGCTTCAGAGGAGAAGACCCTCAGCTAAAACTCAAAGAGCAAAGAGTTTAATTATTGGTGATTTTAAAAATATATATTTGAAGAATGTCTGAATAGCAACTAACACAGCAACCTATGGGAGGAGAACTAATCATAAACATTTCTCGGATGAGTTTCTTTGTCCAAATCAGGGCTCACCAAACCATGGCCACAGGACAAATGTGGCCTAACACCTGCTTTTGTACAGCTTGTGTGCTGAGAATGTTTTTTTTTATGTTTTTAGATGGTTGAAAAAAAAATTCAATAATTTTTTTCTGACACATAAAAATTATGTGAAATTCAAATTTCACTATCTAAAAACATAGTTTTTTTGGAACATAGCCAGGTGAATTCATTTATATATTATCTGTGGCTGCCTTTGTGCTTCAAGAACAGTGTTTGGCAGTTGTGACAAAGACTGTATGGCTTGCAAAGCCTAAAATATTTACTTCCTGGCCCTTTACAGAAGAAGTTGGCCAGCCCCTAGCATAAACTCTTCAATCCAGTCTCTCTTTTAACTCTGCCAAATATTTTCTTAATCCACTATCATGTATCATGAAAACGTGCTTGGTAGACCCCAGAGCTCCTCTCTGCCTGTATACTCAAATACAGGTATAATAAAATACTTATATTTATTGTTCATGGGTCACTGTATATCCAGGAAGGAATGCCAGTGAAGCAACTGGGTATAAAGAGATGAAAATTCTGAAATCATAAGGAGTGGGAATAAAGGAAGACAAAACAGGTCAAAGAATTCTGGGAGATGTTAAAAATAAGTTTATCATTCTTACTCCACAGTAAATGCTATTCTAAATACGTCTTATAACTGTTGATTTGTTGAACACTTACAACAACTTATGAGTTATTTACTAGTATTGGCCCATTTTATAGATGGGGAAACTGAGACAGAGAAAACATATAGCTTGTCAATGTCACCAATAGGTGACAAATCTAGGAGTCAAATCCAGGAAGTCTGTCACTTTGCCTGATTAAGGAGAAAATCTAGAACCACATTTACTAGTTGTGTGGTCTTAAAGAAGTTAGATATGCTCTCTGAATATCATCATTATGGTTGGTATGTAAAATAAGCTATCTTGTAAGGCTGAAAGAAAGTAAGTAATTTCTAAGAAATTAAAGTAATTAATGTACATACAGCACTTGTCCCAGGGTTTGTCAAATAGTAGATATTCAATATAATTACCATTTTCTTCATAGGTATCATCAACATCAACGACATCACATTTTAAAGACAAATATGCATGGAAGTTAAAAGGAACAAATATCAGACCTTGGGAATTATAAACAGAGACAGAAGAAAAGATCAAAGACATAGGAGGATAACTATGTCTATTTGATGAGACAGATATGTACTCAATTAACTACGATAGCACACTGACAACACAGACATTTACAAAGTGCTGTGGAATGGAAGAAAAAAAAGGTCTTATTTTTGCCTTCAAAGTGTAGAGAAACTTCTCAAAGAACTTGAAACTGAAGTGTACTGAAGTTTCAATAAATGTTTGCCAAGGAGACAAGCTTGGGAAGAAAAATCTAGGTAGAAGAAATAGAATTTCTAATTTTCCTAATTTACGGACGGAAGAGGGCAAGAGTATGTGTTTAAAAACGTGGAGCAGTCTGATATCTGCATCATAGGACTGGTGTTCAGACAAGGGAAGAAAAGCTGAGATGTTTCTTAGAATATAGGTAGGTACAGGTTTTGAAGAATCGATGCTACGCTAAATGACTTGGAATTTATGTGAGCTTTGGCAAGTTATTAAAGAAGTTTTGTCAGGAGAGTAGTATTATCAAATTTGTCATATAAGGAGCATTTTGTTGGTGGTAAGGAGGATGAATTACAGGGTGGTGGCTCTTTAAGAAAGAGATGTCGGTTAAGATGTCATTGGAATATTCCGAAGAAAGCAATGACAAACCTTACATGGTGTGTGTTAGAAAGAAGGATGTGGTGATGTCTCAAAAGATACTTAGAATCTATTTTGACTAGATGTAGTATTCCTATCACTTTCTCTTTTATGGTAAAGCCAGGGAGAGATGCTTTTCTGGTTTCAGGAATACTCAGACAGTTTGGAAAGAACTTGGGGCATGAGTACATTATGGAAAATATTCCTGATTTTAATGTCAGACCTAGGTAAGCAATTGGAAATTGTACCAGAAGTAGAAGCCAAGTTAAAAAAGGACAGACGAGTAAGAGAGGGAAGTAAATGTGAAATATCTGAATTTATCAACATTTTATAAAAATATGTGAAATACTTAACAAATGTGAATATAAGAGAAACAATTTCTAGTGGAATGCAAACTCCTTGCTATCAAAATGTATTTTATTTACCTTTGTAATTTTTCTCTTTGATAAGTACTAGGCAGGAGCGTTGGGACACTGAATAATTATGAGTGGCTTCAATATAATAGAACTAAACGTTATTTAAACTTGGAATGGGTATAGCTTTTCATTTCATTATACCTTTATTTCATTTCTCTTATTTTAGGAGGGTACCTGAGAGTTGGTATTGGCCTTTCCACTGTGGAAGACTGGATTCAAAGGGTAAGTTAAAGAAGTGATCCTGATAATCACACACCTGGTATCACCAAAGGACAACTCTTTTAAAACACTGTACCACAAAAAAAATGGGTCACTATTTAAGGGAGTAAGAGCAAGGTTGTTGATCAAGGCTGTTGATCTTTTTCACCTGCTCTTTTAAACATCTCTGTTTCATGAGTTCCTAACAACTATGATGCCAAATGTATATATCTATAAATAAAATAGAATATATAACTGGGTTTGACTGCCTTTATAAGCATATACTATAATTCCATATATCAAGGAAGAGAGCAGACTACTATACGTGGGTTTAGGCTGCCTTTCATAAATAATATAAATTGTATCTCATTGTAGGAAACTGAAAATAATTACTGAACATGTTCATGTTAAACATTTTTTCAAGATGAACAGTAATGGTCACAAGCTACCACAGGGTGCAGTAAAGTTTAAATAATTCTATTTTGAAGGATATATTGTATGTGAGCAATGCCTGTTCACATATAATAGGATGGCAAGACAAAAGATAATAATTTAGGTGAATACACTATATTGGTCAATTGCTTGTTCAGTGGTGAATTCTAACAGGGCTTGAAAGCATATTGCGAGATTATATGTAGAAAGAACCCCTATAAAATATTTCATTCTCAATTGTATTTTCTCTGTATATGTAATAGCTTTTTATATTATAGTAAAATCATATAATGTAAAATTCATCATTTTAAAAAGTAACATTCAGTGGCATTTAGTACATTCACTATGTTGTGCAACTTTCACACCATCTTATTAAAAAACGTATCTTCCCTCCAAAAAGAAACCTATACCTATTAAGCAGTGACGCCCCATTCCTCCCTCTCCCAACACCGGGCAACCACTAATTTGTTTTCTGTCTTATGGATTTGCCTATTCTAGATATTTCATACAAGTGAAATTATAAAACATGTGACCTTTTGTGTCTGGCTTCTTTTACTTGCTTCAATGTTTTCAAGGTTCATCCATGTTGTAGCATGTATCAGTATTTCATTCATTATTTATGGATATACCATATATTGTGTTTTATTATATTATAATATATGGATTTTATTATATAGATATATCATTTTATTATATGGTATTTTATTATATGGATATACCATATATTTTATGCTATATTTTATTATATGGAATACCATAAATTGTGGTTTTTTAATTTTTAAAAAATTTTTATTGAAGTATAGTTGATTTACAATGTTGTGATAATTTCTGCTGTACAGCAAAGTGATTCAGTTATATATATATATATATATATATATATATATACACACACATATACGTTCTTTATTTATATGTATTCTTTTCCATTATGGTTTATCATAGAACATTGAATATAGTTGCCTGTGCTATATAGTAGGACCTTGTTTATCCATTCTATATATAATATCTTACATCTGCTAACCTCAATCCCTCACTACATCCCTCCCCCAACCCCCCTCCCCTTGGCAATCCCAAGTCTGTTCTCTATATCCATGAGTCTGTTTCTATTTCATAGATAGGTTCATTTGTATCACATTTTAGATTTCACATATAAGTGACATCTTATGGTATTTGTCTTCTTCAGACTTACTTCACTTAGTATGATAATCTCTAGCTGCATCCATGTTGCTGCAAATGGCATTATTTTGTTCTTTTTTATGGCTGAGTAGTATTCCACTATATATTTGTACCATATCTTCTTTCTCCATTCATCAGTCCATGAACATTTATGTTGCTTCCATGTCTTAATTATTGTGAATAGTGCTACTATGAACATAGGGGTGCATGTATCTTTTTGTATTATGGTTTTGTCTGGATATATGCCCAGGAGTGGGATTGCTGGATCATATAGTAATTCTACTTTTAGTTTTCTGAGGAACCTTCATACTGTTTTCCATAGTGGCTGAACCAACTTACATTCCGTTTTTTGCCAATTCTATGACATTTTGATTACTATAGCTTTACAATATTGTCTGAAGTCTGAGAGGGTTAGGCCTCCTGCTTTGTTATTTTTCTTCAGGACTGCTTTGGCAATTCTGAGTCTTTTATGGTTCCATATAAATTTTAGGATTATTTGTTCTAGTTCTGTGAAAAAATGTCATGGGTAATTTGATAGGGATTGCATTAAATCTGTAGAGCGCTTTGAGTTGTATGACCCTTTTAACAAAGTAATTCTTCCAACCCAAGAGCATGGGATATCTTTCCATTTCCTTTGAATCATCTTCAGTTTCCTTCATTAATGTTCTATAGTTCTCAGTGTATAAGTCGTTCACCTCTTAGGTCAGGTTTATTCCTAAGTATTTTATTTTTGGAGGTGTGATTTTAAAAGGTATTGTCTTATTGTCTTTTTACATTCCCTTTCTGATTATTTCACATACAGTTCACCAAAAATTGAATCAAGAGGAAACAGATAATTTGAACAGACCAATCAACAGAAGTGAAATAGAATCTGTAATTAAAAAACTCCCTACAAACAAAAGCCCAGGACCAGATGGCTTCACAGGCAAATTCTACCAAACAGACAAAGAAGAACTTATAGGAACCTTCAATCTTTTGGAAGAGAGAAGGAGGAGGGAACACTCCCAAAGACATTCTATGAAGCCACCATCACCTTGATACCAAAACCAAACAAAGATACCACCAAAAAAAAAAAAAAAAAAAAAAAAAATTACAGGCCAATATTTTTGATGAATATAGATGCAAAAATTCTCAACAAATATTAGCAAACCAAATCCAACAACACACAAAAAAGATCATACACCACAACCAAGTGGGATTCATCCCAAGTTCACAAGGATAGTTCAACATATACAAATCAATCAATGTGATACACCACATAAAGAAAACACAAAAAACACATGATCATCTCAGTAGATGCAGAAAAAGCATTTGACAAAATTCAACACCCATTCATGGTAAAAACTCTTACCAAAGTAGGTATAGAGGGAACACATCTCTGTGTAATAAAAGCTATTTATGACAAACCCACAGCCAATATAATACTCAATGGTGAAAAGCTGAAAGCCTTCCTGCTAAAATCTGGAATAAGACAAGGACGCCCACTCTCACCTCTTCTATTCAAAATAGTATAGGAAGTCCTAGCCACAGCAATCAGACAAGAAAAAGAAATAAAAGGTACCCAAATTGGAAGGAAAGAGGTAAAATTGTCATTATATGCAGATGACATGATACTATATATAGAAAACCCTAAACATGCCACACAAAAGCTACTAGAATTGATAAATGAATTAGGAAAGGTAGCAGGATACAAAACTAACATACAGAAATTTGGATATACCATATATTGTGTATCCAATTATCAATTAATGAACACTTGGGTTGATTCCATCTTTTGCTATTGAAAATAGTGCTTCTACAAACATTCTTGTACAAGTTTTTGTTAAACACCTGTTTTCATGTCTTTGGGATATATACCTGGGAACAGAATTGACGGATCATATGGAAAGCCTATATTTAAGTTATACAGGAACTGCCAAACTATTTTTCAAAGTGGTTACACTATTCTACATTCCCACCAAAAATGTATAAGGTTCTAATTTCTCCAAATTCTCAACAACACTTGATAGTTTCCTTTTATTTATTTATTTATTCTCATAATTATAGCCATCGGATTGGATCGGAAGTGGTTTCTCATTGTGGTTTTGATTTGCATTTCTCTAATGACTAATGATGTTGAACATATTTTCATGTACTCTTAACCATTTGTATATCTTCTTTGGAGAAATGTCTATTCAAGACCTTTGCTGATTTTTTAATTGGGTTGTCTTTTTGTTGTTGACTTGTGAAAGTTATATATTTTGGACAATAGACTCATAAAATATATGATTTGTAAATTTTTTCCCCTTCAGTGCATTGTCTTTTCATTTTATTGTCCGATGATTCACAAATATTTTAAAATTTTATGAACTCCAATTTATTTTTATTTTTTTAAGTTTTTGGTGTTGCAGCTAAGAAAACATTGCTAAATCCAAAGTCATGAAGATTTACTCCTAATTTTTTTTCTAAGTGTTATATACCTGTGGTCTTATATTTAAGTATTTGATCCATATAGAATTAAAATTTTACATGGCGTAAGAATCCAATTGCTTTCTTCTGTTGGTGTATATCCAATTGTCCTGGTGCCATTTGTTAAAGAGACTATACTATCTCCACTGAATGACTGAATGGTCTTAACATCCTGGTCAAGAATCAATTGGCCATAGATAGTATGGGTTTATTTTTGGACTCTCAATTCTATCCCACTGATCTATATGCAAATCTTTATGCCAAAATTACACTGTTTTGATTACTGTAGTTTAGTAATAAGTTTTAAAATTGAGATGTGTGTGTCCTACAACTACGTTCTTTTTCAAAACTCTTTTAACTATTCAGGTTTCCCAGCAATTCCATATGAATATTAGGATTGGCTTTTTTTTTTAATTGAGGTATAGTTGATTCACAATATTATATAAATTTCAACTATATAACAGTGATTCACAATTTTTAAAGGTTATACTCCATTTATAGTTATTATAAAATATTGGCTATATTCCCTGTGCTGTACAATATATCCTTGTAGCTTATTTATTTTATACATAGTAGTTTGTACCTATGAATCCTCTACCCCTATCTTGTCCTTCCCTCTCCCCGCTGGTAAACACAAGTTTGTTCTCTGTATCTGTGAGGCTGTTTCTTTTTTTTTTTTATATTCACCAGCTTGTTTTATTTTTTAGATTCCACATATAAGTGATAACATAAAGCATTTGTCCTTCTCTGCAGACTTATTTCACTAAGCATAATAACCTCCATGTCCATCCATGTTGTTGCAAATTCCATTCCATTTCATGGCTGAGTAGTATTCCATTGTATACATATACCACATCTTCTTTATCCATTCATTTGTTAATGGATACTTAGGTTGCTTCCATATCTTGGCAACTGTACATAATGCTGCTATGAACATTGGGGTGCATATATCTTTTCAAATTAATGTTTCTGTTTTCTTTGGCTATATACCCAGGAGCTGCATCAACTGTTTTCCCCAGTGGCTGCACCGATTTATATTTCCACCAACAGTGTATAAGGGTTCCCTTTTCTCTACATCCTCAACAACATTTGTTATTTGTGGTCTTTTGATGATAGCCATTCTGGCAGTTGTGAGGTGATATCTCATTGTAGTTTTGATTTGCATTTCTCTGATGACTAGCAATGTTGATCATCTTTTCATGTACCTGTTGGCCATCTGTAAGTCTTCTTTGGAGGAATGTCTATTTAAGTCCTCTGCCCATTTTTCAATTGTTTTTTTTTTTTTTTTGTGGTACGCTGGCCTCTCACTGTTGTGGCCTCTCCCGTTGTGGAGCACAGGCTCCGGACGCGCAGGCCCAGCGGCCATGGCTCACGGGCCCAGCCGCTCCGCGGCATGTGGGATCCTCCCGGACTGGGGCACGAACCCGCGTCCCCTGCATCGGCAGGCGGACTCTCAACCACTGCACCACCAGGGAAGCCCAGGTTTTTTTTGATGTTGAGTTGTATGATCTGTTTATATATTTTGGATATTAATCCCTTATCAGTCATGTCATCTGCAAATATTTTCTCCCATTCAGTAGACTGTCTTTTATTGATAGTTTCCTTTGTTGAGCAAAAACTTTTAAGCCTAACTGGTCCCATTTGTTTATTTTTGCTTTTGTAAAATCAGAAATGAAAAATCAGAAGTTACAACTGACACCACAGAAATACAAAAAATTGTAAGAGACAACAATAAACAACTATATGCCAATAAAACAGACAACCTAGGAGGAAAAAATATTCCTAGAAAAGTACAATCTCCTAAGACTGAACCAGAAAGGAATAAAAAAAAAAAATTTGAACAGACTAATTAATTACCAGTAATGAAACTGAATCAGTAATAAAAAACTCCCAACAAACAAAAGTCCAGGACCAGATGGCTTCACAGGTGAATTCTGCCAAACATTTAGAGAAGAGTTAGCAACTATACTTCCCAAACTATTCCAAAAAACTGCAGAGGAAGAATTGCTTTCAAATACATTCTAAGAGGCCAGCATCACCCTGACAGCAAAACCAGACAAAGATATTACCCCCCCCAAAATTGCAGGCCAATATCGCTGAGGAACATATATGTAAAAATCCTCAAGAAAATATTGGCAGACCAAATTCAACAATACATTAAACTAACTACATGCCATGACTAAGTGGGATTTAACTCAGAGATGCAAAGATGGTTCAATATCAGCAATCAGTGTGATACACCACATTAACAAATCAAAGAACTAAAAACCACGTGATCATCTCAATAGAGGCAGAAAAGGCTTTTGACAAAATTCAACATCCATCTATGATAAAAACTCTCCAAAAGTGGGTATAGAGGGAACATACCTCAACATAATAAAGGCCACATATGATAAGCCCACAGCTAACATCATACTCAATGCTGAAAAGCTGAAAGCATTTCCTCTATGATCAGGAATAAGGATGCCCACAGTCACAACTTTTATTTAACATAGTATTGGAAGTCCTAGCTACAGCAATTGGACAAGTAGAAGAAATAAAATGATTAGCTTTTCATTCTGTGTAAGAAAATCGTATTTTTATAGGGATTCTATGGAATCTGTACCTCACTTTATGGAGTATTGCCATCTTTACAAAATTAACTGTTTTAATATATGTTCTTGGGATACATTATACTTTATGTAGATCTTCTATAATTTTTTTTAGGAATGTTTTGTAGTTTTCAGGGTATAAGTCTGCAAATCCATGATTAATTTATTCCCAAGTGTTATACTCTTTTTGCTTGTAAATAAAATTTTTTTCTTGATTTTCATTCAGTTTATTCATTGCCATGGTATAGAAATACAACTGAATTTTGTTTGTTGATCTTTGTATACTGCAACATGACTGAATTCATTAATTACCTCTGATACTTTTTTCCAATGACTATTTAGGATTTCCATTATACAATGTCATCCGGGAAAAGAGAGAGTTTTCTTTCTTTTTTTTTTTTTTTTCCTTTTAATTTGGATACTTTTTATTTCTTTTCCTTGCCTACTTACTCTGGCTAGAACTTTTAGTACAATGCTTACTACAAGTGGCTAAAATGGGGATCCTTATCTTACTTCTGGTCTTAGGGAGAACACTTTCCCTAACACTGAGTATGATGTTATTAGATATGCGTTTTCATAAATGCCCTTTATCATTTTGAGAAAGTTCCCTTCTATTCCTAGTTTGATGAGTCATTTATCACAAAATGTTGTTGGTTTTTTTCGAATGCTTTGTCTGTATCAATTGACATGCTCATATGTGTTTTTTTCCCCTTCATTCTATTAATATGAGGTATTACACAGATTGAGTTCCATATGTAGAAACACCCTTCATTGCTGAGATAATCCCACCTGACAGTGGTATGTAATACTTTTCATGCTGTTGATTTTGGGGGTGTTTTAGTATTTTGTTGAGGTAGTAGTAGCATTACCATTGTAGTAAGATAAATTATTATTTACAATATTAAATTTTTTTTTATTCATTGTATTTCTTGCTTATTTCCCTCTTTTTCTGGTTTTAATTGCACATTTTATATAATTTCATTTTAACTCTCCTTTTAGGATAACACATAAAATTCTTTGAACTTTATTTTTTTTTACTGGTTGGCCTAAAATTTGCAACATACATGTTTAATCTAACTTCACCTTCAAATAACACTAACTGCCTCACTGGTAGTACAGTTACCTTATAAAAATATTCTCAACTCTTCCCTGATATTCCTGTGACATCACTCTCATTTCAGTTGTCCATATGTAATAGTCACCAAGATATTGTTATTACCACTGTTACTATTATTGCTTTAAACAAACTGTTATCTTTTAGACCTGTTAAGAATAATATTTTTATGTTACTTTCATTTGTTCCTTCTGTAATGCTCTTCCTTTCTTTATGAAGATCTGTTTTTTGCCTATATCATTTTCCTTTCTCCTGAAGAAATACTTTTAATATTTCCTGCATGGCATGTCTGCCAACAATGAATTTGTTCAGTGTTTGTGTGTCTGAGAAAATCTGTATTTCCCCCTCACTTCTGAAGAATAATTTCTCTGGATGTATAATTCCAGGTGGTGGGCTTGTTCTTTGAATACTTATTTAACTCTATTCTCTTCTTGCTTGTATAGTTTCTGATGAGAAGTTCTCTATGATTCTTACCCTATTTTGCTGTCGGTAAGATATTTTGTTAATCATCTGACTTCTTTAAACATTTTCTCTTTGTCATGATTTTCTGCTGTTTGAATATAAAATGCCTAATACATATCACAGTTATTTGTAGATATATATCCTGCTTGACATTCTTTGAATTTCCCAGATCCATGGCTTTGGGTCTGCCATTAATTTTGGAAAATACCTGGCCATTATTGCTTCAAGTATGTCTTTTGGTCCATCTTCCCTTTCTTCCCCTTCTGATGTTCCAATTATGTCTATATTATACCTTATGAAATTGGCCCACAGATCTTAGATGTTCTGTTGCAGTTTTTTTTTTTTTTTACTCTTGGTATTTCAGTTTGGTAAGCTTTTATTGATGTCTTCAAGTTAATCAATTATTTACTTGGATGTACCCAATCTACTGCGAATCTCATCAAAGTTATTTCTCTTGTATTACAATGTTTTTTCTATTTGTAGAATTTCTTTTTGATTATTTCTTAGAGATTCCATCTCCTCACTTACGTTACCCATCTATTCTTGCATGTTGTGTGCTTTCTTTGAGAGCCTTAAATATATTGTCACTAATATTTTAAATTCTCTGATAATTCCAACATCTCTGTCTTTATCTGAGTATGGTTCTGATCCTTGTTGTGTCTCTTTGGGCTGCCTTTTGTTATTGTTTACATGCTTGTTTGTTTTTGCCTTTTAGTATGTTTATAAGATTTTTTCGGAACCTGGATATGATGAAGCAGGTAGTAGGAAGTAAGGTAAAAAGCCTTTATTGTGAGGTTTTGTGTTAATCAGGCCATGATTTGGGCTGTGTTTAATTTCTGTGATTTTTGTAGCTGCCAGAGGCTTAAAATTCCTCTAATGTCTTTGTTTTTCTCTTCCCTTTTGACCTTGGGGTTTCCTAAGAACTCATCTGCAGATATAGTCTTGAAGCCCATTAGCTGTAACCCACTCTTTTTTAAAATTTATTTATTTATTTATTTTTGGCTGCGTTGGGTCTTCGCTGCTGCGCATGGGCTTTCTCTAGTTGCGGCGAGCGGGGACTACTCTTTGTTGCGGTGTGCGGGCTCTCATTGCAGTGGCTTCTCTTTGTTGCAGAGCACAGGCTCTAGGCACACAGGCTGCAGTAGCTGTGGCACACGGGCTCAGTAGTTGTGGCTTGTGGGCTCTAGAGCACAGGGTTAGTAGTTGTGGTGCACAGGCTTAGTTGCTCCATGGCATGTGGGATCTTCCCAGGCCAGGGCTCGAACCCATGTCCCCCTGCAATGGCAGGCAGATTCTTAACCGCTGACCCACCAGGGAAGTCCCTGTAACCCACTCTTTATAATGGAAATCTGTTGGTATGGTGATAAAGTGTAGGTAAGGAGAAGTATTCTACAATCTTCTGACTGAATATCAATTGTTTAGTGGTCCTCAGTGTATGGGCTATGCCCTCTGCAAATGTTTCTTAGCTTTCTTTCTCTCCATTCCTTAGGTGAGATAAAAAAGCAGGAGGGTCTAGAATAGGAGAAATATCCTTCCCCAAATGGGTAATACTCTGGTAAATTATTTCCCCGAAGAGTAACCCTTGTCATGAAGGACACTCTGGGTATACTTCATAATGTCTACTTTACCTCTTCCCTTGCCAGAGCTGTGAAGGGATCTTTACTGGCTTTCAGTATGAAACCTGGTAAAATGACTACTAATTACGTGAGGAGTAAAAATGTAACCAAGCAGGACCCTATGGGGCCTTCCCAGGACAGACCCCCTCCCCCATCCTCTGCTGTAGCTCCTCTCTGAAGTACCTAGATAATAGTATCTGATGCACACTTCCTGAGTTGTTTTACAGATGCTGAAACCATCATCAAATGGAAGAGATTACGTGATGACCAGGAGCCCCCAGAACTACTGGCACCTAAGGATTGATAACGTTAACCTCCCTGTTACCTCAACATCAACCCATGAGAATTGTGCATGAGCTGATCGCATATACTGGGACTTCCCCTCCTTCACCTTGCCTTTAAAATTGCTTTGCTGAAACCCTTTGGGAAGTTCGGGGTTTTAGAGTACGAGCCATTGTCCCGCTTGTATTGGCACCTTTACAATAAACACTGCATTTTCCTTCACCACAACCCGGTGTCAGTAGAGTGGTTTTACTGCGCATGGGCGAGCACACCCAAGTTTGGTTCGATGACAAAAATTCATGGGGCACCAATTTAAAACCCTTAAAACCAGCACTTTAGTTAAAACTTTTGCAAATGGGTAACTTCTCCCTTTACACTTGATACTGTCAGGAAGGAAGAAATTTTCCTCTACCCTTCAAAGTTCATTGGCTGGTCTAAGAATTAAGTTGACATGAGACAGTGAAACCAAGCAGGACCCTGTGGGGCTCCTGGGCACAGGAGCCTGTCTGTTCAGCCTCCATGACCTTCCCTGAGTCCCAAAGGTCAGGTTCAAACAGTTGCTAATCAGGGAAGGGAGGAGCTGCAGAGACAAGGGAGGAGCAGCCAAGAAACAATAGCACAGCCTTGGGGCAGGTCCTGGTCACACCTCAAGGGATACATATAACAATATCTTTTGAGCTCTTTATAGAACTAAAACCCCCAATAAATAGAAGATGAAGCAATTGTCATTCCAGAGAGAAAGTCATGGTTTGACAGCCTGGAGAACCAGAGAAGCTTATCCAGAGACCACCTGAGGACAGATTAAAGGAGTACAGGGCCCTGCACACACCTTGATCTTACCAGCAACCCCACCCTTGAACCATTGCTGTAAAACTCCTCATCAAATCCTCCTGGGTTGGGACATGGTTTTTCCATGCAGGAAACCCGTGTCCCCCTTTGCCTGGCAAAGCAATGAAATTATTCTTTTCTACTTCATCCAAAACTCTGTCTCTGAGATTCGATTTGGCACCAGTGCACAGCTTTTGGCAACAAAAGATTAACAGGAGAAAATCAAACAAATTTAAATAACATATATATACACGGGAGAGACCCCGGAACACTAACTTTACAAAATGGATGAAACCCTCACTTTAAATACCTTCTTTAGCTAATGACAAAAGAGAATGCTGGGGGTAGTGGTTTGGGACTTCCAAGAGGAGAAAAGCAATTCACATGGAAATGGAAAATCAAATGTTTGGTAAACAAATGTTTGCTGGGCCAAGCAGAAACAATGGGACACAGTGGACTGTGATCTCTAGGCTCTGCTCAGTTTCCCCACCATACCTAGCCAATATTCTTTGCAGGTATCTCTGGTAATAGCTCTATTCTGGGAACAGGCCCTCTATCTAAATTCTTTTAGGCAGTTAAGGGGGAGGTAACACAAAAAAAACTTCGTGAGTCTTCTGTTTCTTAAAAATAATCAGCATAATTTAAAGAAAAAAAATTAAATAAAAATGGAAAAATCCTGAGTACCAGGCACCTCACATACAGGAGAAAATGAAATTTCACCCTCATGTTAAGAAAAATAAAGAAATGTATGAATAGAATCTGACAAGTATTCTTTATGTGAATTTGAACCTGTTCTTCATAAATTGGGTAGTGTTTCCTTTCAAAATCTTTTAAAAACCATCTTTCATTAATTTTTGAAATCCTAATAACTGGATACGAAAAGCATCAAACACAAACAGTTTTTATAATGAAGCCTGAAAAGACCTAAAATTTATATTTGAACATATATATATATATATATATATATATATATATATATAAAATCTTATATATATATCTATTGTTATTACTGTGCCAATTTACTCTTTTCTATTTTGAAGGTGGGGCAGTGGGAGGCAATATGAAAGTGGAATAGGGTAAAAAAGAGGAGACAGAATTCTACAGTCTTCATTTAATCCTTAGTCATAATAGGTGCTGGACAAAACATATCTGGAAACAGCACCCTCAAACAGTACAGATAATTTTTATCTGACTTTGCTATGGTTTAGTCAGATAAATACTTAGGTGCTATTGTGTTTCCTGTGTTCAGAGTGTTTAAACTATTTCTTCATTGTTAAATAAACTAAACTGCATAAACAAAGTGAGAAACTGATAAGGAAAAAAATCATCTCAAAGCTCTTTGGCAAGATAAGGTACATTATGACCATATCATGGATTTAATATCTGACAGATAGCAGTACAAATCCAAGTGCCATTAAACACTGAATTTTTAAGAAATATCCATGCTGTAGCTTTTGGTGCTAATGCACTGTATAAATTCACAATCCTCCTTAATGGTCTCTGCATTTCTCATTTCCTTTACACAGTGGGGAAGCATTATTTTTGCAATTCTATTCTGAAATAGAACTTTGGATACAAGGAAAAATATGCACTTGTAATTTGCATTTTTGCTGTTATTTAAAATAGACATATAATAGTTAAACCATTTTCTTGATGTGAGGAAAAAAAAAAAACTGCTCTCCTGTTTCTATATTCTCTTCAAATGTAAGTCATGTCCCACCCAAATACAGCAGATGAAATTCTATTTTACTTGGTAGGTACCAATTCAAGTGTTCTACTTTTTTTACTCCTAACTTAAAACTTACTAAATTCTTTCATAAGTATAAATAAAATTGTCTAGACTTTTATCCAGATTCTCATGATATAGGTCCTAAATTTGAGCTAGCATTGTACTCTATCAATATCAAAATGTTATAATCCAAATAAATCAAAAAGTTATGAGTTTTCTGTGTATGAGGCTAGTGAGCCTGTGTGATTCAGTCAATAGAGGTCAGCGTCTTTGGGTAAAGCCAGACAGAGAAGGGTAGGGAGACAGTCTGTAGAAGCAAATGGAGAATATCCTTCAAGCAATGTTTGCTGATGTTGCCACAGAGATGCACAGAGCCAACTGATCAGGCTACTGACTTCCGTGCTGCAGTCAGAAAGCTTCATGTCACTCATAGATCAAAAAATATTTCTTTGTGCTTTCAAGATTTGAGAGATCTTAGTGAAATTTTCTTTTTACATATTTGTTATGGCCTCTTGTTTATTGGGATCTGTCACAATCTCTAAATGAGAACAGCATTAGAGCTAGAGCATATTGTCAACAAAGTGTATTTACCAAATCTTCTTTATCTCTGACATGTAGACAGAGCTGATGTGCTTTCTAGATAACCCAATAATGATCTTAAATTCTTATGCTGATATCCTGCTCCATATAGTTTTAACAGAAAGATTTTAATTCACATAAATGTGAAGGAAGTGAACATGTCAGCTACCTTTCCACTAATACACACACACACATGCATGTACACTACACAACAGTTTAGTTTGGGCTTGAAATCTATTTTACTTTCAAATAATTTCTCAAATATTGTAATATTTAAAAATGAAATTAGGCTCATTGCACTATACTCTATATTGCGCTTGCTCTGAAACATAACATTAAAGGATTGTCATTGGATCAACTGTGATGTTCAGATTTAAGCACCTGTAAATCTGATTAGGAAACAGCTATATTCACTTCCTCCAGTGTACTGGGGAAAATATCTCTTTTTGTCTTTATTACCTTCTGCTAGCTCTGAAAAACAAAAATTTCCAAACAAATCTGTAGCAGATGCTTTTCCTCACTTCTAATTGGTGGAGTAGGCCAATCTTGGAAATAGCATAGTTTCATACATTTTTTTTCTCCATTGGCCAAAGGTCATTTTTCTCCATTGGCCAAAGGCCATTCTCTTTCTATTGTTGAACTGGAATCCACTCTTTCCTTGAGGGCCTATTCATATCTCTAATGACAAAGTGTGAATGGTCTATAATAAGCAAGGGCAGGGTAGTTATTCTACAGCTGTTCTCATTTATTTAGGAATACCATGCATGTAAGAAAAGGTGCCAACCTTGGACAATATCCTTGCCTCCCCCCACAGCCCCTAAGCCATTATTACCAATGGATTACTGGGCAGATTCTGCTACTGTGAGCTATCTGCTCTAGTCGTAATCATGGGCATTCTTTTCAATAACAGGAATGCTATGTCCATTCCCTCTAGCAACTGGTTGTGCTATTCAGTCTAGTTATTTTTTATAATGCAATCTCCTGAAAATATTGCTTGGTTGAAACAAGAAAATAAACAGATATTTAACTTGTAGATGCTTGTTTGCAGCTGCATCGTGGATTAGAAATAAAATCAATATGCTATTATATAGAAGCATCTAGCAAAAGATACCAGAAGTGTATAAACAAATGTGAATCAACTACCAAAAGATTGCTTGAGACATGGGGAACATTACCTCATGATTATAGGATAGTTTGTTTGGATCATGATAAAATGGAAATAGAACAAAAAACTTTGTACCTTTTCAGAGGGGAGACAAAATTCCATTTTTTTTTTTTTTTAATTCCAGAAGGAAGGAGCTGTAGGGGGAAAGGAAATAAAACAAACTGTTAACCATGTGCATAAAAATTGTTTTAACTTCAACAGAAGAACATTTTTAAATTATGGTTTCCCAGAGACCCCAGAAAACATGCTGCTCGATAGACTGCTTTGTATTTATGCCCTGATGTACAAATGCAGTATTAAAACTGTTGTAATTATTGAAGAAGTTAAAAAGTCAGACAAGGTTCAAGGACTGGGTCAGTCTCCATGGGTCTCCTGGGTTTCTGCCTGTCTTGTGAGCAAGACATTTTGTCCTTTGTCATCTCTTTAAGAATGATGAGATAGCAAACACCTTTGGAAGACAGCGTCTCCCTCCAGAGCTGAGGACAGGCTACTTACTGCACAGTATAATAAAGACGTCTTCCTATGGAGCAAAGGGCAGGCTAGCTTACTGCCCACTGTAAAATATTTAGGTTCCTTAAGCTTAGTGTTGCTCTCCTGTACTGTAACACATTATAGTATACAGGTGTCATATGGGCCTTTCTATGTCATACTGTGAGAACTGGAACTTAGGGAATCAATGCAAAATTGCTGATATTCTGGCTACTGTTATTTCTGTGAGTAATAAAGTTGACTTTATTTTTGATACAAGAGTCTTGTGTTTTCCACCAGCATCCATGAAAATGTGGTAGGCTGACTTGTTAGCTTGTCAATAGGGTAACATCTCAGAACCTTCACAGTTCTTGACAGTTAATGCCCAGAAGGAGGGAAGGTTTAGGATTAGGGTTATAAAGAGGAGGTACAGTAGTGTCATATTTCGGATTTGGGAGGAGGGGGCACCATGAAGATGTTGTTGGTTTCCTTAGGGTGAGCAAGGTATGTCCAACTAAATCACATTTTTTTCACAGGAAAAGACATGTATGCTAATGATTCTTACAAACATATTTTACTGCATTTTTCATTTTTCTATGCTACCCTCTAAACAGAGTTGCTTCACACTATCTAGCCAACATGTAACCAATACAAGTTCACTTTTGCTTTAGCCCTTGAGCCTTTTAGAATTAGGGAAAAATAATTCTTAAAAATCAGAAAAAGGTTATGAAAGACAATGCTGAAGATGTATAAGGAAAGCCGGTGGTGAAGGCAGTAATAAGTTGTCTACATTTATCCAGTTTATTTACTGAGATACTACACAATACATGCACCTGACCTAAAGGAAAACTTAGCTCCCTGTAATCCTGGAGTTTAGAAAATATACAATTAAATATTTGCAGCCATATATATATATAAATCATACTGAGTCTGCATACTAATTCCACAAAGTAGACATTTCTATTTTACAGACAATCAAGTTGAGGTTCAGAAAGATTAAAGAAACAGAGTGAAGGCTTTGTTTTTTTTTTTTTTGCAGGAAGAAGGGCAAGATGTGGTCTCAGGTTAGTCATATTTAAATTCTCATGAATTTGTCACTATTGAACACTCTTTACTATAAGAGTAAGAGAAGAGGGCAGCATTGGCTGACTCAGAAGCCCTTCTGCCAGATTCACAGCAGTGTTGCAGTGGCATAGCAGCTGTACCACAGCCTCACCGGTATATTCAACATCAATATATGCAATGTCCTGCATGTGGACATCTGGCTCCTTCAAAAACAATGGATAAGGAATAAAATGTCCCTTCAGTGTTATAACCTAAAGAACTGAGCTTGGGAGCACACATTAGCAGCACTTGACAATTCCCTAAAATACTTCCATAAGAAACTAGCCTTTCTATAATTGTTGGAGAGATAGTGTCTTGCTACCGTCGTTATGACCCTAGTTTTAGTGCACAATCCTGAAGGCTGGGGAAACAATGACTTACATCTGTTTTTTCCTGTCTTCTCTAATTGATTATAAGCTTTTAAAGACAGGGTCCATGTCTTATTCATCTCTATCTTCCCAGATCTTATTTCAGTGATTGTCATATAGCAGCTGTTAAATAAACATTTAATGAACTAATGAATGAGTTAGTGAATAATGATAAATGGAGTATATAAAAATCAAAAGAAGAAGTAAATTCTGTGAGAGAACATAAGCAATTTCCTATTGAAAGTGTTTACTGACAGTAGAAGTGTGAAGTAGAAAGAACTAGGAAGCAGTAGTTTTCTAACCCCAAAGCTTACTATGCTTAATATAACCCCACAGCTAGAGTTAAAAACTCACTTCAAATAATTTAAAAACTATTCAGCTTTTGGTTGAGAGAAAATACCAAGAAGATAAGGGCCAAGACAGAAAAGGAATATTAAGTTACTATATTTTCTTGCTTAATGAATCACTGATCAGGTTTTGCACTACAAGAGATATTCTTAATGATGTGATTACATTAAGTACATGATTTAGTTTTTTCAATTAGCAAGTCTTTCAACAAGCATACATTGGGCTATGAGCTGTCTTATGAGCTGCTTTGAAGAGGCTGTGCTATGTGATTATATAAATAAAATAGTTCAAGTCATGAATTATCACATAGTCTAGTGAAGAAGAAAGGCACTCAAATAGTGATAATGCCACGTCTAGGGCAATGAGCGAGATGAGCATAGAGGATAGAAGAGGCGCCAGTACCTCCTCGTGGATCAGAAATGGTTCCCAGATGAGATGAAGCTGGGGATGAGTCACTGTCCTCACAACAGATAAGGTGGCTTTTAAGCTGACCTGACTTTGTCCACCTAACACACATTCATACCTAAATATCTTTAGTTCTCCACTAGGGACCCTATTCACAAAAGATTACAACCCCTTTAGCCCCTCCTTATCCTTCTGTCAGAGCATGTTCAAATCTACTTTATTTTTGTAATTCTCACAACAACTTTACAAATGTGTATGTGCCGGGAGGGGGACAAGGATATAGTAGGGATTAGTACTTGAAAGAAAAGAAAGAAAAACACAGTAAGGTTAAATGACTTGTTTAAATTTGAACATGTACTAAATCCAAAAGAATTCACTTCTCTCAAAAACTGGTGCATATAAATTCTATATGATACTTTTGTGCCGGTACCATCACCAATGTATACTCTTACTATTAATGTCATGAGGGTACTTTTTTCTTTCCAGACACACCAACAGAGTGACTTGTGAAACTTCTGGATTTTTGCTAGACTTCTAGGCAATGATGTCTCAGTAGAGTTTAAATTTGCATATCTTATTACTGGTAAAGTTAAGCATGTTTTCATATAAGTAAAGGCTATTACTTTTCTGTGAACAGTCTATTTATATTCTTTGTCTATTTTCCTATTGAACTTTTGACTCCTAGGAGCTTTTTACTGTTTTAGGGAAATTAATTCTTGCCTGTGGTGTGAGTTGCTAATATTTTTTTCTCAGTGTATCATGGTAATAAAGTTTTTTGACCTTAATAAGCCACATTTTCCTAATCTAGAAAATGTGGAGATAATAGTACCTTTCTCTTAGGATTGTAAATTATCTAGTAGAGCTATGATTTAAAAAGAGGAAGTAAAATATATATATATATATACTTCAATTACTGCACAGTGTCTTCTGTTTACAATAGCCAGGACATGGAAGCAAACTAAGAGTCTATTGACAGATGAATGGATAAAACAGATGTGGCACAGATATACAATGGAATATTACTCAGTCATAAAGAGAAACGAAATTGAGTTATTTGTAGTGAGGTGGATGGACCTAGAGTCTGTCATACAGAGTGAAGTAAGTCAGAAAAAGAAAAACAAATACCGTATGCTAACACAGATATATGGAATCTAAAAAAAAAAATGGTTCTGATGAACCTAGGGGCAGGACAGGAATAAAGACACAGACGTAGAGAATGGACTTGAGGACACAGGGAGGCTGAAGGGTAAGCTGGGACGAAGTGAGAGAGTAACACTGACATATATACACTACCAAATGTAAAACAGATAGCTAGTGGGAAGCAGCCACATAGCACAGGAATATCAGCTCAGTGCTTTGCGACCACCTAGAGGGGTGGGATAGGGAGGGTGGGAGGGAGATGCAAGAGGGAGGGGATATGGTGATATATATGTATACATATAGCTGATTCACCTTGTTATACAGCAGAAACTAACACAACACTGTAAAGGAATTATACTCCAATAAAGATGTTTAAAAAAAAAATTCTATATGATAGGTTAGGCCACTGTTTTTCAAACTAGTCTTTGGAAGTCAAGATGGTTTATGTCTTTGAAAAGTCAATGCTGATGGGTTTTCCCTGGTGGTCCAGCAACTAAGACCCGGTGCAGCCAAAATAAATAAATAAAATAAATAATTAATAAATATATATTTTTTTAAAGTCAGTGCTGAGAATAACAGGTGGGGAGAGCCAATAAAAACCCTGGCCTCCTCATCTTCTGTGACCTGAGCTGTCCTTCCTTTTATCTGTTCTCTACATTGGCTTACTTTTTAAGATTCCATAAAAATACATATCAATGATACCCACAGCATAAAATCTGCTTTAGTCTACACAGAGAAACTTCCTCCATTATCACACATTCCTGAAAAATTTTCTCACCCTAACGTTTTCCTGTCCTGAGCAAGGAATATGGATTTCCGATAAACTTTGTTAAGTAACTTTGAGTAATTAAGTAGTAACCACAATAAGACTTCAAATATGTGTATGTGTGTATATGATGCTATGATACCTCCAGGTTTGTTTCTGTCATATTCAAATTCTTCCAGAATATGTTGCCGCTTTATCTCTCCACATGATACACACCAGTTCTAACAGTAAGTAGATCAAGTTCAATTCAATTAATTCAATTCTGACCATGTGGCACAAACTGACACTTGGTTTAGGAAGAATGAAATGCATGACAACACAAATATTTAACCTGGAAAATTTTAGAGCAACAGCAAGTCATATTAACTTGTAGGAAAAAAGTATTGTTTCCTCATTTCTGATCAATGTTATACAATTAATGTCTATTTTTTTATTTAATAAAACTGATTATCAAAAATGTGTAACAAAAGAGGCAAAAAACCCTGCACCATTTAGTTTCCAGTGCAGTTTATTCACAGGTAAAAGAACTAGATACAATAAAGTATAAAAGTAAAATTATTTTTATTTCATGAAACATTGTTTAGGTTGAAATTTTAACTTTTCTATTCCTAGCTGGCATGCAGTATGACACTTCTAAGAATCCCAAGATTTCATCTCAATGCAATGGATTAAAATTTTCCTTTTAATATGAAAGAAAAAAATTTGTTAAATGAAGGAATGTGTATTGGATAGACTGAGAAAATGTATCTTTTCTAAGGGGTGCTCACTGAAAATATCTGAAAGGTTATGTGTACTTTTTATTTGGGGGAGAATAGTAAAATAATTTATATTTATTCATGCACATCTCTCTTACTACTTATGTACATCCTGCTTCATAACAGAAGCTGAATATTTTATTTTATTTTTTATAAATTTATTTATTTATTTTTGGCCGCATAGGGTCTTTGTTACTGCATGGGCTCTCTCTAGTTGCAGTGAACGGGGGCTACTCTTCGTTGTGGTGCACGGGCTTCTCACTGTGGTGGCTTCTCTTGTTGCAGAGCACAGGCTTTGGCGCACAGGCTTCAATAGTTGTGGCAAGCAGGCTCAGTAGTTCTGGTTCACGGGCTCTAGAGCACAGGGTCAGTAGTTGTGATGCACGGGCTTAGTTGCTTCGCGGCATGTGGGATCTTCCTGGACCAGGGAGCAAACCCGTGTCCCCTGCATGGCAGGCAGATTCTTAACCACTGTGCCACCAGGGAAGTCCCTGAATATGTTAAATTTCAGCAGGTTTATATTTCAGAGACAATATCATAGTAAGTGTTACTATTCTTTGAAACACAATATATAACTCTAACATCTTAATGATTCCTCACAGAGTCAGTCTAAGAAGACCACCAAATCTCTTCCACCTCCCTCCAAAACTGCTACATTAAAAACAAGAGAATACTGTTTATACAGATATTAAAAAGAAATAGTAAATAAAATTAGGCTTTTAAACACTCATCACTCTTTCACAAAAAAATTTCCAAATAACTACTAAATCTATAATTTTTTTATACAGCAGGTTTTTATTAGTCATCAGTTTTATACACATCAGTGTATACATGTCAATCCCAATCTCCCAGTTCATCACACCACCACCACCACCCCCCACCACCACTTTCCCCGCTTGGTGTCCATACGTTTGTTCTCTGCATCTGTGTCTCAATTTCTGCCCTGAAAACCTGTTCATCTGTACCATTTTTCTAGGTTCCACATATATGCATTAATATACGATATTTGTTTTTCTCTTTCTGACTTACTTCACTCTGTATGACAGTCTCTAGATCCATCCACGTCTCTACAAATGACCCAATTTTGTTCCTTATTATGGCTAAGTAATATTCCATTGTATATATGTACCACATCTTCTTTATCCATTCATCTGTCAATGGGCATTTAGGTTACTTCCATGTCCTGGCTATTGTAAATACTGCTGCAATAACACTGGGATGCATGTGTCTTTTTGAATTATGGTTTTCTCTGGGTATATGCCCAGTAGTGGGATTGCTGGGTCATATGGTAATTCTATTTTTAGTTTTTTAAGGAACCTCCATACTGTTCTCCATAGTGGCTGTATCAATTTACACCCCCACCAACAGTGCAAGAGGGTTCCCTTTTCTCTACACCCTCTCCAGCATTTGTTGTTTGTAGATTTTCTGATGCTGCCCATTCTAACTGGTGTGAGGTGATGCCTCATTGTAGTTTTGATTTGCATTTCTCTAATAATTAGTGATGCTGAGCAGCTTTTCATGTGCTTCATCTGCATGTCTTCTTTGGAGAAATGTCTATTTAGGTCTTCTGCCCATTTTTGGATTGGGTTGTTGTTTTAAAATTGCGCTGCAAGATCTGTTTACATATTTTGGAGATTAATCCTTTGTCCGTTGATTTATTTGCAAATATTTTCTCCCATTCTGAGGGCTGTCTTTTCATCTTGTTTGTAGCTTCCTTTGCTGTGCAAAACCTTTTAAGTTTCATTACGTCCCATTTGTTTATTTTTGTTTTTATTTCCATTATTTTAGGAGGTGGAGCAAAAAAGATCTTGCTATCATTTATGTCAAGAGTGTTCTTCCTATGTCTTTCTCTAAGAGTTTTACAGTGTCCGGTCTTACATTTAGGTGTCTAATCCATTTTGAGTTTATTTTTGTGTATGGTGTTAGGGAGTGTTATAATTTCATTCTCTTGCATGTAGTTGTCCAGTTCTCCCAGGACTGCTTACTGAAGAGACTGTCTTTTCTCCATTGTATATCCTTGCCTCCTTTGTCATAGATTAGTTGACCATAGGTGCATGGGTTTATCTCTGGGCTTTCTATCCTGTTCTATTGATCTATATTTAAGTTTTTGTGCCAGTAGCATATTGCAGTACAGTCTGAAGTCCGGGAGCCTGATTCCTCCAGCTCCGCTTTTTTCCCTCAAGACTGCTTTGACTATTGAGGGTCTTTTGTGTCTCCATACAAATTTTAAGATATTTTGTTCTACTTCCCTAAAAAATGCCATTGGTAATTTGATAGGGATTGCACTGAATCTGTAGATTGCTTTGGGTAGTACATTTTCACAATATTGATTATTCCAATCCAAGAACATGGTATATCTCTCCATCTGTTTGCATCATCTTTAATTTCTTTCATCAGTGTCTTATAGTTTTCTTCACACAGGTCTTTTGTCTCCCTAGGTAGGTTTATTCCTAGGTATTTTATTCTTTTTGTTGCAATGGTAAATGAGAGTGTTTCCTTAATTTCTCTTTCAGATTTTTCACCATTAGTGTATAGGAATGCAAGTGATTTCTGTGCATTAATTTTGTATCCTGCAACTTTACCAAATTCATTGATTAGCTCTACTAGTTTTCTGATGGCATCTTTAGGATTCTCTATGTATCGTATCATGTCATCTGCAAACAGTAACAGTTTTACTTCTTCTTTTCCAATTTGTATTCCTTTTATTGCTTTTTCTTCTCTAACTGCCGTGGCTAGGACTTCCAAAACTATGTTGAATAATAGTGGTGAGAGTGGACATCCTTGTCTTGTTCTTGATTTTAGAGGAAATGCTTTCAGTTTTTCACCATTGAGAATGATGTTTGCTGTTTGTTTGTCGTATATAGCCTCTATTATGTTGAGGTAGGTTCCCTGTATGCCCACTTTCTGGAGAGTTTTTATCATAAATGGGTGTTAGATTTTGTCAAAAGCTTTTTCTGTATCCATTGAGATGATCATATGGTTTTTCTTCTTCAATTTGTTAACACAATGTATCACATTGATTGGTGTATACTGAAGAATCCTTGCATCCCTGGGATAAATCCCACTTGATCATGGTGTATGATCCTTTTAATGTTGCTGGATTCTGTTTGCTAGTATTTGAGGATTGAGTAGTTGAGGATTTTTGCATCTATATTCATCAGTGATATTGGTCTGTAATTTTTTTTTTTTGTAGTGTCTTTATCGGGTTTTGGTTATCAGGGTGAGCGTGGCCTCATAGAATCAGTTTGGGAGTGTTCCTCTGCAATTTTTTGGAAGAGTTTGAGAAGAATGGGTATTAGCTCTTCTTTAAATGTTTGATAGAATTCACCTGTGAAGACTTCTGGTCCCAAACTTTTGTTTGTTGTAAGATTTTTAATCACAGTTTCAATTTCATTACTTGTGATTGTTCTGTTCATATTTTCCATTTCTTCCAGGTTCAGTCTTGGAAGATTATACCTTTTCACAAATTTGTCCATTTCATCCAGGTTGTCCATTTTATTGGCATAGAGTTGCTTGTAGTAGTCTCTTAGGATGCTTTGTATTTCTGTGGTGTCTGTTTAACTTCTCCTTTTTCATTTCTAGTTTTAATGATTTGAGTCCTCTCCCTCTTTTTCTTGATGAGTCTAGCTAATGCGTTATCAATGTTGTTTATCTTCTCAAAGAACCAGCTTTTAGTTTTATTGATCTTTGCTATTGTTTTCTTTGTTTCTATTTCATTTATTTCTGCTCTGATCTTTATGATTTCTTTCCTTCTACTAACTCTGGGTTTTGTTTGTTCTTCTTTCTCTAGTTCTTTTAGGTGTAATGTTAGATTGTTTATTTGAGATGTTTGTTGTTTCTTGAGGTAGGATTGTATTGCTATAAACTTCCCTCTTAGAACTGCTTTTGCTGCATCCCATAGGTTTTGGTTCGTCGTGTTTTCATTGTCATTTGTTTCTAGGTATTTTTTGATTTCCTCTTTAATTTCTTCAGTGATCTCTTGGTTATTTAGTAACATATTGTTTATCCTTCATGTGTTTGTGTTTTTTATGTTTTTTCCCTGTAATTGATTTCTAATCTCATAGCGGTGTGGTCAGAAAAGATGTTTGATATGATTTCAATTTTCTTAAATTTACTGAGGCTTGATTTGTGTCCCAAGATGTGATCTATCCTGGAGAATGTTATGTGTGCACTTGAGAAGAAAGTGTAATCTTCTGTTTTTGGATGGAATGTCCTATAAATATCAATTAAATCTATCTGGTCTATTGTGTCATTTAACGCTTGTGTTTCCTTATTAATTTTCTGTTTGGATGATCTGTCCATTGGTGTAAGTGAGGTGTTATAGTCTCCCACTATTATTGTGTTACTGTCAATTTCCTCTTTTATCGCTGTTAGCAGTTGCCCACTATGCATTGAGGTGGTCCTATGTTTGGTGCACATATAGTTATAATTGTTATATCTTCTTCTTGGATTGATCCCTTGATCATTATGTAGTGTCCTTCCTTGTCTCCTGTAACATTCTTTATTTTAAAGTCTATTTTATCAGATATGACTATAGCTACTCCAGCTTTCTTTTGATTTCCATTTGCATGGAATATCTTTTTCCATCCCTTCACATTCAGTCTGTATGTGTCCCTAGGTCTGAAGTGGGTCTCTTGTAGACAGCATATATATGGGTCTTGTTTTTGTATCCATTCAGCAAGCCTGTGTATTTTGGTTGGAGCATTTAATCCATTCATGTTTAACGTAATTATCGATATGTATATTCCTATGACCATTTTCTTAATTGTTTTGGGTTTGTTTTTGTGGGTCCTTTTCTTCTCTTGTGCTTCAAGAGAAGTTGAAGTTCCTTTAGCATTTGTTGTAAAGCTAGTTTGGTGGTGCTGAATTCTCTTAGCTTTTGCTTGTCTGTAAAGCTTTTGATTTCTCCATCAAATCTGAATGAGATCCTTGCCTGATAGAGTAATCTTGGTTGTAGGTTCTTCCCTTTCATAACTTCAAATATGTCATGCCACTCTCTTCTGGCTTGTTGAGTTTCTGCTGAGGAATCAGTTGTTAACCTTATGGGAGTTCCCTTGTATGTTATTTGTCATTTTTCCCTTGCTGCTTTCAATAATTTTTCTTTGTCTTTAATTTTTGCCAATTTGATTACTATGTGTCTCGGCGTTCTTCTCCTTGGGTTTATCCTGTATGGGACTCTCTGCGCTTCCTTGACTTGCGTGGCTATTTCCTTTCCCATGTTAGGGAAGTTTTTGACTCCAATCTCTTCAAATATTTTCTCAGGTCCTTTCTCTGTCTCTTCTCCTTCTGGGACCCCTATAATGCAAAAGTTGTTGTGTTTAATGTTGTCCCAGAGGTCTCTTAGGCTGTCTTCATTTCTTTTCATTCTTTTTTCTTTATTCTGTTCCTCAGCAGTGAATTCCACCATTCTGTCTTCCAGGTCACTTATCTGTTCTTCTGCCTCAGTTATTCTGCTATTGATTCTTTCTAGTGTAGTTTTCATTTCAGTTATTGTATTGTTCATCTCTGTTTGTTTGTTCTTTAATTCTTCTAGGTCTTTGTTAAACATTTCTTGCATCTTCTCCATCTTTGCCTCCATTCTTTTTCCGAGGTCCTGAATCATCTTCACTATCATTATTCTGAATTCTTTTTCTGGAAGGTTGCCTATCTCCACTTCATTTAGTTGTTTTTCTGGGGTTTTATCTTGTTCCTTCATCTGGTATATAGCCCTCTGCCTTTTCATCTTGTTCTTTCATCTGGTACATAGCCCTCTGCCTTTTCATCTAGTCTATCTTTCTGTGAATGTCGTTTTTGTTCCACAGGCTGCAGGATTGCAGTTCTTCTTGCTTTTGCTGTCTGCCCTCTAAATCTATAATTTTTAAACATGGTATTACATTTTACCTGAGTTAAAGTTATTTTTGCATTTTAATTTTGGATTTCTAGCTGTTCAGCTTTAGGATAACATTCAAAAGCTCTTCAAAGCCAATGTCTTCCATTTCTTTACTTCTTTCTAGGCAAATTGATCAGTGGTGTTTTGAAGATTGGCTGTGTGCCCAGTTTCCACAAATGCCAAAGACTTGTGTGCACCAAGTTAATTAAAAGTGACTGCTTGTTTTAGGCAGATGAAACAGGCAGAATGCCAGATGGTTCTAAAGAGTGATTGAACAACTTAAGCAAACAGAATAACCTGCCTTCAGGTAAAGAATAAAAATAGTTTATTATGTTGCCTTTGCTCAAAAAAAGAGGCTTTAGAAATGTTGGTTTTAATTGAAAAGTGTGAAATATATACCCAAATCAAACAGAAAATTCTATACTGGTCATAGAAAAACAAAAAAAATGCAAACCATCACTTCTCACAAAATCTATAAATTAGACTTTAGATGCCCAATGTTTTAAGCAAAGGTTTGTTTAGATTCCAAGTATATACTAAATTTCTTTAACTACTGTCTATAGCTAGGGTATATTTTCCAATATTCATAATATTTGAAAATACATGTCATCAATTAAATCCAATTCTGGAGCTCAGGAAATCTAGAGCAAAAAATTTTAATACAGTAAATTGATATTTGAAGCTGGACTTGACTTTTAAATAACACTCTGTCTAAATGCTTATGGCAACCCTCTAGATTCTATTGTATTAAAGAAAGTTACCAGCTTAAATATTTAATGTGTGAATGTAAACATGGCTTAATGAGCTGAGACTTGACTCCATAACCACAGTTTGGTCAATTTTTAGGCAGGAAATAGAAAGCTCCTAACATGTACTGAGAGTCTACTAACTGGCAGTAACACCATCAGATATAGCTTATTTAATGTATATTGTTTTTAATTCTCACTATAACACTATGAAATAGATATGTATATACTTATTTTATAGATACACAAACTGAGAAACAGAGAGAAGAAACTTTCTTAATGTAAGAAGACCATTAGGATTAATTAATTTGAATTAATTAATTATTTCATTTATTGTGAGTTTTGATGAGCCCCTGTGCTTTTCAAATTGTTTAACTGTTAGATGTCTAGAATGAATTCTTATTTGGAACTCTGTCAAGATCCAAGGTGTTTAAAAATGAACTTGAATCAAAACTGCAAAATCACACATTGATACTCATGCATTTTTCACAGAGAAAGTTACCTCAGCAAACACTCAGCTTATGTACATGTCGACCAAACCTGATTTGGTTGACAAACCTGATTTGATTCCCAAGAGAAGATAAATTTAAACCCTTCATATTATGAAAGGAGGACTCAAAATAATTGGGTGCCTAAAAGTGATAGTATCACAGGAAAGTCTTATATCAATAGAAGAAAAATAATATTTGAAAAAGAAGTCAATAATCTCAAAAGGCATGTGAGGTTGAGGTCCTTCTGACTGAAAGTTAACTGTCTAACACATCTCAACAGGGCATACCTCAATTAGCAATCTCTAATCTCTATATTATATTCTTACTCCACACAACCAGATTTTTGAGATGGGGTGGGTGCAGTTAGCATATGGACAGTTGTGGGCCTGGATCCAATCTTGATTATCTTTCCCTCTTTTCTCCTCTGGTTGCATTTCAGCCCACTGCAGTTTGATTTGCCTTTCCACTAATGAAATTGGCCTATTTGAAGCCAAGTGCTTCCTAACTGACCATTGCTTTTTTCACTTATTCATCAAATATTTTTGAGCATTTTCTGATGCAAAGTATTATGTTAGGTAAAGGGCATATACTGTTGAATAGTAATGATAATAATGATAGTAATTATGATAATATTGATGTTCACTAGCCAAAATCTTTAGAAACACACTTGTAGTGCAATAAATTCAGTTTTAATTAACTTGCTGCAATAAGACAGAACTTAATCCAAGGAAATGTGGGGGTTTCTCAACAAGGCAGAGTTTGGAGCACCTTCTTACAGGGTTTGAAATTTTCTAGGATGGTTGTAAATAGAAATTAAGGAATTGGAGGTCTGGATTAGATCTGTTAAGAAGTGGGGTCAATTTGGATTTTTAATATCTCCATTATTATCTAGGAGGTGGGAGAACTAAAAAGGTCCTAGAGTTATCCGTAGTAAACAAGAAGTAATCACCCGTTTTGGTCAGAGGAAAACTTGTTATTCAATATTTTTATAGGCATTGAGGGCCTTGTCCTTGTCTTTTTCCTATCAAGGTCACAGAGTGACCTTGTCTATGTCTTATTCTGAGAAGGGTTTATGTCCTGAAGTTATCACTTGACAATTTCACAATAACAATTAATGCATTTTTTCAACTGTTTACTATATGCCTTGCATTGTTCTGAGCACTTTACCTGTGTTAAGTAATTTTGATTTTCATAAAAACTTAAAAGATTAATATAGCTATTTTTTAATTTTGAAAATAGGGAAAGTGAGATAAAGAAAGAATAAGCAGTTTGCCCAAGGTCACACAGCAAGTAAGTGACAGAGCTAGACCTGAGGTTTTAATTTTTGAATGCTACAAACACCAAGACTACCATTGTGAAAACATCATGACCTGTGGCACATCGCATTATACTCTTTAAAGAAGTTGACTTTGCTTACTACTTCTTGAAATTCCTTTCCTTGGCTTTTGTGACATCATTCTCTTTTGGTTCTTCCCTCATATCATAACACTCCTGTTTACTCTCCTTGGCTGGCTTTTCTTTTACAGACTTTTTTTTTTTTTTAATACATATCCTACTATGACCAATTTCTTGGTTTTTGTCTCTCTTACTCTATTATTCTCCACAAACAAAAGTATACACACAGAATTTCAACTACTCTGTGAATGCCAATGATATCCAAAGCTATATATTCACTTATGTTGTCTCTGCTAATTCCAAACCATAATTTTAATTATCTAGATATTTCATAAGCATTTCAACATGCTGACACTAAAATCAATTTAACTCTACTTCTGTTACTACAAGTGTAACAGAGGCCATAATAATCTCTCACTCAGAATATTACAAGATTCTTATTATTGTTCTTCCCACTTCTAGTTTTCCTCATTCCCTTCCTGTCCTTTTCCTTATGTCTTCTTTACACTGTATACAATAGAAACTATCTAAAATGTAAAGTCAAAAATATCCTTTCACATAACATCATTTATAATAACTTAAAGGAAATGAAATATGTGATATAAATCCACCAAAACATGTACAGAATCTGTATGCTAGAAGCTATAAAATACTATGAAAGAAATTCAAGAAGATTAAGTAAAGAGATATCCTGTATATATATTGGAAATGCAATGCACTAAAGATATCAACTCTCCCCAAGTTGATTTATTGGTTTAATGCAACTCCCAGAAAAGTCTTCAGCAAGATTTTTTGGTAGAGATAGCAAAGTTTATTCTAAAATTTATATGGAAAAGCAAAGGACTTAGAAGAGCTAAAACAATTTTGAAAAAGAAGAGTAAAGTGGAAGGAATCATTCTTACTGATGTTAAGGCTTATTATATAGCTAATCAAGAAGGTGTGATATTGGCAGAGGGATAGACATAGATCAATGAAACTGATTAGAGAACCTAGAAATAGACCCACAGACATAAGCCCAACTTATTTTTGATAAAGGTGCAAAAGCAATTCAGTGAAGGAAGGAGAGGGAGAGCCTTTTCAACAAATGATGATGCCGGAGCAATTAGACACATATAAATTAAAAAAAAAAATCTCAGGCTAAATGTCACATTTTATAAAATAAGTAATTCAATATGTATTGTAGACTTTAATGTAAAACATAAAGCTATAAGATTTTAGAAACAAAAAGAGAAGATAATCTTTGGGACCTGGAGCTAAGTGAAGAGTTCTTAGACTTGGCGTTCAAAACATTATTCCATAGAAGGAAAAAAACTTATAACTTGAAATTCACCAAAAATTAAAAACTGTTTTTCCTGTCAAAGCTTATATAAAGAGGATTAGCAGAAAAGTTATAGCTGAAGAAAATATTTGCAAACCATGTATCTGACAAAAGACTAGAATCTCAAATATATAAAAGACTCTCAAAGATCAATAGTGAATATATAACATATCAATTAGAAAATGGGCAAAATACATAAACAACAGATATTTCACCAAAAAAGTATACAAACAGAATACAAGCACATTTAAAGATATTCAACATCATTAGCCATTAGAAAAATGCTAATTAAACTCACACTGATATATCAGTACACACCTATCAGAAACTTTTAAATCTTCTCAGTTTATGAGCAAATATAGTTCTAGTTTTAGGATTGAGAATAACATAGAACGTGTGGTCAACATTCTATGTTAATATCTCATTGTTCAAATGAAGACTGTCTCAGTATTATGTTTTTGAGGGAAACATTTTGCCAAAACACTGAAAAAAAAAAGTGGATATATCTTACAAAGTCTATGAAATGGACTGGAACTTTGAAATCTTCAAATACAGACTTTATTCTAACATGAGAATATGAGGTTGGAGACAAGACGGCAGAGAAGGACTTAAGCTCACCTCCTCTCACAAAAACACCAAAGCCACAACTAAGTGCTGAACAACCATCTACAAAAAAAGACGGGAACCTACCAAAAAGATAGTCTACATCCAAAGACAAAGAGGAAGCCACAGCGAGATGGTAGGAGGGGTGTATTTGTGATAAAATCAAATCCCATACCCGCTAGGTAGGCGATCCACAAACTGGAAAATAATTACACAGCAGAGGCTCTCCCACAGGAGTGAGAGTTCTGAGCTGCAACGTGTCCCCTAGAACTCAACACACTGTCAATCATCTAAGTCCTTAACATCTTTTTGAATATTTCTTTTACTTCCTCATTTTTATTGAAATTTTGGCTTTGATGGCATCGCATCTCTTGCAACCCTCTCTGGAGTGGCTCTCCCAACTCAAGTCCCAACTACTTTGAATCACATTCCCTCTTATTTTATCATCTTCTATTTCTCCTTGTTTTAGTCATCTATACGTCTTTATGGAACATATTTATGATGACTGCTTTAAAATACTTTGCTACTAGTTCCATAATTCTCCTGATTATGGATTATAATTTCCTGTTTTGTATACCTGGTGTGTGTGTGTGTGTGTGTGTGTGTGTGTGTGTGTGTGTGTGTGTGTGTGTGTGTGTGTGTGTGTTTTAATTAGAAGCAGACCTTTGTGAATTTTACTTTTTGGGGTACTGGATTCTGTTCTGGCATGCTGCTAAGTTACATGAAGTCTGATTTTTTTGATACTTGCTTTTTAAAATTTGTTATGGTGAGTCCAGAGCAGTCATTAGTCTAGAGCTAGTTTAAACCACTACCAACATAATACTCTCCTGAGAATTCTCTCTCACGCCCCAATTATTACAGTAGTTTTCCTTCTGGTTCACTGGAATAAAATCTATTCCTAGATTCCTGTGAATTCCTGGAATTATTCTACTTCTACTTACAGGTGAGTTTATGTTCCTTCACCAGCTTTGTGTAGTTTCCTCACATGCATGTGGATATCGGTGCTCAGCCAAAGACTAAAAAGGCTTTGTTTATGAATTCTCACGAGAATTTTTTGGGAGAGGCTATCTTCCTATGCTTATATTCTGATTTCATATTTTATTTTTACAGAGGCTGTCACTCTTTAAGAGTCACATCATTATACAGCAGTCCCAGTTCTGACTCCCCAATCTACGTAGGTCCAAACCCGATTTTCTAAAAAAGTAAAAACAAATCACTAGTTCCAACACTCCAACAAAAATAAAGTAGAGGGGCTTCCCTGGTGGCTCAGTGGTTGAGAGTCCGCCTGCCGATGCAGGGGACACGGGTTCATGCCCTGGTCCTGGAAGATCCCACATGCCGCGGAGCGGCTGGGCCCGTGAGCCATGGCCGCTGAGCCTGCGCGTCCGGAGCCTGTGCTCCACAATGGGAGAGGCCACAACAGTGAGAGGCCCACGTACCGCAAAAATGAAATAAAATAGTAGAAACAAACATTTAGTGCTAGCTAAAGCTGAATATATGATTGCTTTGGGGGCATTTACTGATCTTTATAATCTGAGAATCTAGGGCTTTTAATAACAGTGTTGGAAACACTTATGTAGGTTCAAACCTGAGATTCTGTTGTCAACAGAGACTTCAATTTCTTTCATTGGTGGTTTGCTTTTTAGTGTCATGTGGGGCCTGATGTGCTGAAAGCTTTCCTGCTCCACTCTAGGCTTTCAGCTATCCCTGACCATCGACACCAAGGAGGCAGTCTCTCTCCATGCTCTTGCCGACCCCCCCACCCAACCCCAGTGACTGCTATTGCTAGTTTCTCCGTTGTAGGCTCATGGCAGGGCAATGGGATTATTTAGTTCTAATCCAGTTTCAGTTTTAGGCAGGCTCTGTGTGCCTGAGCCTTTTAAACTTTCTCTTATATCAGAGACTCTTGGACAAAAGAGTTTCCTGCTCCCTCCCAGCAGTAACAAACCTTTTCTTGCAGGATCCTGGGCTCAAGTGGATTATCTGGTTATCTCCTAGGGGCAGCTGATTACTGCTTCTGTTTCTTCCTCAGAAGCTGTGGACTTTAGCCTATGGTTTGGAGCAAGAATGGGCCTGAGAGGTGGAAGTCTCTTTGTCCCTCTTCTAACAGTTCAAGATTTTTTTTGTTTGTACGAAAGAAGGGTCCAGGGAAGTGGGCCAGGTTTTTCTTTGTCGCTAGCAACCATTCCTCATCTGCATGCCTCCTCCACTCTGGGGAACTCTCTCTGGTCTCCTGCCCTGACTCCAATCTTTCTCAGGACTACCTGGTGCTGGTCTGTGGAAATGAATTAGAAAGTGAATGAACCCTCTCTCTTTCATTTGGACTAAATGAGGTTTTAACATTTGGGGTAAGATCCTCTTCTATTGAACTTGCTCATTTAAAAAAAATGCTTATTTTTAATGGATAAGGAATTCTAGATAGGTTTCCTCTCAACAAATAGAAAGAATCTGTGACACATAAACATTAATTATTAAGAAACATTAAAGAACATATTTCTTTAAAAAAAAGTCTCTTCATAATATTCAATGGAAATAAAAATCTTCCTGGGGCAAAGGTAATTTTAAATTTAATTTGTGAAATATTTCTTATCCATCTGTTTCTGCAGGATGTTCATCAGAGATGAGCCACAAGCCTACCAGCAACTGCACTTAAAAACAGGCATACCTCAGATATCATGGGCTCAGTTCCAGACCATCAATATTGCAATAAAGTGAGTCACATGAAATTTTATATTGCCAGTGCATATAAAAGTTATGTTTATACTATACTGTAGTCTATTAAATGTGCAATAGCATTATGTCTAAAAAATGTACATATATTAATTTAAAAAACACCTTAGTGCTAAAAAATACTAAGTGTCATCTGAGCCTTTAGTGAGTCATAATCTTTTTGCTGGTGGAGGGTCTTACATTGATGTTGATGGCTGCTGACTGATCAAGGTGGTGGTTGATGAAGGTTAGGCTGGCTGTGGCAATTCATTAAAATAAGATAAATAAGATTGCTGCATTGATTCACTCTTCTTTCACAAAAATCTTCTCTGTACCATGCAATACCATATGATAGCCTTTTACCCACAGAACTTCTTTCAGAATTGAAGTCAATCCTCTCAAACTCTGCTGCTGCTTTATCAACTAAGTTTATGTCATATTCTAAATCCTTTGTTGTCACTTCAACAATCTTCACAGCATCTTCACCAGCAGTAGATTCCTTCTCAAGAAACAACTTTCTTTGCTCATCCATAAGAAGCAGCTCCTCATCCATTCAAGTGTTATCATGAGATTGCAGAAATTCAGTCCCATCTTCAGGCTCTACTTCTAATTCTAGTTTTTCTGCTAGTTCCACCACATGTGCCATTACTTTCTCCTTCAGTTCCACTGAAGTCCTGGACCCCTCAAATTCATCCATGAGGGTTGCAATCAACTTCTTCCAAATTCCTGTTAATGTTGATATTTTGACCTCTTCCCATGAATCATGAATGTTCTTAATGGCCTCTAAAATGATAAATCCTTTCCCGAAGTTTTTCAATTGACTTTTTCCAGATCCATCAGAGGAATCACTATGGCAGCTATACCCTTAAAATGTATTTCTTCAATAATAAGACTTGAAACGTTGAAATTATTCCTTGATCCATGGACTGCAGAATGGATGTTGTGTTAGCAGGCATGAAGACAAGCTTAAAATACTCAGAAAACTATGTCATAAACAGGTGTACTTCATCCAGGCTTTGTTGTTCTATTTAGTGAGCACAGGCAGAGTAGATCAAGGATAATTCTTCAGGGCCCTAGGATTTCCATAATGGTAAATGAGCAATGAGTTCAACTTAAAGTCACCAGCTGCATTAACCCCAAACAAGAGAGTCATCCCATCCTTTGACACTTTGAAGTCAAGCATTGACTTCTCCTCTTTAGCTATGAGAGTCCTAGATGGCATCTTGTTCCAATATAATGCTGTTTTGGCTACACTGAAAATCTGTTGTTTAGTGTAGCCACCTTCATTATCTTAGCTAGATCTTCTGGATAACTTGCTGCAGCTTCTACATGAGCATTTGCTGCTTCACCTTGCAGTTTTATGTTATGGAGATGGCTTCTTTCCTTAAACCTCATGAACCAACCTCTGCTATGTTTAAACTATTCTTCTGCAGCTTTCTCACCTCTCTCAGCCTTCAAAGAACTGAAGAGAGTTAGAGCCTTACTCTGGATAAGGCTTTTGCTTAAGGGAATATTGTGGCTGGTTTGATCTTCCATCCAGACCACTAAAACCTTCTCCTTATCAGCCATAAGGCTGTTTTGCTTTCTTATCATTCATGTGTTCACTGGAGTAGCACTTTCAATTTCCTTCAATAACTTTTCCTTTGCATTCACGACTTGGCTAACTGGTGCAAGAGGCAAGCTTTTGTCCTATCGGTTTTCAACATGCCTTCCTCCCTAAGCTTAATCATGTATAGCTTTTGATTTAAAGTGAGAAATGTGAGACTCTTCCTTTCACTTGAACAGAGGCCACTGGAGGGTTATTAATTGGCCTAATTTTAATGCTGTTGTGTCTCAGGAAATAAGGAGGCCCAAGGAGCAGGAGAACAAGAGACAGGGTCAGTGGAGCAATCAGAACACACACATTAAATAAGTCCACCATCTTACATGCATGTGGTTTGTGGCACCCCAAAACAACGCCAATCGTGACATCAAAGATCAGAGATTACAAAACCAAAACTCTTAGAAGGATGAGATTGCATTTAGGATAAGAAATAATAAAACAAACTACTCTCTATATTTTCTCTAGGAATATTCTCTTATAGTGTTCTGTTTTCCTCCCTCAGAATGCATGAAGAGGTTTGCAGATGAAATGTCCTTTCCTCACTTAGACTAAGACTTAACTCTGTCCTGGACAAGTCAGAGAAATGTCTTTGCAATTCAGGATATCATTTTAAGAGGAAACATTCTTCAAGGAATGCGATACTGGCTTTTTATAGAGCACCACTGCTTTCTGTCCACAGTAGTAAGTAGAACTCTATATTCCCCAAGCCTGTGATATCAGAAGGAGGGGGAGGAATGAATTAGGGATGATATTTACTTATACCTAATTACCTTATTTCCTCATGTGGCCCATTCAGAGAAGGAAGAAACTTTTTCTTCGCCTGATTGCACTGTTTTCCTTCTGGTAAAAACTTTTGTAATGCTAAGAAATAAAGATGATGCTTTATCAAGGTGTCTTTGGTATTAGCAAGCTGTCTATTGTTCACATTCTTTTTTTTTTTTTTCTGCGATAAGCTGGCCTCTCACTGTTGTGGCCTCTCCCATTGTGGAGCACAGGCTCCAGATGCACAGGCTCAGTGGCCATGGCTCACAGGCCCAGCCGCTCCGCAGCATGTGGGATCCTCCCAGACCGGGGCACGAACCTATGTGCCCTGCATCGGCAGGCAAACTCTCAACCACTGCGCCACCAGGGAAGCCCTGTTCACATTCTTATAACAATACATTACATAATATTTCTTATTCTGTGTAAGTATATAGTACCATCAACAATACTATCTGAAGCCTTTTCCACAGCAGGATAATGCAGTTCCTATTACCAATGGGACTTGGACATAAAGAATTCTTTAAGAAGACTCACATCAACATCTGCCCATGTGCACATACAGCTGCTCATCTCATTGCTCAGTATCATCTCAGTGACTGTCCAGAACAGGTGTTCCTTCCATTTTTGTTGGGATTTTCTTCAGTGAAGCCCTCCTCAAACACAACCATGTCCTTCCTGCTGCTTTGCTCCTGTGCAATCATCTTCCCTGACACGGTCTGCCAGTCTCTCACTGGCTTTCCCTTTGTTTCTCACAGAGCTATGAGACATGTCAGTTCTCAGAGGTCAGGTGGTACAATTCCCCCTTCCTCTCTACTTATTTATCTCTGGCAAAACCCCAAATCAGTCATTTCCATGAGTCTGGTACCCCTAGGAGCAAAAGAGGAAAATCTCAGAGACATGTATCTTTGTAAACTATAAGATGTAGAGCTTCAGACTCTAATCATTATACCCTAATTCCACTTGCAGTGTTTTGGGATTTTTTTCCTACAGCAGAATAGGAGTATGGTTTACTGACAGGAAGTTCAAAGTGATGGATACATCTGGCCATTATTTTATGTAATGCTTGTCCTTTTGTATTATTTTTATATCCATTTAACTGATCTATTTTTTATGCCTATTTTTAGACCCTATAATTTAGGTTCAAATATCTGGATATCAATAAATAAAAATTTAACTAGTACTAGCTTTTATCTATTTTTTAACACATTTTTATTTTTTATTGCAAGTGTTTTTTTAATTGAGTTATGTTTGACATACAATATTGTGTAAGTTTAAGGTGTACAACATATCTATTTGATACATTTATATTGCAATATGATTGCCATAAGAGTGTTAGCTAACACCTCTATCACACCACGTGATTATCATTTCTTTTAGTGCTGGGAACACTTAAAATCTAGCCTCTTAGCAAGTTTAATGTTTCTAATACAGTGTTGTTGCTTATAATCACTGTACTGTGTATTAGATCTCCAGAACTTATTTATCTAGTAGTGGCAAGTATCTACCCTTAAACACCATCTCTCCCATTTCCCTCAGCCCCCAGTTTTTATGATTTCAGTTTTTGTAGCATCTGTCTTTTAAAGAATTCTTCTATCATCACTGAAATCAAGCTAAATAAAAATTATTTTGGGAATCAAAGGTTTAAGTTCTAACCTCGTTGACTCCTTTAGGAATATTTTTTCATGCTATCATGTTACACAATGTCTACTGTGTAGCGTAATGAGTTTACAGTTCTTTACCAAAAAAAATCAATCCTGGCACAAGGCTGGCCTGCTTATTTAGTGCTATCCTAAATATACCCATTCTGTTACTAAATCTAAGATTATTTGTTTAATATAACACTGACTAATGGCAGGTTTATAAAATCAACACAGCGGTAGAGTACAAGAGCATTTTAAATTTGAAATAACTTCTAAGTTAACTAATCAGAAAACAGAACAAAACAAAATTATTCAACGCAGGCAGATAAAAGCCACTGTTATATGTGAACATATGCTAATGAAGGCCTCCGTTAGCCTAAATTCTTTACTGAAATATGTTTCTAGTATGCTGAATTATCACCACCCTAGGGCATAGATGAGGCCACCCTTACATTAAGATTCTGAACCCCCATCCAAATTAGCAAGAAGACTTTTCTCAGAACTACCTCCTTTGACATTTCCCTAAATCCCAAAGTGTGCTTGCTGATATTGCAGTTACCAGCCCTGGTTTCCCTCAGTGTTTGACAAAAGAGCAGGAACACAGATACACCTTCAGAGCTGAAAGACTGTTAAGCTTGATGACAGTTGCCCTGAAAGTTTCATGACATACATTGCCATGATTACCATTCCCACTTTCACTACTGCTGTTGCAGTCAATGTAGACAAAAATTATGAAATGATGGGAGACTATGAATACTGCTAGCGCACATGGGTACATGATGCATGCCACCGTCACAGAGAGGAAAGACCTTCCTCTGTGATACTCCTTTAAAAAGAAGAGGATAAATTATTTGAAGAAGTTGGTGGTCCCAAGGTACCTGGGACTTAAAGGGTATGTTCTTATATACAGTGCTTACGCTCACTATTGTGATATCCTTGGCCAAACACCTGGGCTTCCCAGAGCATTTGAGACTCTGACAAAGTCACTTGTTCTTGATGCTTTTGGCACCTCTATCATGGAAGTTGGAGGCACAAGGGTCACTCTTTGCTGAAGGCTGGTGAATTCACTTGATTAAGATGACTGGCCCACAGCCATCATCTGGTGCGTATCTCTGGTGGAACCACCAGGAAGGATATCAACAGTATAATAAATATACGGTGAATGAATGAATTCCCTGTGATACAAGTTAAAATGGTGCTTTCCTCAGAGGTATATATGCTCAATCAACAATATTACATGTGTGTGGGCTACAAAATTTACCAGGCTTTAGATTCATTCTTACTGCCAGTTGTATATGGCACAAGTTGCCATAAGGATAGCTGGATCCAAAATTTTTCCAGAATCAGCCACTGTGGACCCTGAACTAATTCTCCATCTTGACTACGCCATAGCAACTAGCCTATAAGGTCTCTACCTTCATGGTGAACAGACTTTAGAAACAATCTAGCTTTTGTCAGTGTCAATATTATTAAACCAAGAAGTTTATAGAGAAAAGACCAGTGGTTACCAAGGGTTAGAAATGGTAGAGGGAAAGGCAGTGTGGAAGGGAAGTATAGTTTTAGGAAAGGGCCGTGCAAGGGATCCTTGTGGTGACAGAGATATTCAGTATCTTAACTGTGATGGTGGGTACAAATCTACACATGAAACTGTAGAGAACTAAATACACACACACATGCACAAACAGGGAACTCTAACTAAGACTGGTGCATTGTATCAATGTCAATATCCTGGTCGCCACATTATATTGTAGTTTTTGCAAATGTTCCATTGGAGGAACCTGGGTAAAGTGTACATACGTTCTCTGTATTATTTATTAAAGCTACATATGAATTTATAATTATCTCACAAACAATATTAATTAAAAATTAATCCTCAAATAAATGTGACCCAGATCCTACCACCTTTATTTAGTGCTTTCCTCCCCCATACCTCTAGGTAACTTCTTGTATGCAAACATATAAAACACACAGCCAAATCTGTTAGCAACATCAAAACTCTAAAGGTTAAAGGTATATGTTAGAGAAGGAGTATAATCTCATTACTATATATGAGCCCAGATCTTGGCTCAGATAAAATATTCTATTGTATATACTGAAGAAAACTATACTATGAAATATCTCTAGAAAACTTAAGAGAGGGAGGTAGGGAGAGGGAGGGAAGGAGGGAAGGAGGGAGGGAGGTAGGGGGAGGGGGAGAGAGAGAGAGAGGACACATAAGAATAGAGTGGAATAATTATAAAAGATGGAACAAATCATATTGCTTTGTACTTATATTACCTCTGTAATTTTAATCACCTTCTGACTTTGAAATTCATTAATCTTCCTGCTAATATGTCATCATATGCAAAAAAATATCTTCTTTTATAAATTTGTTGTGGAGATTAAATAAAATGTTGCATGAGAAAGCACCATGCACAATTCCTGACACACAGCAAGAAACCAATGTATGTTAGTTGGATCGGAATTGTATTAAGAAAAAAAGAATCAAACAGAAAGGTAATGGAAAGAAACAGAAAGAAGGCCAATGTTAATAATTAATAATACAAATCAGAATCATACAGAATGCTGTTAGATAATTAAACTGGAAAGCAACCTCTAAGTAAAGCTAAAGAACACTTCGTGAGATTTAAAGTTTAGACGTGATATATAGATTCTTGAGCGGTACTTATCTTTGTAGTTTAGGTCTGATAAATCCTGAAATAATATAATATTAATATATCCAGTTATTATTATATTGCATGACACATAGCGGGAGTACAATAAGTTTTTCTGAGCAATTACATTACGCGTACTTACTTCATAGCAGGCTAGTGAGAAAAAAAAATGATGGGCATTAGTCACTACAAAAATGTACTGTAAAGTAAATTAAATGGAATTTCACTTTATTCTTGGAAAATATACAGAAAATTAGAATAATCTGATATGTGTTATTTGACAAAAAGAAATTCTGGGTTGTATGAGGTAAAGAAACAATGGAGCAAAATATTACAAATCTTATAAATATTTATAAAATGTGGACCCTTAATTTTAAAAAAACACAAAAACTTTTGTTTAGTCTTTGTCATTTGACAATATGTAACATTCTTTTATATTCCTACTTCCAGAAAAGTGAAGAGGAGCATCCATCACTCTCCAGGAGAGAGAATCTAGGTTTCTAGTTATGTGGTTCCATTCATCAGGTGCTCCTTGTAGTGAAATCAAAGATCATACTTGGTCTGAGCACAGAAGATAAAAGTTCTTTTATGTTTTGAGATTTGGAGTAAGATTTTGTAGAAGAAGTGATATTTGAGCTGGATTTAAATTCCAAATACTATGAAAGGAGAACTGTGAACAAATATAAAGGGTTTATGATATTTTTAGAGAAATCATTAGTAGTACTCTGTGGGAGCAGCCTAGTTTACATAAGCAGAAGATAAGGCTAAAAAATATTTTGGCTCCAGATAATGGAGAACGTTAAAAATCATTAAAGAAATTTAAAGCAGTAGAGTGACAACAGATCTGTGCTTCACAAACATAATTTTTTATTTGCTATATGGAACAAAGACTGGGGAAGGGAGACACAAAAGTTAGAGATACCAGTTAATAGGGTATGGTATTACAAGGGTACAAAATAATAGGAAAGGGCAATTACAGAGGTAATTAGGAAAGAAAGACATTCAGGAAATAGTGTTTCTTTCTGACAGACTTCCAAGAATTGTTAATTAATTAAAAAGAGAGAATAAGGGAAATGAGGGAGACAGAGAAATCTTTAACATTTATTTTTTAACGGTAGATAGTAATATCATTAATGAAGATAACAGTAATAATAAAAGTAGCAGCTGGTATCAGTAATGGTAATAGTAATTAAATACTATATCACGAAGACTAAACTAAATGTTACCACCATCTACAAAGTGACACTGAATAAGTTATTTAACTTCTGTGAGGTTTAATTTCTTTATCTTCAATCAGGATAAGACTACTTGCATATAAGTTAAATGAAATGAAATATCTCCATTTTAGAAGTTAAGTTCAAGATCACTTATCTGGCAAATAGAGAGTCAGGGTACAATTTCTAATTATCATATAATTATCCCATCTATCAAGTGGAACAGAAGAGCAGTGAGTGGGGAATCAGAAAGATAGCTAGAGAGAACAGTAACCATCATGATGTGATGGTGGTGGTGGCGGTGGCGGTGATGATGATGATAACAGCAACAACAAACACTTTTTGAGTACTTGTTATGAACAAGACATTGTTCTAAGTATTTTAAATAATTAATTTATTATCATTAAGAAGGTTGTAAGTCAAACACTGTTATCATAATCCCCAACAGAGAGGGCTAAATGGTGGCCCCCCAAATAGATATGTCAATGTCCTAACACCAGGAACCTGCACAGAAACATGATTTTATTTGTAAAGAGATCTTTTCATATGTAGATAAATTAAATAGTTTGAGATGAAATCATCCTGAATTACACAGGTTATCCCTAAGCATGTCCATATGAGAGCTATCAGAAGACAAAGCATATTGTAAAGCAATTACACTCCAATAAAGATGTTAAAAAATAAAAAGCAAAGAAAAAGAAAAAGGAAGCAAAAACTTGCCAACCAAAAAAAAAAAGAAGACAAAGCAATGGGAAAGCAGAGGTAGAGACTGGAGTGATGCAGTCACAGGGATGTTGACAGCCACCAGAAGCTGGAAGAGGATTCTCTCCTAGAGATTCTGGAGGGAGTACAGCCCTGCCAACATATTGATTTCATACTTCTGGTCCCAGAACTATAAAAGAATAATTTTGGCTGTTTCAAGCCACACAGTTTGTGGTAATTCGTTGCAAAATCCCTTGGAAACTAATGAACCAATTATCAATTTATTGCTCTTTACCTCCACATCCAACCATTTTTGTCTGTTTTCAGAAAATTGAGTGAGAAATATTTAAATATTTCTCTGAGTCAAATATTCAAATATTTAAATATTTGTCCTTTGCAGTTGGCTCCATACTAAGCTTTGACAGTAGATAGCACCGGAGAGCCATTTTAGGAAGAAGGGACATCTCTTTCCCAGTCCTGGTGTTTTCTTTTAAATTTTGTTTTGTTTTCTTCTTCTTCTTGCTTTGATTGCACACCCACCATGGTTTCTGTGAACATTCAGTGGAGCTCTCCCAAACTGAGTTTCAGCTGTACTCATGGGACTATTCCCAATGAGACTCCAAGGTACCTCCCAGGGCAGATTTCCCAGTCTCAAGCTGCCAGCACACCAGAGAGTTACTTCCTTTTTGCTGCATCTGGCTGTTGTTCTCCATCCACCAGCCTCTGCCCAGAGAATGTGAATCAGTTCTGACCTGGAACCACCCAGAGAACTTCTCCATAACCTATTTAGTTATAACTAATAACTATAGCTAATGAGATCTGGATTACAACCTTGGGGAAGGGAGACACTTTCCAAGTTTATTCATTTCTCAAGTACACTCCTCAGCCCTACGGTATTTTTTGAGAGCTCTCTTTACCCTTTATAGGTAATCCACATTATAGTTCATAATTGTTTATATTAAAGGTCTCTTTTTCAAATTACCATGCGGTTCCTGTCTCCTGACTGGACTCTGACTGAAACGTCCATTTTACATATGAGGCATTGATGCACAGGAATGTTAGTTGACTTGTTCAAGTGCACATAGCTAGTAACTGGTAGAATCACTATTCAAAGTCAAGCAGTATGGTTCTAGCATCTGTAGCCACTGGATTGTAAGAAAAAAAAAAAAATGACAGGAATGAACTAGATATTTAGTGTATTAGAGATATCTACAAAGTATCTAGATGAAAGGAAAAAGCTCATGATTTTTCTATTTCCTCTACTCACCACTCTACACTCAATACTTCACTCCTGGTCACCAAATGAAAGGAAAACACTTGTTTTTCTACTTAATATTCATAGAATACTTTTTACAACAGATATGTATTTTTTTCTACATCAAGCAATTCTGCAGTTCTCTATGGATACCAACTGGGTCTTAAACTTAATTCTGACAATATCTACCTGGAGTTAGCATCAGATCTCACAAGGGCTCATTCTCACAAGACGGCAAGTTTCAAGCCCAGGTTGTTACCTGTGCTTCTGACCAACCAAGTGTAAATCAGGAGTTCCCTCCTCAGGCTCAATAATTTGCTAGAACAGCTCACAGAACTCAGGAAAAACAGTTTATTTACTCGATCTTCAGTTTATTAACAGCCAAATAAAAGAGATCCATGGGGTCAGGTATGGGGAACGTGCAAGAGAAGCATCCACATCCTTTCCAGGCTCACCCCCATCTTAGCACTTCCATGTATTCACCAAGCTAGAAGCTCTCAAAACCCCACATTTTAGGGATTTTTAGGGAAGCATGATTGATTAAATCACTCACCATTGGTGATTATTTCAACCTCCAGCACCTTGCCTCTCTCCAGGGGTCGAGGGTGGTACTGAAAGTTCCAACCCTCTAATCATATAGTTGGTTCCACTGACAACCAGCCCACATCCTATGGTTATCTAGAAGCTTTCCAAAATTCATTTCATTAACATAAACTCAGATGAGGTTGAAAGGGGCTTGTTATGAATAACAAAAGACACTCCTTTCTCTTTTATGGCTTTGGAGATATTTCAGGAACTGAGGACAAAAGACCGAATATTATAATTAAAGATACTCCTATTGCTTTTATCATTTAGGAAATTACAAGGATTTTAGGAGCTGTATGCCAGGAACAGGGACAAAGACCAAATATATATTTCCTATTATAAATCATAATATCACTCTAGGCCATATTCATATTAATCATTTGACAATTATAATGTGCAGATTAAAGAGGTAGAAAGAAACACTGTACATCTAGATAATACAAATAAATAAATATATCATTCCAAACGAGAGTCTGGAGCAGTGGGTACAATCCAGAAAGAGACCCACAGGTCGGAGATGTTCATAGATACACTATAAACAGATAGGGTGAGGGTCCCCAGAGAAAGAGAACCAGGCTTTCTTGACATAAGAGAAGCCATTTTCGGCCTAAGCCATTTTGTGATCTAAGCCTGGCCACATTGCTTTGCCCTTGAACAGTTCTCAGGAGTTAATTATCTTAAGGGGAAAAAAAGAATGCAGGAACAAACTTATCAGGCAAGAGAAGTAACAACAGCAAAGATAATAAATCAGTTGTAAAGACTCCGGGTTCTATCTTAATGATAAAGATTAGCCTGACGCACTTTCTTGACCTGTTCTGCAGAATTCAAAGCCCTCTCTAGCCTCAACCATCAGACCAACTGGAATGTAAGGAATGATGTTGACCTTTTCTGACTCTCATGACTTCACTCAACTAAAGCTTGGGCTGTGTCAACTTCTGTCCCAGTTCTGTGCTGAATTCTCCTCTGCTCAAGCCCCTTCATGAATCTGCATACAACACCCAAATCCTTTCATGAATATGCATGTACCCTTAGCCTAAAACCTCCCCAATTTTGCTGTTCAGGGGTACACTGCTACGGGAAACATCCCTGGTGTTCTCCTTACTTGTTGCAAGTAAGAAATCCTTCCTTCTCCCAATCACTGGCTTGGTTGTGTCTTTTGGCTGGATACCCAACAACAGGCGAACTCAGCTTTCGGGTAACAATACTCCATTTAGTCTATAAAGTAGTAGCCTGTATGGTGTTTTGGAAACTGTCTAATTAGCTCCCAACATTTAAAAATCAGGATGTTTCACATAATACGCAGTTTTTTTTTTTTTTTAGCTTCTCCGAAAAAAATTAGAATATCACAACTTCAGAGAGGTCTGCTCAAATACTCAATAAAATTAACATTGGTTACTCCACATCATTTAGTTAGTTCCAGGCATTTTCTGTGCTTATTTATTCATTACCTACTTCTCTCTATTGAAATGAAAATATTGTGAAAATGTATCTTCTCTATATTTGTTCCTAGTACCTAGAGCTATTCTGGATAATATCACCTCTCTCTCTCTCTCCCCCCCACCCCCATATACATATATATATATATATATATATATACACACACACACACACACACACACACACACACACACACACACACACAGAGAGAGAGAGAGAATTAAGGATGAGGAGGCAAAAGCCAATTTGTTGGGTTAAAACCAAGGCAGTAAAGGTAGTAAGTGTAGATTACTAAAAACAATTTAAAATGCTTTTACTTTAAAGGAAAAATAACCAAAAAATGTGTTACAAATTTATTTATGTATGAATTCTGATATATAAGGTATTTTAATATTTTAAAAGGTTAATTCACATTAACAAGTATGGAAAGATAAGTAATGAACATGGACTCGACTTTTAATAAATGTTTTGAAAGAGTATCTGAGATTTGAAGGAAATATCAGATTCTGATCATGATTATTGATATATTAGCAAAAAAACTTTGGAAAAATACAAATAATTTTAAACAGACACTCCATTTTCGGTCAATGTTCTACCCAAATTTAATTACACACGCATACACCCCCCAACAACAACAAAGCACATTCTTTTTTAGTTCCCGGACCAGGGCCCTTAGCAGTGAAAGCACGAAGTCCTAACTACTGGACCGCCAGGGAATTCCAGACAAAGCACATTCTAAAGTCATTACACTCATTCTCAGAATGTAAGTTGAACTTTAAGTCTTGAAAAAAAAAGAAAAGAAAAGAAAAGGAAAAAAAATCAAATGTTCCTTAGTGCTAAAGAACTTTTTAAAAAAGTTTCAACTCTGTTTCACTCTTGGAAAATGCTACATGACCAAGTCCTAATAACTTTCTAAGCCTGTATAATATATTAGGATACTTCCAACTCTACCATTTTAATATTCTTTTTACACTGTGGATCATATCATTCATTTAAATCTTATAATTCCTCACCATTAAAACCTTTCTGCCCTACTCCAAAAACTTGCAACTCAATGCTTTCAAGGTAATATCTTCAAAATGAAAGAGTATGTCATATGCCTATTCTAAAAAAATTATTTGTTTTGAAAATTCAAGTTTTTTATTTAATCCCCTCTTAATCTGTACTGCCCTGCCCATATTTATTCCCCATGGCTCATTTATTTTATATACTTCACTTTATCCTCCAATCCTTACTTAGATTTTCAACCTACATTGACCTCTTTAAAATCTAGACTCATCTAACATCAACCTGTTTGGGAACAAATATCTCCTGTGTTGTAACTAAATCAACTCTTCCTTTTATTTCACTTTTTTCACCTTCAGCATAAAGGCTGTGTTACCCTATGTTTGGGAGGAAAATACACAGTTGTGATCAACAAATGCAAAAGGCCTTAACTTCAAATAGTTTCTCAAATTTTTAATGCATTTTGAATATCTTCTGTGTGCTTTAATAATGGAATTTAATAATTCAATAACAATTATCTTTCAGCCTAAATCTATCATAAGTATAGAGATGCTGAGTGTGCTCCCAGCTCTTATTCTTTTCATTAGTAAAGACAGATTTAGAAATACTATATCTAATCTTTCTCATATCATACAAACACATAAAAGTATAGACTATTGGTAATGTGTAGCTAGACATACACAAATGTCTATAATATATAATTGAATGTGTATAAATGCTTATGATGTATAGCAATATATATATCACACAGTAAAACGTGTATAATTATGGAATTATTATTAGAAAACTTCTAGAGCATTTACTTTAAACCTAGTCTTGTTTTAAGTGCTTTACATGTGTCTAGAAATTTAATTCTAGTAAAAATTCTATGAGGTAGGTACCCTTACTATTATACTTAAGTGAAAATTGAGGAAATCTAAGAATAGGGCAACTAAGTATATTGACCAAGGTCCGTCAGCAAATAACATATGGTGCTGAGATTCAAATTCAGGCAATTTGACCCCAGTATTTGTCCTCTTAAACACTATACTATACCATGACACAATTCAGAAAACATAATTTCATTTCACTGACCAATGGAGGAAGAATCTCAGGTATGAATAACAACTATGAAAATACTAATATGTACACTGAGGAGTTACATAAAGTTTCATAAAAGTTCTATGTTCATCATCCCTAATGAACTTCAAATTCAGGGTAAATGAAGATTATTGAATAAAGTTGAACTTATGATATCAAAAACATATTACAACTTATATGGTACTTCACTATTGCTGAATAACTCAGAAAAAGTAAGAGTATATTGCCATGCAGAGAGTATTGAATGTAATTCCAAATTTGGGGAAAATTTTGCCATGGGAAAGGCCACTGCTGAGTTTTCACGCAGCTTCTATTTTGTGTTCTTGCAAAAAGATGAATGAGATGCAAGTCAATGTTACTTTCATTCATAGTTGCAAGGCAGAGATCAGTTGACCTATTTGCTCTATCATCATACAGCAGAGATGAGAATTGTGATAGAATACATGTCTTGGAGAGAGGATTATGAGCCTTCAAAGAAGGTTATTCTTTAAAATAGACAGCACTGTAGAATATGAGACAAGGTAATATTCAACCTATTCCAATTCACTGCAAATATATCTTATTCTTTTACATTGGGCTCTGTTGTAAAGTATGGTATCCAGACTATATGTGAGGTGATAGAAAACAAATGGAGAGCAGAGTACTTAGTAAACTTTCATTCTTTAGTTTTATACCTTTGTTCTTTGCCTTCCATAGGAAACAGATTTTAAATATATTTCGTTGACTCTTTAATTTCCTAGCCTTGGCTTCAAATTTATTTTATAAGCTTCAAAATTATTGTAGTTTGAACCATAAAAGTATATGTCATAGATATTTAAAGATCTCTTTAAATCACTTATGAAATCAGACAGGGTAGGTTAGGTACTGATACCTTTTCAGTACTTGTGTAAATACACATTTAAGTGATTATATATAACATTTTCCATAGTAGACCTCTCTCCCATCCTGCCATCCTCATGTTCCAGTACAACAGTTATAAGCCCTTTTTGCTATGTCTTTCATAGATCTGTAGTAGTATCCATGTATTTTTTTTTAAAAAATATGCAATATATTTAAAGTTAAAAGTCATATAAGCACTGACAAAAGTATTTTCCCTAAATCAAAAGAATGGTGAATGTATTATAAAGTAAATATTTACTCAACGTTTAAGAGAAGCTGTGTTTTCATTCTTGCACCATTCATTAAAAGCAAGGTAACAATCTCCTTGAGCTTGATGGAAAGAAGCCTGTGTCTAATTCTGAGATTCTCTCTGTATTTAGGATTTGCGTTTTTCCTCATAATAACCTTCACTTATTTGTACTGTAATTATAAATGTAACACGCATTGTATCTGAGTCAAAATTCCTGCTCTACCATTTACAAGTCATGATAACACTGAGAAAATTATTTAACTTTTCTGAGGATTTACTTCCCCTTCTTTTAATAAAGTTTATACTACTGACTTCACAGAATTTTTGTGAAAATAAAACAAGTTAGAATACTTAAAATATTTAGTAGAGGACTCAGCATAGATTGTGCTCACTGCACATGACAATAGGTGCTACTGTTGGTTTTGATATTATAATATCTCAAATGACTTTAATCAATAGCTAGCCCAATCTTAGGCAAAAAACCACACAAAAACACACGCACACAATTCTTAATTTATTACAACCATACTTGTTTTGAATTGGCTAGCTAAGGTCTTGAGAGGTAAAATCAGGAAGATATTTCCTTTTCAAAATAAGACAATCAAAGGAGTCATTTATAAATATGAAACCAATGATAATTATAAAATTTAAAGCTAATCTAGAATAGTTTTTCTTATTTTTAATAACAATTGGGGGAGGGAGCTATTAATTGTAAAGAAAAAAGGTATATTCTAAAATAAATGTCATTCACATAAGTAGTACTATAATTCTTTAATGGCTGGACATATTATTGAAGGTTAGGACAATAATTGACCTATCCACACAGATAAAATGTGACTAAGCACAGAAATTACTTTGAGATTCTAAAAATGCAATTTCCACATTAAAATATATATTTTTAAAGTTTGGTATTATGGGACCATACCTTCTTATTTATGTACTTATCAACATGTTCACTAGGTATTATCAAATATTGAATGACACCCCCCCCCCCAAAAAAAAAGACAATCAGAATTTGGTATCCTGTCATTTTGCCTAGAGGAAGCTACAATAACACAGTTGAAAATCCATTTAACACAGATATCAATTACCAGAAGGAAAAAACAAACACACACACCAAGTGTATGTAAACGATCAAGCTTAACAGAAGTGCTTAAAGAGCCATAAGTCAGGAAGAGTTTGAAAGTGAGGCAATTATTAAGGTTAACTGTTGTAAGATAAGAAGGTGAGAAGACTTGACAGAACAACAAGATAGTTATCACTGTTTTAAGGTAAAAATCATTACTTTAGAAGGGCAATTTAATTTGTTCCTTAATAAAAGAAGATTGATTTTCGTTTTCATTTTGTAGGTTTTATTTTCCCATTGAAATTCCAACTGTGGATGGAGGGCGGTGGAAAGGATAGAAATACTGATGCATTAAAAAAAACTTACGATAAATTCATAAGTGGATGTTTCTTTTTGTGACTATTAAGAATTGAAAAATAAAAGTCCCCAAACAATTGGCAACCTATTTTCATTTAATCTAGCTCACTATTATGTTTTGCAACACTAGAAATTTTCATGAAATGAAGAAAATTTATAGAAGAGATATAAGCCTAGGGAATTGCCAAACTTTTGCATACAAGTTTACGTTAACTCAGTAATTTTACTAATGTAAGTAATTACTGATAATAGCAAAATGATAGAATAAGATCTTCAGATATGTTTTACATCTATCACTAAAAGAAACTGTGAGATGATTTTCAAGGTGGGGATCAGGATTCAAATAGCTCTTTCCTAATTAAGTGAGAATGGTTCTAAATTGCCTTTGGTAGACTCTAATCTTCAAAGCGTAATGAAGCTAAATTGACAGAAAAACATATATATAGAAAAATATAAATACAATGGATAAATACTGAGTCAGCAAAGTCTATGGTATAAATAGCTTTTTCTCTCTTTCTCTCTCCCTCTTTACCTTTTAAAGTGATGACTGTAACCTTGGGCAAGTTTTAGTTAAATATTTTGTTTTCTTAAATTGTGCAATAAAAATAATATCCCTTCTGCACCTACTATGGGCTAGATTGGGCACTGAAAGTTCAAATACAAATTAAATGTATTTTCTGCACTCAAGAAAATCAAAGTTTAAAAACATGTCAAATAACGAAGAACATTCTATAGATTGGGTGTTATAATTGAGATCGAATATTCGAATTATCCTTTAAAAATGGACATAAATAGGCAATTTCTTTTCTTCATTTCTCTACTACCACCACCACTGTCAAAGAACTTACTACTGCAGCAGACAGTAAGAAAGTAAGCTCAATGGAAATTAGTAGCTTTACAAAACTTCTGCAACTGTTTCCAAGTTGCATATGGAAGACTCAATAAATCTTCCACCTTTCATAGTTGGATTATCACTTCTTTCTTATGTTAGTGCCCCCCACGCAACAACTGTTGTGTAGAGAATATTATTCTACTAAGCTTCATATTCATTTCAAATAGTATCGTGACACACTAGAGGCTCATGCACTGTTGCTGCAGAAATGCTAGTCACTTCAACCGTTAAACATTATATGGTATTTTCATTTAAATCATAAACTATCAGGGCTTTTGCATTCATTACCAGGTTGAACTTCTTCAGAAGAATACTCCACCCAGGGTTGTAGCGAAACCCAGAAAGGGTTACCACAGAGCCTACCCTCAGTGGACTGGTGCAATTAATTTTCTTGTTTAATTTATAGCCAGTTAAATCTGATTTACCTCACATCCTTGTAATCTTTAAACATTCTCCAATATGAGAGCCCTTACCGCATCAACGTATTCTACCTTGCTCCTCTCCTCTAACGTTGCTCCTCTTTTTACCCAATCCTACAATTCATGTTATCTGAGAACTCCATTCTATGGATAACAATTTTACATAAATCCTCAGGTCTTCATTCTTGTTTTTTTTTTTTTTTTTCCGGTACGTGGGCCTCTCACTGTTGTGGCCTCTCCCATTGCGGAGCACAGGCTCCGGATGCGCAGGCTCAGCGGCCATGGCTCACGGGCCCAGCCGCTCCGCGGCATGTGGGATCTTCCCGGACCGAGGCATGAACCCATGTCCCCTGCATCGGCAGGCGGACTCTCAACCACTGCGCCACCAGGGAAGCCCTTCATTCTTGTTTTTAATTAAAGAATTTCTTGTTGATGAGGGAACAACTATACATGAACTCTTTTCAAGTCACATATCTAGTGAACACTAAAATTGTAACCTAGAGTCTCTCTACTTTGACTGCTTTCCAGGACGTTTCTCTTCTTTGCTCATGAGGAGGTAGTGGTTAAGTGTTGTTTCTTTGACGCTTCGTCCCCTTGACTAAAAATATTCTTTCCTTGTCCTTGTCTTGAACTCTGTCACTTCTTCTAATACAATAAAGTTTTCAGAGCTTAACTTGTGGTCTTTCTTTCCACACCACGTCAATTGCCATCCTGACTTAACAGTTTCTTTTCAATAATCTTCAAATATTATTCAAATAATAATTTGAAATTATAATTTCAAACTCCTATCCTTTTAATTATCCAACTGTATTATAATCCCACTCCAATATTGCTATACTTCTTTCCTACCTAACAGATCCTTCACTTTCTTTCATTTATATATCAAATTTCATATCCTAACAGCTTACCTAATCTCTTGTCAATGTTCTTAACTCACCTTTCCAATAACCTGCCAGTCTATCCATTTGGCAAAATCACCCATCTGTGAATCTGACTACATTCTCTTTTCCTGCCTCTAGGTTACTGTGGTAGTCAGCCTCAAATTGGCCTCCAGTGATCCATGGCTCTTGATGTGCAGCCTCCTCCTACACTGTACCAAGATTGTTTAGTGTGGAAAACAGAATATGGCAAAAGTGATAGTATGGAACTTCCAGGATTAGGTCCCAAAAGGCACTGTAACTTCTGACTCTCTCTGTCTCTGTCTCTCTCTTATCACTTGCTCTAGGAAAGCCATGTTGTGACCAACTATATGAACCTCTTTTAACAGCCATGTGAGTGAGCTTGGAAGTGATCCTTCAGCCCTCATCAAGTCTTTAGAAACTATAGCTCATACAAATCAATACCAAAAAAACAAACAACCTGATTAAAAAATGGACAGAAGACCTGATTAGGTAAAAAATGGACAGAAGACCTGATTAGGGCATTAACTTCAGAACACCTGCAATTGTAAATTCTTTCTCTGCCCCTTTGAGTTGTAAGTCTCCCAGCTTTTTGCCAGTTTTATAACCCAGGAATGTCTTTCTCAAGTACCTGGGAGCCATCCCTTTGAAATGTAACCATCAAGAAAGATAATGCCACTATCTTCCAGTCTCTGTTGAGGGATATGAGACTAACATCAGTATGTACTTTTTATGTTTTTTAAATTAGAAAACATATATGGCCTAATTATTCTGACCAACTCAGACCCTAATGTCCTTCAGCAGTTTTCCACTAGCTTATCCCAACATTTAAAAACTTCTGCCTTTTGGTTCAGCAGAGTTTACTTCAGTGTCTCTTCTGTGTTGCAATAGTATTGAAAAAAATCATCCTTGCCTGTTTAACTTATTGGGTACAATGTTTCTGACAGCACCCCTGTGTATTTGCTGTGGTTCTCTGGGGGGCACCTCAGTACACCTTTGGGAAACTATCATGCTATGCTTACTTTAATTCCATGGATCTAAGACATAAGAGGAGGAGTAGTAAAATAAACGAAAACAAAACAACAAAAGACTATTATGTATAGAACACTTCTCCCCCCCTTTTCCTGTCTCTCATCCCAATTTCTACCCCATTTAACCTCATTTTTAAAGCAAACAGCTGTAGAGAAAAGTTAGAGAATATGATTGGGACTTTGTAATTCTAATAAAAACAAAGGAAATTTTTTCCTCTACTCATTTCTTAAATTGGACTGTGCCTCAGGATTCTCCTTGGCTCCTTTCTAATCCAACAAAGTATCTAAACAATTTCATCTATGGCCATACCTTCAATTACTATCAATCAGTTATTTTAACTGGGGTAGGAAGATGAAACTTGCACTGGGAAGGGGTAAGCTAATATCAAATCCATCAAGGGGAATTTCATAATTGCATACTCCTTTCCACCACCCATTACCCAATATAATCCCCTATAGGGAATTCTTGCCTTCTGTTTGGGTATCATTTTTAATGTGAGTTACTGCCATAAAAAGAATGGTTGTAGAAAGAGTATTGGTAACTACTGAATTCTGGCAACCCTCATCCGAATTCAATGTATTTTTATGCCTAAAACTTTTTTCCTGAGATCTGAACATGTATTTCCAATGGTGTATGGATAGCTGATGTACACTTCAAAAGCAACATATCAGAAGTGAAATTATTCTTTCCTTACCCAAATTAATTCTGCAGCTTATTTCCCTAGAACAATAAATAACATGGGTCAAATTGATTCTGCCCTCTTAAATAACTGAAAATTGAATATAATTACCCTTCTTTATGTACATGATTGCCATTCAAGGTCAGGTCACCAGGCTTCCTCACTTGGATTTTTATAAGTCTGATCACTGCTATATCAGCTTTTAATATTAGATTATATTCATTGTGGTTAAAAAAAGGTAACATTCCACACAAAATCCTGCACACAGAAGTGTATAGCAGCTTTAGTCACAATTTCCAAAACTTGGAAGCACCCAAGATGCCGTTCAGTAGGTGAATGGGAAAATAAACTGTAGTGCATCCAAACCATGGAATTCCTTTCAGCACAGATATCAATGGGTTATCAAGCAATGACAAGACACGGAAGAACCTTAAATGCATATTAGTAAGTGAAAAAAGCCAATCTGAAAAGGCTACATTTTGTATGATTCCAACTATATGACACTCTTGAAAAGGCAAAACTATGATGAAAACAAAAAGATCAGTGGTTGCCAGGGTTGAGGGGGTAGGGGTAAATAAGCAGAACACAGAGGATTTTTAGGATAGTGAAAATACTTCACATGATATTATAATGATGGATACATGTCCTTACACATTTGCCCAAATTCATAAAATGTACAACACTAAGAGAGAACTGTAATGTAAACTATGGACTTTGGGTAATATGATGTGTCAGTGTAGGTTCATCAACTGTATCAAGTACTCCTCTCTGGTGGGAATGCCGATAATGAAGAAGGCTATGCATGTGTGGGGACAGGGAGTACATGGGAAATCTCTCTCGCTCTCAGTTTTGCTGTAAAACTGAAAATGCTCAAAAAATAAAGTCTTAAACCACATAACATAAAGTTTACCATCTTAACCATTTTTAAGTGTACAGTTCAGGGGTGTTAAGTAAAGTCACATTGTTTTGCAACAGAGCTCCAGAACTTTTTCATCTTGCAAAACTGAAGCTACTCTCCACCCATTAAACAGCTCCCTATTTCTCCCTCACCTAGGCCCTAGTAACCACCATTCTACTTCCTGTTTCTATGAATTTGACTACTTTAGATATTTCACACAATTGAAATCATACAATATTTGTCTTTTGTGCCTTCTTTCACTTAGCATAATGTCCTCAAGGTTCATCTTATTGTTGCATGTAACTGAATTTCCTTCCTTTCTATGGTCAAACAATGTTCCATTGTATGTATATAGTACATTTCGCTTATCCTTTTATTTTATTTTCAACACAGACATGTGAATCAATTTTTTAAAATGTAAATGTAATGATATCATTCACTTCCTTAAATACTTTTCATAGCATCATTTGACATTTGGATAATCTTCAAGATAATTGGTATGCAGTTAGTTAGTAATCTGATATTTTTGTTTTAATCCATACAGTCTCATGTCTCACCATTCTCCCTGCCTTGCCTTCTTCTTGGTAACCTATAATTTATTTATGGGGAACTTATTTTAGATTCTCAAACTCCTCAGGATTATTCTCATTTCTGGGCTTTGGTTTATACTGTCCACTCTATCATGAATATTCCATTTTTGTTTGCAAATTTCAACTCATCTTTCATATTGTACATTATATGCTAATATCTTTGTGAGAATAGTAATAGTACCTATGTTTTTCATTATCTTATTCCAAAAAGCTAACAAAATAACTACTTATTGAATGATTAATGAATAAATTAAATATAAAATAATGAATGAGAATTCAGCCCAGTCAGTAATTTTTTACAAACTGTATTTTTAAAATAATGAAAACTGCATTGTACTAATCTATTAAGATGTGAGATATTAGAATGAATCTTTGTGATATAATCTAGGACGTTGTTCAACAATGCTAGAGGCAAGTGTTTGCAATTAAACAGGAGCTCAAATCAGCAGAACTCTCCAGTCCATAAGCACTGAATTTGATTAAGAATTCATCAGTAATGCAAGGTTGAGATGATACAATAACAAATTACTGATGTCTAGTTCTAATTCCCTGGCTCCTTAGGCTATCAGAACAAATATTTCCCCAACAGGTGAATACAAGGAGTACCGGAACTCAGAAACAAGTACAAATTCATGTTTATCTGATTCTGGCTTGATGACTCATTTCACAACTGAATCCTTGATAGTTTTCATTAAGCCCAAATATACCTTCATATACTTTCAGCTACTTTACGTTACTTCTGAATTTCAGTCACTCTTACTGATCTCCTGGAAAATAAAATTCTATCCTAAATTCCAGATCCATTGCTGAAATGACATCGTATTTTACCCAATCTCACTTATACTCACTTACTCCTTATGTACTGGAATCTTTATATATTCTCTATCTTTGACAACCCATTACAATGAGAAGCCCACTTGCCTTAAATACCACCTGCCACAATATTCTCCTGCATCCTTGCATCCACTCACCTATATAAATGCTTGCCTGTTTATTTAACAAATCTTTCTTGAGTGCTTACCATAAACAAGGAACAAATGTAAAATTGCAACTGTGACAAGTGACATTAAAGAGCATCAGTATGAAGAATAATGAATCTCAAAGAGTACAGATTCTGGAAATGTATGGCCTACATTTGAATCCCAGATTTGCCATTTATAAGCTGTGTGCATTTGGGCACTTTACTCAAGTCTTCTCTTCTAATTCCTTATTTGATGTGGTCAGGCCACAAAGGAAAACGGCTATGTAAGCCTAAAACACCTTACAGCTAACCAGGATACTTCCCTGCAAGTTTGTAAACATCTCCATCCAAGGATCTTAAGAAACAGCAGCATGCCTGAAGATGGATTTCCCTAATATGAAAAATTTATCTATTTCTTAAGAGCAACAGATGGAGGACACAATGGGCATCCTATGTGAGTTCCAGAGAAAAAGAAGAGCTCAGGGGCCATGCAGCTTCATGAAAAAGGAGATTAGGGTAAGGTTAACATCAAAGCCTCCACATGGTTTCTGAGCTGTTTTAGTCCACCCCTCTGGTTATGCCTGGGGAAGAGGGAAGGGACTCCAACATGCCTCCTATACATACTCTGTTCATAGAATTTTCAGTGTATTCACCCCAAGCATGTGCTCTTATGTGATTGCAGCATGAAGACTCAAGAGCCTTCCAAAATGGCAGCAGCAGGTACTAGAGTAGCAACTGACATGACAGCAAACTTAAATTACCATTTCTTCAGTCCTTAGCCAAATATGGAACTAGTAAAGTTAATGAAAAAGAAATAAAAGCAAGAGCATCTGAAGAGGTAGCAGATATAAGTCTTCCACTTAAAAATATACTGGCCACATTCCCCTGTATAGGAATCTAGGGCATCTTAATAATTGAGTAGAAACACATCTACAACTAATTCAAGTTCTGCAAGTAACAGATTAAAAAAACAAACAAACCAGAATTGGCTTTTTTTGAAGAACTTCAACACCTGTCTCACTACAAAAACAGTGGTCCACTACATGAAAGAGATGGGCATTGTGTCTAAGACTATGGAGTCATAGCAATAGGGAGGGACATCATGGAGACAGCAGAAAGTGGAGAGCTAAAGATCACTTGCAATATCTGAGACCAATGGGACAATAACTTTGGAAGTTTATTAAACAGAAGGCAAAGCAGAAAGCTCCAATAAAGATCAAGATCATGAAAGTATCTTTATATGGCTAATTTCAGCTTGCTTTACTGCAGTTAAACAAATAGTAGAAAACTGTGCATTCTCAGAATGAAATGATGTCTTCTGATTTAATTCATGTGTTCACAGCCTTGTAGTGACCTCAAAGTGGATTCAGTGATGTAAACTATGCAGCAGCTTAAGACATGAGTCTCCAGTCATGTGGAGCACCATCTCACACCTTTGCTCATGAAGCCATTATAAGTTCTCCCCTTTGCCTTAACACCTTTATGGCTTTAATTCCTCAAGATTGTGGGTCAGGGAAAAAAAGGACACCTGACCCTTCAGGAGACATTCAAGAGAAGGAGAAAGAGTAGGTCATACGGCATCAATAAAGTCGATCATCTAGACCTGCATGGTCCAATATTATAACCACTAGCCACATGTGGCTATTTAAATATCCATTAACTAAAATTATATATGGACCTTGAGGGTATTATACTTAGTGAAATATATTGGACAGAGACAAATACTGTATGTTTTCACTTATATGTGGAATCTAAAAATAAAACAAACAAATGTAACAAAACAGAAACAGACTCACAGAGAACAAACTAGTGGTTACCAGAGGGGAGATGGGTGAGGGGAGGGCCAAAATAGGTGAGGGGGATTAAGAGGTACAAACTACTACGTAAAAAGTAAACAAGTTATAAGGGTGTCATGCACAGCACAGGGAATATAGCCCATAATTTATAACAGCTTTATAAAGAGCATAATCTATAAAAATATTGAATCACTATGTTATATATCTGAAATTAATATAATATTCTAAGTCAAATATACTTCAATTTAAAAAATTATATAGAATTAAATATCCAAGTCTTCATTATGAATTAGGTATATTTCAAGTACTTAAAAGCACATGCAGCTAGTGGCTACCTATTATACATCCCAGATGTTTACAATATTATATCATGGCAGAAGGTTCTATTGCACAGCATCAATCTAGATGTAGCAATTTCATTCCTATGTATCTACCCTGGAGAAACCCTCAAACATGCTTTCTAGGAGACAACTAATAAGAATGTTTATAGCAGATGCATGTGTAATATAAAAACACTAAAAACAGCCCAAATGTCCATCAAGAAGAGAATTTATAAACTGAATCATATGCATATAGTGGGATACTATACAACATGGAAAATGAATAATAGATATACACGGTAGTGTGGATGAATATCACATAATGCTAAATTTTAAAAAAAGGTCACATAAGAATACAGGTAATACAGTTATCTTATTGTATCAGCTAAAAAACAAAATCATCTTGTTATATCAGCTAAAAAACAAAATCAAACAATAAGTTGTTTAGGATAAATATTTGGTAAAACTGTAGAGAAAAAACAAGGGAATGAGAAATACAAATTTCACAGCATTGGTTTCTTCTAGGAAGGATAGTAAGAAGATACTTCTTCAGGGAAGTACGCAACAGCAACAGCAACATTGTTGGGAATTATTCTATTTCTTAAGCAAGGTTGTGAGTAGGATGTTTTTTTTATTTTTTTTCACATTTCGATATTTGTAAAGTCAGGATGGTCTTTCAATCACTGTTAGCCACATAGCAGTTGTGATGTAGTTGTTGTGTTTGCCTTAGAAATAAGTTACCCAAAATGATTTCTCAATTTATGCGTAAAAATATGTCAAGAATCTGTGTAAATCTAAAGATCTCTTTTAATACATATTTAATAACCCTAAATCGCAAGAAGATAAAAATCAGAGAACAAAAAAACGACTGAATTTTAAAGATCAACACTATCTCTTGCAAAATAGAAATATTGCTCCTATGCATACAGAAAAGTGTTAATATTTCAATGTATGAAAATGATCATTTATATCTGAACCCACTATATTGCCTAAATTTAATATAGTCTTGGGTCTTTTTTATATTTTCTAGCTCCCTGTCAAAATTCTCACTGTGCTCATCTATTCTTTTCCCTAATTCAGTTAAAATTTTTATTATCAGTGTTCTGAAGTCTTATCTGGTAAATTGTTTATTTCTTTCATTATTTTTTCAGGGTTTTTTTCATGCTCTTTCGATAGAGAGCAGTTCCTCTGCCTTTTCATTTTGCTTAATTTTCTCTGCCTCTATGAATTCAGGTGAAACTGTTACCTATTGTGGTCTTGAAGGGGTGTTCTTATGTGGGAGCATCCCTATACAGACTGCCTGTGCCCAATGCCTTTGGTGGGAGAGCTGGATTTGGTGTGGATGCAAGTCATATCTTTCCCCAGGGTGTGCTGGCAGCTATCACCTTGGCAGGGGGTGAGGCTGTAGATAGAGGGGCTAGAGCTGAAGATAGGTGTGAGGCAGGACTTCCCCTCTGCTCAGTGGCCAATACTGCCCTTTCAGGGGTAAGGTCTAATCCCAAGTTGCTGGAGCAGAAGCCCTGAGGGTCCAGCCCAAGCTGGCTCTGTTATCTTTAAGTGTGTGTTTTCCCCTATCTGAGTACCAAGACCCTTGCCCCAGAGGAGGTAGTGCTGAAGCAAGGGGGACCCATGTGGGCTCTAAGCACATGTTGGCCACATACAGAGGTCTGAGCTGTCTATGATGCACTACCTATACAGGCACTTGCTACTGCTTCCCTCACTCTGCACAGATGCAGCCTTGAGTGAAAGTCCCCTTGGTCCCTTGTAGCTGATCACTGCTCCAGCCTCCACCACCCCTGCCCTGTTGTGGAGCCACACACAGGGCAGGTGGGACCCATACATGTATCAGGGCAAGTTGCAGTGGACCTTCTGACATGCTGCTTAAGTGCCAACAAGGGCCGCCACCACCCCACCCAGGCTCCACGGGGTCACCTCTGCATCCCAAGGCCAAGTCTTCTCCTTGGCCCTGGCCACCCCAGATGCGGTGCTAAACTGTAACGGGGAGTGAGCAGGACTGGAGCTTTTGCTCAGCTCAGGTGACAAGCATGCCAAGGTGGTGGTGGGAAACCTGGCAGCTGCTAGAGCAGACCTCTCTCTGCCCTGCCTCAGGGGCTAGCCAGTGCACACACGCTCCTCACAAGCATAGTATGGGCTTCCCACAGCCCTCTCGTTAGTCCCAGGGGTCCTTCAACCAGCCAAGGGGGCTCACCTCCCCTGCGTCAGACCTCAGGTCTAAGGCATCCAACCTGTGGCTCTCCCCAGGGCAGGTCTCCACTTGTGTATTCTCCCTTTTCCTCTGAATTGCCTTCCAGGGGCACAGGTCCCAACCAGATCACTTTTCTTTCCTTTCTACTCAATTATGTGTAGATCTTTTTTATAGCCTTGGTTGTACAGGAGTCTTTCTGCCAGTTTCTAACTAGTTTTTGGTGAGAATTGTTCCACGCGTAGATGTATTTTTGATGTGCTCATGGGGAGAGGTGAGCTCCACATCTACTACATCATCTTTCTTTTTTCTTTTTTTTTTCTTTTTTTCTACATCATCTTGATTGATCTCCCTCCAAAATAGTCTTTAAATTGGTAGATGAGGTAAGGTGAGCATTAGCATAATGGAATGAAAGTGATCTTTTAATACTCACCTATGGACTGTGAGAAAATTGTTCTAAAACAGTAGGAAAACAAAATAGAGGATTTACACTATCTTCCTATGGGTTAAAATATCCTAGAAGTTATCAAATAAACACATGACAGTGTATCGAAAGAAAGCTGTATTTTTCTCATTCTTACAAAAAGAGATCAGTAACTTTCATGACATATAAGCTATAGGTCTCAGGTACTCATTACAATTGTAGCTGATCTATCTCATGATTACATTTCTTTTAGAAAAATGTATGTTCCTAGTCTTTGTTAGACATCCAAATAGAGAAAATTTATTTTTTCCTTGGAGGTCTGCTTTGCCCAATGCACCATTACAAAAGCTTAGAGAGATTTCTTGGAGTAAATGAAAGTACCTAGCCCTAGTAAATGTTCATGAAGGGCAATTCATAGAATATTCCTGAGAGTGGGTCACATGAGTGTTATATCACCACAAAAGAGACAGTTTGGGGACAGAAATTTTCAAATCCCATGTCTTTAGACAAACATGATGCAATATTCAATGTACTTTTTTCAGAAACGGGGTGGGGCTTCACTAAATTAATTTAAAGGAATGAACAAAATTCAGGTTCGGCACTCTAGAAAATCAAGTGTTAAAAAAAAAAGCAATTTATTCTCTATTATTTTTGTTTGAAAATAAGAACATTTTAGAGTGGGGGAACTACTCATTAATTTGTTACAAGGACCAGAAAGGGGGAAAAAGCTTGCCTTTGATTCAGCACTGGTTATCAACTAAAATCGTATTTTAGGTCCTCAGTAGTTTTATTACTACTAGTGTTTCTCCTGACACATTTTTCCCCAAATTATCTTGCTTATTTCTCCTTCCTTAAAACCCTAAAGGCTGCTTCTGGCAGGCTTTCACATGCCAAAAAGGTTAATATACTAATTAACATTAGAGATTCACACTTGGTAAGACTGAAAATACATCCCCCACCCCCAAAGGTAAATATCTCCATTCTCATTGCTACTAAGATTTTTTTTGTTTTTGGATTGTAGACAGTTTGAAGAACCCAGCAACACAGAAACTTTCACAGCTTTCATAGAAGAGTCCCTTTACCCACAATTCTTCAATAGTAGTTCAATAAAAGTAGTGATAAGTTCTAGGCCATCTGATACTCTGGAATCGACAGCCTCACAGAGGGTAATAAATGGTCAGGAGCAAAGAGTTCTTCCTTAAGATGACTCTGAATTTCCCTTGAGATTTAAAGATTTATTAGGGTCTAACCTTCCCTATTCCTCCAGACAGGGCACAGAAGTAGTTAAAAGTAGCTGAAAGAAAGAAGCCATGGAATGAAGGCAATAGGGTTTGCTCACAAAAATGACCTGGGACAGAATTGGACACGATTTACTAGATTTTGCGATCAGAAGCCAGCAGGATGTTTAGAGACACTAGAGGAGGAAATCCTGAAAATCAAACCAATAGTCTATGTCTCAGAGAACAGAACTGGTCTAATACCTTCACAATACCTCCCACAACATCATAGAACTATATAAAGCCAGGCACTCAGAAATAAACCCAGGGAGAAGAAGAGCGAGTGGACTGGGAAGTTTTAAACCTAAAAGATCTGAAAAGAATCTTCAATTTGATTTTGTTTTCCTGGAAATGATTAAATTTTTGGCAGCAGGTTGAAATGGAAATGTAAGATAAAACATGAAGTCCACTATAAATCAAAACAGACAGTTCTGCTTTCTGAACATCAGAATGTGTGCCTTATGAAAATCATAGCCACTGAGACTTGCATGTGAGTTAGCTAGTTACCATATGACGAATCTTTTTGAACTAGAAGTTATTCTACTGAGGTACTCTCGGAGTGCATATGAAATTTCTGGTAATCTTACTGCATTTGGCTTACAGGTCTTAAACTAAGACCCCTTAAACTTTCTTAAAATGATTTTTAACACAAAATACTACATGCACTTGTGCATTTTTAAAAACATAATTGTGTGAGCTTAGACTTCCCTCCACTAAAATGAACAAACAAAAAATTCCTACGTGGTATGTAGTGGAAAGCACATGAGAATTACAATTCAACAAATACGGATTTATATGCCAGTTGGTTACGTAAAGGAGGAAATGTATGTAAACTGTCTTGGACAAGTACGTATGAAACAAATGTTTTACTTTCTCCTTTTCATTCTTCATGCCATATTAAATTTGATTAATTATTCCCATCTATAACATATTTGAACATGCTGATTCTGCTTGAGTTCAGTCTCTGAAATCTATACATGTAATAAGGGCAGATGATCAGTGTTTTAACTGTCTACTCATTATTCATTTCCTCAGTTTTCCCTGAAAAAAGAATGCATTGTTTCAGGACAACCTCATCTTAACACTCACATTCATAGTCTCCCTTACAGCAATGAATGGCCATATGACACTGCGCAGCCTAATTAATGCAACATTAGTGTGGGTTATTTTTTTAACTTTTTATTTTACATTGGAGTACAGTTGATTAACAATGTTGTGTTAGTTTCAGGTGTACAGCAAAGTGATTCAGTTAAACATATACATGTATCTATTCTTTTTCAAATTCTTTTCCCATTTAGGTTGTTACATAATATTGAGCAGAGTTCCCTGTGTTATTCAGTAGGTCCTTGTTGGTTATCTATTTTAAATATAGCAGTGTGTACATGTCAATCTAGTGTGGGGTTTTGATAAAGCTTTTGCTTTCCTGATTAAGGAAGACAAGTGGCTGTTATTACTGCTGGCTCCATTTTCACTCCTACTTCCTCTACTGAACAAAGATTTTGCATCTGAAGCTGCAGTAGCCACATTTTGACCATGACATAGGTGACAAGATAACATTTTAAGGAAATGGAGTATAAAGATAGGTAGGATCCTGGGTTCTTAGTAGCACAGCTAAACAATTAAAACAACTCTAGTGCATTTTTTGTAGAAATAGAAAACTAATCCTGAAATCTGCATGGAACCACAGAAGACTCCAAATAGTCAAAGCAATCTTGAGAAAGAATAACAAAGCTCAAGCATCTCATGTCTTGATTTCAAAACATATTACGAAGTTATAGTAATCAAAACAGTATGGTCTGACATTAAAAACAGACATATAGATCAATGGAAGAGAATAAACATCCCAGAAATAAATCTGTACATATGTGGTCAATTAATTTTCAACAAAGAAGCCAAGAATATACAACAGAGAAAGGATAGCCTCTTCAATAAATGGTGTTAGGAAAACTGGATAATTACATGCAAAAGCATGAAACTGGACCCCATCTTATATCATACAGAAAAAATTAATATTAACTGTATTAAAGATTTTCATGTAAGATCTAAAACCATAAAACTCCTAGACGAAAACAGAGGGGATAAGCTCGTGAACACTCATCTTGGAAATAATTTTTTGGATTTGACACCAAAAGCAAAGGCAACAAGAGCAAAAGTAAAACAGTGGGACAACATCAAACTAAAAAGCTTCTCCTCAGCAAAAAAACCCATCAGTATGCTCATACAGCTCAACATCAAAAATAAATAAATAGATTAAAAGTAGGCAGAAGAACTGAACATTTTTTCCAACGAGGACAAGCAGATGACCAACAGGCACATGAAAAGATGCTCAACATCACTAATCATCAGAGAAATACAAATCAAAACCACAATGAGATAGAACCTCACATCTGTCAGAATGGCTATCATCAAAAAGAACACAAATAACAAATGTTGGCGATGATATGGATTAAAGGAAACCCTAATACACTGTTGGTGGGAATGTAAATTTGTGCAGCCACTCTGGAAAACAGTATGGAGGTGTCTCACAAAACTAAAAATAGAAATACCTTGTGGCCCAGCAATTCCACTCCTGGGTATATATCCAAAAAAACAAAAACACTAATTCAAAAAGACACATGCACCCCAATGTTCATAGAAGCATTGTTTATAATCATCAAGATACGGAAGCAAACTACATGTCCATCAAGAGGTGAATGGATAAAGAAGATTTGGTATATATATATACAATAGGATACTACTCAGCCATAAAAAAGAATGGAATTTTGACATTTACAGCAACATAAATGGACTTGGAGGGCATTATGCTAAGTGAAATAAGTCAGAGAAAGACAAATACTGTATGATATCACTTATATGTAGAATCTTAAAAAATCCAACAAACTAGTGAATATAACAAAAAAGAAGCAGACTCATAGATATAGAGAACAAACTAGTGGCTACCAGTGGGGAGAGGGAAGCGGGGAGGGGTAGTATAGGGGTAGGGGATTAAGATATACAAACTATTAGGTATAAAATACAGCAAATATTTTATAATAACTATAAATGAAACATAACCTTTAAAAATTATGAATTAGTATATTATACACCTGTAACTTATATATTGTATATCAGCTATACTTCAATAAAAAATCAATAAAATGAAAAGACAATGTACAAAATGGCAGAAAATATTTGCAAACCGCCTAGGATTAATATTCAAAATATATAAGGAACTCATATAACTCAATAGTAAAAAACCAACTAACCCAATTAAAAACTGGGCAAAATACCCTGAATAGATATTTTTTCCAAAGAAGATATACAATGGCTAATAAATATATGAAAGAGACTCAACATCAATAATCATCAGGGAAATGCAAATCAAAACCACAATGAGATATCACGTCATGTCCATTAGAATGGCTATTATAAAAAAGAAAAATAGAAAAGTGATTGCCAGGGTATTGGTGAAGTCAGGAGAGGTTGGTAAAAGGGTACATACTTTAGATTATAAGATGAGTAAGGTCTGAGTATCTTATGTATAACATGCTGACTAAAATTGAGAACACTGTATTGTACAATTGAAATTTGCTCAGAAAGTAGAACTTAAATAAGGTAAATATGTGATGGGGAATAATTCAATGGGGAATCCTTTCACAATGTAGACATATATTAAATCATGCTGTATACTTGAAATGTCTTACAATTTTATTTGTCAATTATATCTCAATAAAGCTGGAAAAAAGCCATTTCACTCCTGGGTATATATCTGAAAAAAATAAAAACACTAATTTGAAAAGACACATGCACCCCAATGTTGCATCAGTTTAATGGCAATTAGTGTTAGCATATTATTTCAAAGACTAAAACTGCCATCCGTTTAATGGCAATTAGTATTATCATATTATTATTATTTTTTTTTTTTTTGTGGTACTCTGGCCTCTCACTGTGTGGCCTCTCCCGTTGGGGAGCACAGGCTCTGGACGCGCAGGCTCAGCGGCCATGGCTAACAGGCCCAGCCGCTCCATGGCATGTGCGATCTTCCCGGACCAGGGCACGAACCCGTGTCCCCTGCATCGGCAGGTGAACTCTCAACCACTGCGCCACCAGGGAAGCCCTATTATCATATTATTTTAAAGACTAAAATTCCAAGGTTCATCCAGATTGTGTGGGGAATTAGTGACAAAAAGCACTAGAATTATGAAAATATATATTGGTCTGTGACAAAGACAGCCAGAGCTGTCAGTTTCTTCATTATATATTGCAATGTAGTTTTAAATTATACATAGACAAGTGGATAGGGTATAGACCTGATTTTCTGTGCCTATACATGGAAATGTAACTCTCCAGCTTTAGAATGAGAATAAATAGGGCATACTTTATGTCTGACAGAATGTTCAGTTGCCTGAACTATGTTCTGTATAATCTCTGATTTAATATTGTTTTACCTCTGTAGGCTTAATTAGAGAATTTTTCTTTCATTGGTATGGGAATAAAGATCAATAGTTTAAACAAGAAAAAAAAACTTTACCAAATTCTTAACTCCAAATTTTTCACTACACAAGAAAAGTAAACTATTTGTTTAAGCCACACTAAAATATGTTTTACTGCAGCTGAGCACAATCCAGACTAAGCAGTTATATGCCATCTGTGCTTTAATCCAAGTAACTATGTTAAATATTAAACCACATATGAATAATAGAGCTCTATGACATGCTTGCAAAGAAAGATATTTTTAGATTGATGGGAATTTATTATTCAACACATCTTATGTACAATTGTTAAATAATTTATAAATGTATGTAATTCAAACCCACCATTTTATCATAAGGTAGTGTCACATGAAATTATTACTTATAAAAAGATTATTTGAAAATATTTAATCAAATAATAATGAAAGAATATAAAATTAAAGTTTTGAAAGAAATAAGTAGGTCCTTACACCCATTTGGTGCCTACTGTCAAAAAAACCAAAAAGTAACAAGTGTTGTTGAAGATGCGGAGAAACTGGAATGCGTGCACACTGGTAATCGGAATGTAAAATGATGCAGCTACTATGAAAAACAGTATGGAGGCCATTAACTTTTTTTAAAGAATTATTATAAGATCCAGCCATTCCACTCTGGAGTACATTCCCAAAGGAATTGAAAGCAGGATCTAGAAGAAATATTTATAAAGCAATGTTCATATTAGCACTATTCACAATGGCCAAAAGGTAGGAACAATCTACATGTCCACTGGCAGCTGAATGAATAAGCAAAATGTGGTATGCACATTCAATTATTAAGCCTTAAAAAGGAAGGGAAATCTGAAGCATACCACAACATGGATAAACCTTGAGGACATAGTGTTAAGTAAAATAATCCAGTCACAAAAAGACAAATTCTGTATGATTCGACTTATATGATCTAGAGTAATCAAATTCAGAGAGAGACAATGTTTTTGTACTTCTTGGGGTTAATAACTAACTTGATTGGCACATTTTTAGTTTTCTATGTCTCTATCACTAATTATTTCCAATGAAATTATAACCCTCTCTAAGTAGTTGTCTCCACTTTATGTTACACGTTAGGTACTCAGTCATTCCTTCCTTTTTACTCCATCATGGTAAAGCCCTCATGAAACCCTATTTTCCTTCTTCAATCTGTATTGTTTACTGTCTAAATTTGACAAACAGCTATTTTCCTGAGACTCTTCTTTGCCTCAGTGAGGTTAAACCCTGGTTCCAAGATTCCTTGCTAATTTCTTTTCTGGTTGATTCTGTCATTCAATGCCTCAGATTATTCAGTTTCTTAAAAAGGGAAATTACACGTTTTTGAAAAATCTATGTTTATAAATAACGTCTTTTTGCGCTCATTATTTTTCAGAGGGGGAGGGCCAGGTATAGATTTTTAGATAATACTTTTGCTCAGAATTTTAAACAGAGTTTTACATTGTTTTCTAGTACGCAGTGTTGTTAATAAGAAATCCTTTCCAATTTGAATTCCTGATCTTTGGTAAGTAACCTATTTTCTCTCTTTATTTTGGTTTTGGACTCTGTGACCTTTTGTGTTGAATACTTTCTCATGTCTGGCAATCTTCATTGTCCTGTCATATAATGTTTGAAAGTAGTGTGCATGGGGAAAGCCACTCACCTGCTGTGCTTCACTGTGTGGTGACTATCTGAAGACTCAATTACATTGTCAGAGAATCCCAAATATTGGAATCTACAGTTTTTAAATTTTGTTTCAGCTGAGCCTGCTCAGCTTCTCCAAAGAAAGATCCTCTCATCTCCTTCCAAAGGGATAAACACTTGGCTGGACTTCAGTATTCTTTTTTTTTTTTAAAGCTTTTTTTAAAAAAATTATTTTATTTTATTTATTTTTGGCTGCGTTGGGTGTTTGTTGCTGCGTGAGGGCTTTCTCTAGTTGCAGCGAGCAGGATCTACTCTTCATTGTGGTACACAGGCTTCTCATTGTGCAGAGCATGGTCTCTAGGCACATGGGCTTCAGTAGCTGCAGCACTCCTGGCTCAGTAGTTGTGGCTCGCGGGCTGTACAGCACAGGCTCAGTAGTTGTGGCACACGGGCTTAGTTGCTCCACAGCATGCAGGAGCAACTGAGGGCTCAAACCCGTGTCCCCTGCATTGGCAGGTGGATTCTTAACCACTGCACCACTAGGGAAGCCGCTGGACTTAAGTATTCTTAAAGCTTAATAATGCAAGAGGGTTGGAGGAATGAGTACTTTCACTTATTCCCCTGTTTCTATTCACTGCCTTTCCCCAGCTGTTCACTGTCTTAATTCCCTAGGACTGCAGTCTCTTTATTCCAATTTATGAATAGAAAATATATCAATATTTGTGGGAGGGGAGGTTCTTGTGCAGATGTATGAACAAGGAAGGGGACCTCAGGATGTCACTACTTTTATGCAAGCCCTCACCTGTTTCCCATCTTTAGCCATTGACTCACCTTGCCTTCATCATCATGCCTGCTGGCTCCAATCCCTGAGGCTTTCTGGGAATATGTGGCTTGAACTATCTTTTTTTATCACAAGTACCCCCGTGTGCAGGCTCTTGGTGTTTATTTTTTTCAGGAATGCTAAATCCCTTTATTTATTTCCACTACTTCTTGACAGTATTTATTCACTGTTGCCTCCTTTTTTACCGCATTAATCTCTTTGCTTTTACAGGTTTATACATACACTTTTTGTTGTTCTCACGTTAACAAAGTTTCAGTATGGGAGTAAAGGTAAATACTTTTGTCTAAACTGCCACGTGACAAACATTCTTTACATCGTATACAGGGCTAGTTAGGAAGGTCTAATGAGAAAAGAATACAAAAATATTATGTAAACTTCAAAATATTATAAAATCTAATGTTATTCCTACAAATACCATGCTCACCAGTTTAAAGCTTTATTTTCCTCTTTTACAAAAACCTAAAACCGTTGTTGAAATCCTGACACAGATCTGCCAGCACCTTGATCTTACACTTCCTAGCCTTCAGAACTGTAAGAAATAGTTATTTGTTGTAAGCCACCCGGTCTGTGGTACTTTTGTTATAGTAGTCAGAAATAAGATATCTGAAAACACATATTTTATAACTTATGCTAAATACATATATATATTAAAACTACAGATTTTACATTATGAATAAGTGAACAGTATAATATTTTAAACCTCAGCCAAAAAGAAAAAAAAAAACTATAATAAGCTCAGGGGTCAGTGACAGGAGATCAGGATTCTATTCCTAACTTTGCCATTTCTCTGTATAGTTTTGATGAAAAATATTTCATCATTTGTGTTTAGTTTATTAATTTTTATAATAAGAGGACTGGAGTGAGTGTATGTGTGTGTGTATATATATATCTGTGTATATACATATATATATATGTCTGTGTATATATATGCCCTCTTAGTTTCCTTATAGGACCAACATTCCATTTATCTATCATGTCTTGAAATTTTCAGATGATTAAGGTGAGTATACATGAGGATGATAACAGTATTGAGAATACTGGATTCATCTAGAGATTTGCCTAAATTATCCAATCATAATGCTTTTATTAAATGGTAGGTAATACAACTCAGCCCAGAAACAAATTTAGCTTTATGTGCTTTATACTCATACTATAATACTGATTTCCTCCCGAAGTTCATCTCTTGAGTCTCCTGAATCCCTTGGCTTCCTCCTGTCATTTTCCTACAGCTTCTTAAGCCCTTTTATTCTAATAGATGCTCTTTGCCTTAGAGAGAAACTTGGACTGCATATTAAGGTTAGAGTAAATCTCCCACTGCTGTGCGTGAGTTAATAACTAGAATAGGAAAAAAGACATTTCAACTGAATATACTCTAGGCAACACTAAAAACCTGGATAGAGGCCTTTTACATGTTAGCCCTTTTTGAGAAGGTTGAGTGGTTTTTTGGTTTGTTTGCTTGTTTGTTTTATGAAAAAGGAAAATGACATATCTACCTATCATGATGTTTCTTTAGGACGTGGATAGAGACAATCATTGGACCCATTAGTTCTCTACACTTACCTAAAATTAAGTAATGCTGAACACTTTACAGAAAATGTGAGCCATTAACTAAATGTAAAAATAAATTTAAAATTTTCTTACCAGGTAGGAGACAGCTAAATATGCAAGTATCTCAATGGCTTCTTAAATGATGGGGAAGATGTGATGTATGAAGGACACCAACTCAAGTCTCTCAGCTCTAAAAAGGATGAAGAATCAACCAGAGTTAGAATATTTAACTCTAATTTCCAATTTTTTTTCTAAAATATTTAATGCAAACTAATACTATGTGAGTTGTCTGTTAGGGAAGAAATTAAATAAAAGTCCTGACTTTCACTAAGGTATAAGCAGGACAACAAAAATGAAATACAATGTGATTCCTAAATTTAATTAATTTAGCAAAGCAGGAGCTCAGAGCCAGCAGAAACCATGAAAATGCTAGAGTCAGAGAATATGAAGCACAATCTTTGAGAGGACACTGCTCTGTAGGGATGCAAAAACACATCTTAAATATTAAGGGCCAAAGAGACCCTACCTGGCATCTGGTTATAAGTGCAAGACTTCTGTTGTAAAAGCATTTTCCAAGGTGTTTTAAGGAACTGAGAATCCTGAGATAAAGTTAAGTGCTGGATATTAGTTCGACTGTCATTTTGCTTCCAAAGGGATGCTAAAATTTAGTTATTTTTTGGTGAAAGTATTCATCTTTTCTCTAATCCAAAATACTTTTATTTGTTCAGACTCAGATGTACTTTTAGAAACAGTGGGAAAAACAGTAATGCTGAATATTTTAGAAAAATGTGAGTCATTGGAAGTGAAAAGATATTAAAATTTTATTTCAGTGGTAAGATTGTAATCTTTTTAGAGGAGAATGGTAAGATTGCAGTTAATGCTGGGAATGAGGCTCATAAGTCCAAGCTATCGAGTTTGGAAATACCAGCCTGGGACAGTGCAGTCTCGGAATATTTGAAAGTAAATTGTTCCAAATATTCAAATATTTGAAAGTCATCATGAATTTTAGTGATCTGTTCTTCCTGAAAGGAAAACTCCTACTATTGGTAGAATAAAGAAACTGGTTGGGCTCTCGAAGGGAAGATGGCGGAAGAGTAAGACGCGGAGATCACCTTCCTCTCCACAGATACACCAGAAATACATCTACATGTGGAACAACTCCTGCAGAACACCTACTGAAGGCTGGCAGAAGACCTCAGACCTCCCAAAAGGCAAGAAACTCCCCACGTACCTGGGTAGGGCAAAAGGAAAAAAGAATAAACAGAGACAAAAGAATAGGGACGGCACCTGCACCAGTGGGAGGGAGCTGTGAAGGAGGAAAAGTTTCCACACACTAGGAAGCCCCTTCGCGGGCGGAGACTGCGGGAGGCGGAGGGGGGAGCTTCGAAGCCGCGGAGGAGTGCACAGCAACGGGTGCGGAGGGCAAAGCGGGGAGATTCCCGCACAGAGGATCGGTGCCGACCGGCACTCACCAGCCCGAGAGGCTTGTCTGCTCACCCGCCGGGACGGGCGGGGCTGCGAGCTGAGGCTCTGAGGCTAGGGTTTCGGTTTCGGACGGAGCCCAGGGAGAGGACTGGGGTTGGCGGCTTGAACATAGCCTGAAGGGGTTAGTGCACCACAGCTAGCCGGGAGGGAGTCCGGGAAAAAGCCGGCACCTGCCGAAGAGGCAAGAGACTTTTTCTTCCCTCTTTGTTTCCTGGTGCGTGAGGAGAGCGGTTTAAGAACGCTGCTTAAAGGAACTCCAGAGACGGGCGCGAGCCGCGGCTAAAAGCGCGAACCCCAGTGACGGGCGCGAGCCGCGGCTGAAAGCGCGGACCCCAGAGACGGGCGCGAGCCGCGGCTGAAAGCGCGGACCCCAGAGACGGGCGCGAGCCGCGGCTGAAAGCGCGGACCCCAGAGACGGGCGCGAGCCGCGGCTGAGGGCGCGGACCCCAGAGACGGGCGCGAGCCGCGGCTGAGGGCGCGGACCCCAGAGACGGGCGCGAGCCGCGGCTGAGGGCGCGGACCCCAGAGACGGGCGCGAGCCGCGGCTGAGGGCACTGACTCCAGAGACGGGCGCAAGCCGCGGCTGGAGGCGCGGACCCCAAGGCGGGCGGGAGACGTTGGGGCTGCTGCTGCCGCCACCAAGGGGCCTGTGCGCGAGCGCAGGTCGCTCTCCACTCCCCTCTTCCGCGGAGCCTGTGCAGCCCGCCACTGCCGGGTTCCCGGGATCCGGAGACGACTTCCCCGGGAGAGCGCACGGCGGGCCTCGGGCTGGTGCAGAGTCACGCCGGACTTTGCCGCCGCAGGCCCGCCCCGCATTCCGTGCCCCTCCCTCCCCGCCGCCGGCCTCCGTACGCCAGAACCCCCGAATCAGCGGCTCCTTTAACCCCGTCCTGTCTGAGCAAAAAACAGACGCCCTCCAGCGACCTACACGCAGAGGCAGGGCCAAATCCAAAGCTGAGCCCCTGGGAGCTGTGAGAACAAAGAAGAGAAAGGGAAATCTCTCCCAGCAGCCTCAGAAGCAGCGGATTAAAGCTCCACAATCAACTTGATGTACCCTGCATCTGTGGAATACATGAATAGACAGCCAATCATCCCAAATTAAGGAGGTGGACTTTGGGAGCAAGATCTATGATTTTTCTCCCTATTCCTCTTTTTGTGAATGTGTATGTGTATGCTTCTGTGTGAGATCTTGTCTGTATAGTCTTGCTTCCACCATTTGTCCTAGGTTCTATCCGTCCATGGTTTTTTCTTAAAATTTTTTTTCTTAATAATCAATTTTAATTTTAAGAACGTTATTATACTTTACCTTCGTCCTTTCTTTCTTTCTTTCTTTCCTTCCTTCCTTCCCTCCTTTAGACAACGAATCATCCCAAATTGAGGAGGTGGTCTCTGACAGCAAGATTTATGATTTTTCCCCCTTTACCTCTTTTTGTGAGGGTGTATGTGTACGCTTCTGTGTAAGACTTTGTCTGTATAGCTTTGCTTCCAACATTTGTCCTAAGGTTCTATCCGTCCCCTTTTTTTTTTTTTTTCTAATTAAGAATTTTTAAATTCAATAACTTTATTATACTCTATTTTATTTTTACTGTATCTTCTTTCTGTTTTCCCTTCTTTCCCTCCTTCCTTCCTTCCTCCCTCCCTCCTTTCGTTCCTTCTTGCCTTCTTTCCTTCTTTGCTTCTTTCTTTCTTCCTTCCTTCCTTCCTTCCTTCCCTCCTTTAGACAACGAATTATCCCAAATTGAGGAGGTGGTCTCTGACAGCAAGATTTATGATTTTTCCCCCTTTAACTCTTTTTGTGAGGGTGTATGTGTACGCTTCTGTGTAAGACTTTGTCTGTACAGCTTTGCTTCCAACATTTGTCCTAAGGTTCTATCCGTCCTTTTTTTTTTTTTTTTTCTAATTAAGAATTTTTTAATTCAATAACTTTATTATACTTTATTTTATTTTTACTGTATCTTCTTTCTTTTCGTTTTTCCCTCTTTCCCTCCTTCCTTTCTCCCTCCCTCCCTCCCTCCTTTCGTTCCTTCTTGCCTTCTTTCCTTCTTTGCTTCTTTCTTTCTTTCTTCCTTCCTTCCTTCCTTCCTTCCCTCCTTCCTTCCCTCCTTTCCTTCTTTCTTTCCTCATACGTCTACTAATTCCCTCTACTTTTTCTCCCTTTTATTCTGAGCCGAGTGGATGAAAGGCTCTTGGTGCTCCAGCCAGGAGGCAGGGCTCTCCCTCTGAGGTAGGAGAGCCAACTTCAAGACACTGGTTCACAAGAGACCTCCCAGCTCCAGATAATATCAAACGGCGAAAATCTCCCAGAGACCTCCATCTTAACACCAGCACCCAGCTTCACTCAACGACCAGCAAGCCACAGTACTGGACAACCTGTGCCAAACAACTAGCAAAACAGGAACACAACCCCACCCATTAGCAGAGAGGCTGCCTAAAATCATAATAAGGCCACAGACACCCCAAAACACACCACCAGACGTGAACCTGCCCACTAGAGAGACAAGATCCAGCCTCTTCCACCACAACACAGGCACTAGTCCCCTCCACCAGGAAGCCTACACAACCCACTGAACCAACCTTAGCCACTGGAGACAGACATCAAAAACAGCAGGAACTACGAACCTGCAGCCTGCAAAAAGGAGACCCCAAACACAGTAAGATAAGCAAAATGAGAAAACAGAAAAACACACAGCAGATAAAGGAGCAAGATAAAAATGCACCAGACCTAACAAATGAAGAGGAAATAGGCAGTCTACCTGAAAAAGAATTCAGAATAATGATAGTAAGGTTGATCCGAAATCTTGGAGATAGAATGGACAATAGATTGGACAAAATGCAAGAATCAGTTAACAAGGACCTAGAAGAACTAAAGATGAAACAAGCAATGATGAACAACACAATAAATGAAATTAAAAATACTCTAGATGGGATCAATAGCAGAATAACTGAGGCAGAAGAACGGATAAGTGACCTGGAAGATAAAATAGCAGAAATAACTACTGCAGAGCAGAATAAAGAAAAAAGAATGAAAAGAACTGAGGACAGTCTCAGAGACCTCTGGGACAACATTAAACGCACCAACATTCGAATTATAGGGGTTCCAGAAGAAGAAGAGAAAAAGAAAGGGACTGAGAAAATATTTGAAGAGATTATAGTTGAAAACTTCCCTAATATGGGAAAGGAAATAGTTAATCAAGTCCAGGAAGCACAGAGAGTCCCATACAGGATAAATACAAGGAGAAATACGCCAAGACACATATTAATCAAACTGTCAAAAATTAAATACAAAGAAAGCATATTAAAAGCAGCAAGGGAAAAACAACAAATAACACATAAGGGAATCCCCATAAGGTTAACAGCTGATCTTTCAGCAGAAACCCTACAAGCCAGAAGGGAGTGGCAGGACATACTGAAAGTGATGAAGGAGAAAAACCTGCAACCAAGACTACTCTACCCAGCAAGGATCTCATTCAGATTTGATGGAGAAATAAAAACCTTTACAGACAAGCAAAAGCTGAGAGAGTTCAGCACCACCAAACCAGCTTTACAACAAATGCTAAAGGATCTTCTCTAGGCAAGAAACACAAGAGAAGGAAAAGACCTATAATAACGAACCCAAAACAATATAGAAAAATGGGAATAGGAACATACATATCGATAATTACCTTAAATGTAAATGGACTAAATGCTCCCACCAAAAGACACAGATTAGCTGAATGGATACAAAAACAAGACCCTTACATATGCTGTCTACAAGAGACCCACTTCAGACCTAGAGACACATACAGACTAAAAGTAAGGGGATGGAAAAAGATATTCCATGCAAATGGAAACCAAAAGAAAGCTGGAGTAGCAATTCTCATATCAGACAAAATAGACTTTAAAATAAGGACTATTAAAAGAGACAAAGAAGGACACTACATAATGATTAAGGGATCGATCCCAGAAGAAGATATAACAATTGTAAATATTTATGCACCCAACATAGGAGCACCTCAATACATAAGGCAAATACTAACAGCCATAAAAGGGGAAATTGACAGTAACACATTCATAGTAGGGGACTTAAACACCCCACTTTCACCCATGGACAGATCATCCAAAATGAAAATAAATAAGGAAACACAAGCTTTAAATGATACATTAAACAAGATGGACTTAATTGATATTTATAGGACACTCCATCCAAAAACAACAGAATACACATTTTTCTCAAGTGCTCACGGAACATTCTCCAGGATAGATCATATCTTGGGTCACAAATCAAGCCTTGGCAAATTTAAGAAAATTGAAATTGTATCAAGTATCTTTTCTGACCACAACGCCATGAGACTAGATATCAATTACAGGAAAAGATCTGTAGAAAATACAAACACATGGAGGCTAAACAATACACTACTTAATAATGAAGTGATCACTGAAGAAATCAAAGAGGAAATCAAAAAATACCTAGAAACAAATGACAATGGAGACACAACGACCCAAAACCTGTGGGATGCAGCAAAAGCAGTTCTAAGGGGGAAGTTTATAGCAATACAAGCCCACCTTAAGAAGCAGGAGACATCTAGAATAAACAACCTAACCTTGCACCTCAAGCAATTAGAGAAAGAAGAACAAAAAAACCCCAAAGCTAGCAGAAGGAAAGAAATCATAAAAATCAGATCAGAAATAAATGAAAAAGAAATGAAGGAAACAATAGCAAAGATCAATGAAACTAAAAGCTGGTTCTTTGAGAAGATAAACAAAATAGATAAACCACTAGCCAGACTTATCAAGAAAAAAAGGGAGAAGACTCAAATCAATAGAATTAGAAATGAAAAAGGAGAGGTAACAACTGACACTGCAGAAATAAAAGAGATCATGAGAGATTACTACAAGCAACTCTATGCCAATAAAATGGACAATCTGGAAGAAATGGACAAATTCTTAGAAATGCACAACCTGCCAAGACTGAATCAGGAAGAAATAGAAAATATGAACAGACCAATCACAAGCACTGAAATTGAAACTGTGATTAAAAATCTTCCAACAAAGAAAAGCCCAGGACCAGATGGCTTCACAGGCGAATTCTATCAAACATTTAGAGAAGAGCTAACACCTATCCTTCTCAAACTCTTCCAAAATATAGCAGAGGGAGGAACACTCCCAAACTCATTCTACGAGGCCACCATCACCTTGATACCAAAACCAGGCAAGGATGTCACAAAGAAAGAAAACTACAGACCAATATCACTGATGAACATAGATGCAAAAATCCTCAACAAAATACTAGCAAACAGAATCCAACAGCACATTAAAAGGATCATACACCATGATCAGGTGGGGTTTGTTCCAGGAATGCAAGGATTCTTCAATATACGCAAATCTATCAATGTGATAAACCATATTAACAAACTGAAGGAGAAAAACCATATGATCATCTCAATAGATGCAGAGAAAGCTTTTGACAAAATTCAACACCCATTTATGATAAAAACCCTGCAGAAAGTAGGCATAGAGGGAACTTTCCTCAACATAATAAAGGCCATATACGACAAGCCCACAGCAAACATCATCCTCAATGGTGAAAAACTGAAAGCATTTCCACTAAGATCAGGAACAAGACAAGGGTGCCCACTCTCACCACTCTTATTCAACATAGTTTTGGAAGTTTTAGCCACAGCAATCAGAGAAGAGAAGGAAATAAAAGGAATACAAATCGGAAAAGAAGAAGTAAAGCTGTCACTGTTTGCAGATGACATGATCCTATACATAGAGAATCCTAAAGATGCTACCAGAAAACTACTAGAGCTAATCAATGAATTTGGTAAAGTAGCAGGATACAAAATTAATGCACAGAAATCTCTGGCATTCCTATATACTAATGATGAAAGATCTGAAAGTGAAATCAAGAAAACACTCCCATTTACCATTGCAACAAAAAGAATAAAATATCTAGGAATAAACCTACCTAAGGAGACAAAAGACCTGTATGCAGAAAACTATAAGACACTGATGAAAGAAATTAAAGATGATACAAATAGATGGAGACATATACCATGTTCTTGGATTGGAAGAATCAACATTGTGAAAATGACTCTACTACCCAAAGCAATCTATAGATTCAATGCAATCCCTATCAAACTACCACTGGCATTTTTCACAGAACTAGAACAAAAAATTTCGCAATTTGTATGGAAACACAAAAGACCCCGAATAGCCAAAGCAATCTTGAGAACAAAAAAAGGAACTGGAGGAATCAGGCTCCCTGACTTCAGACTATACTACAAAGCTACAGTTATCAAGACAGTATGGTACTGGCACAAAAACAGAAAGATAGATCAATGGAACAGGATAGAAAGCCCAGAGATAAACCCACACACATATGGTCACCTTATCTTTGATAAAGGTGGCAGGAATGTACAGTGGAAAAAGGACAGCCTCTTCAATAAATGGTGCTGGGAAAACTGGACAGGTACATGTAAAAGAATGAAATTAGAACACTCCCTAACACCATACACAAAAATAAACTCAAAATGGATTAAAGACCTAAATATAAGGCCAGAAACTATCAAACTATTAGAGGAAAACATAGGCAGAACACTCTATGACATAAATCACAGCAAGATTCTTTCTGACCCACCCCCTAGAGTAATGGAAATAAAAACAAAAATAAACAAATGGGACCTAATGAAACTTCAAAGCTTTTGCACAGCAAAGGAAACCATAAACAAGACCAAAAGACAACCCTCAGAATGGGAGAAAATATTTGCAAATGAAGCAACTGACAAAGGATTAATCTCCAAAATTTACAAGCAGCTCATGCAGCTCAACAACAACAAAAAACCAAACAACCCAATCCAAAAATGGGCAGAAGACCTAAATAGACATTTCTCCAAAGAAGATATACAGACTGCCAACAAACACATGAAAGAATGCTCAACATCATTAATCATTAGAGAAATGCAAATCAAAACTACAATGAGATATCATCTCACACCAGTCAGAATGGCCATCATCAATAAATCTAGAAACAATAAATGCTGGAGAGGGTGTGGAGAAAAGGGAACCCTCTTGCACTGCTGGTGGGAATGTGAATTGGTTCAGCCACTATGGAGAACAGTATGGAGGTTCCTTAAAAAACTACAAATAGAACTACCATATGACCCAGCAATCCCACTACTGGGCATATACCCTGAGAAAACCGAAATTCAAAAAGAGTCATGTACCAAAATGTTCATCGCAGCTCTATTTACAATAGCCCGGAGATGGAAACAACCTAAGTGCCCATCATCAGATGAATGGATAAAGAAGATGTGGCACATATATACAATGGAATATTACTCAGCCATAAAAAGAAACGAAATTGAGCTATTTGTAATGAGGTGGATAGACCTAGAGTCTGTCATACACAGTGAAGTAAGTCAGAACGAAAAAGACAAATACAGTATGCTAACACATATATATGGAATTTAAGAAAAAAAAAAATGTCATGAAGAACCTAGGGGTAAGGCAGGAATAAAGACGCAGACCTCCTAGAGAACGGACTTGAGGTTATGGGGAGGGGGAAGGGTGAGCTGTGACGGGGCGAGAGAGAGTCATGGACATATACACACTAACAAACGTAGTAAGGTAGATAGCTAGAGGGAAGCAGCCGCATGGCACGGGGATATTGGCTCGGTGCTCTGTGACAGCCTGGAGGGGTGGGATAGGGAGGGTGGGAGGGAGGGAGACGCAAGAGGGAAGAGATATGGGAACATATGTATATGTATAACTGATTCACTTTGTTATAAAGCAGAAACTAACACACCATTGTAAAGTAATTATACCCCAATAAAGATGTTAATAAAAAAAAAAAAAAAAAAAGAAACTGGTTGAAGAATAGCTCATTGCTTAGTTATACAAGTATTATCAGTTTGTTGACTATATTTCTTAAATCTGAACTTGTTTTGCATTTAGTAATTATGGTCGATATAATATTAAATGTTCTCTCAGCTATATACTTACATTTTGGTAACTTGGTTTACACGGATTCACTGGAGATAATTTCGTTATGTTATCATTGTTTTATTTAGACTGAGACTGTTTATAGGTCATACCTATATTTTCCACACAACCATGTTCCTTAAATGCACTGCATAAGCAGAAGCCCATTCAAGGAAACGGAGTCTCCCTTTCCTTTAGGCACAAACAACCTCGAGGAGCTAATCTCTTGAACATCTTCACTCTCACTGAAAGGACTGCACAGTCAAAATTCCCTCCTGGTTAGGAAAAGGGAAACAAAACCACGGTGTCTCTTCCTTCCTGATCCAAAAAACCCTCTTCTTCCCCTCTCCTAGATTTATAGTAGATTTATCGATAGAGGAGAGGGCTAGAGTGATAATTAGAGGTCACAGAACCAGCTCGTTCAAATATGCTCTCTTTTCTCAAGATTCCTTTATAATGAAGCTTTCTTGACTCCTCTCAATCTTTAACTTGCATTTCCAGGTGCCAATGCTGGGTAAACCGTGAAAGTCCACTCAACATCTTATCCCTCCTTCACAGAGGAATTGTGACTTTTTGATAGAATATGCTGCTAGTTCATTAACATTTATTTTAAATATTGCTCATAAATAGACAATATGTGAAATTCAATTACTATCATATATTAATTAAACATATGATATAGTAGATATTCCAGCGTTTTGGAAACTACAACCGTTTTAAAAGATAAAAATAGCCAAAATGTTAGGGAAACCACTGACCCAAACTGCCCACCCTGGCCAGGCACCATAGTAACCACCTGCATGAGTTACCTTACAACAGGAGGTCCTGGTAAGGAATGCGGAACTAACAAGCTGCTACAAACCAAAGAATTCGGGAATGGTCAAAAGGAGAGAGGAGACGCCAGTCCATATGTCCTACCAACCTCCCAGAATTCTTCTCACTGGAATCCATCTTGGCTGAGTGATGCGCATGCCACCAGAAGGACCCTGACTCAGAGTGACTGGCCAGAGACAACCCGGAAACTAACCCCATCACCATAAAACCTGAGACTGCGAGCCACGTGGCAGAGCAGTCCTCCTGGGTTCCCTTATCCTGGTGCTCTCCACCCAGGTGCCCCTTCCCAATAAAGTCTCTTGCTTTGTCAACACGTGTCTCCTCAGATAATTCATTTACAAGTGTTAGACGAAAGCCCACTCTCAGGCCCTGGAATGGGTCCCCCTTCCTGCAATACAAATTCCCTTAGAGAATTCTCTTTTCTTCCTTTTTCTCCTTCTGTGCTAGCTACCCTTAATTCTTCTCACACACACAGACATACACACTTTAACCCAAATACAGGACTCCACACTGTTTTCTACTTTTTTGTTAGAAAAAAAGGAACTACTGCCAAAGGACACAAAGTAAAATATATTGTCAAAGAACTATTTCTGTAAAGACTGATTCCTTCAGAGATGTATTTTAGCAGCAGTTATACTAGGAAGAAGGCATTAGTATAAAAAAGTCACTTTTAAATTTGGAGATGTAAAAAGAGAATATATATTCAGAAGATATTAAACTTACGTAGGTTGATTCGGGTTTCTATAAGATCTAAAACTGATGCTTTTTTGATTGGGGTCTCCATGTTTCATTAGTGTGGAGACCAATCTTATGAAGATTAACCTTAGAATATTAAAGCATATTTCTTTTACTCTATTATTATATATATATTCAGGAAATTCTGACTGGAACTTCAGATTTTATGTTAAAATATTTTCTCCAATTATCTAGAGGTACTAAATCAGAACCAGCTGAAATTCACAATTTCACAAGTTTAACTCAAATTTTACTGGCTCTAAATATGATTTAAAAGTAACTATAGGGTTTCAGCTCTTTTTTATTTTGTGTAAAGAGATGCCATAAACATAACTGACACTTTTTATCTAGCAATCAAAACAACATACTTCAGGGCTTCCCTGGTGGCACAGTGGTTGAGAGTCCGCCTGCCGATGCAGGGGACACGGGTTCGTGCCCCGGTCCGGGAAGATCCCACATGCCGCGGAGCGGCTGGGCCCGTGAGCCATGGCCACTGAGCCTGCGCGTCCGGAGCCTGTGCTCCGCAACGGGAGAGGCCGCGACGGTGAGAGGCCCGCGTACCGCAAAAAAAAAAAAAAAAAAAAAAAACAACAACATACTTCAAACTATCCTCATGAAGAAGGACTGAGTTGAATAAGTTTTCAGGACAAAGTAATATTAAAAAATCCCATTTACCCATCTCACAATCTGTACAAGGAACTAAACAATTTACCTGCTAGATGACTCATTTTATTGATAAGTATCTCCCTACAATAGAGCATTATTATTGTAGTATTTGCTATGGAGGAAGATACTGAATATATACTTTGTTTTTTTCTCAGACATCACTAATGGAAAGAATTAAAAATTTTACATACCTAAGTATGTATAGATGTATATTTATACATATGTACATGCATGTGTATTTACACATACCTGTGTATGTGTTTACATATATATATAAATATGTATGTTTGCGTATATATATGTGTGTGTATGTATGTAATCAGAAACATTCACTGATAAGCTTGCCCAATTCTGACCATATAGAGTAATACCTCTATGTATTTTATTATTATTATTTTTTTACCTCTATGTATTTTAAATCAGATGTCAGTGAACTTTTCATCCAAAGGCCCATATCATAAATATTCTAAGCTTTGCAGGCCATTTGGTTTCTGCGGCAACTATTGAACTCTGCCATTGTAGCATAAAAGCAGCCATAGACAGTACATAAATGAATGAATTCGCTGCACTGCAATAAAATGTTATTTACAAAAACCGGTGGTGGGCTGGATTTGGCCTTGTACTAGTATCCTAGAACTACCAAAAAAATTTCCATTTGGTGGCTTAAAACAATGGGTTATGTTCTCACAGTTCTGGAGCCTAGAGGTCTGAAATCAAGGTGTCAGTCATTAGGGTTGACTCCTTCTGGGCACTCTGAAACAGAATTGGTTCCATGCCTCTCTCCTAGCTTCTAGTGATTGCTGGCAATCCTCTGGGTTTCCTTGTAGATTTCTCTCTCCAATCTCAATCTCCACTGTCACATGGTGTTCTCCTTGTGTCTCTTCTTTTCTCATAAAGATACCACTCACATTATTAGATTAGGGCCCACTCTAGTAGAAACCCTATTTCCAAACAGGATCACATTCACAAGTACCACGGGTTAGGACTCCAACACATCTTTCTGGGGAACATAATTCAACCCATAACAATTCCCTGGGCTATAGTTTCCTAACCCCTGGTTTAAATATATATAGTTTAGGATGACTGTTAAGAGGTAGATAATAGCAGAGGAAGATAAATGTATAAGATGACCTTCCAAATACATTTTCCATGAAAATATTTCATTGCACCTTTTTTTTAATCCAGAGCTAATAACTTCATGATTTGTCTGGTTACCTACTGTTGTATAAAAAATCACCCCAAAATGTAGCAGCTCAAAAAAATGACCATTTATTTATTCTTACGATTCTATGGGTTGACAAGGTAGTTCTTAAACTTCTCTTGGTTTCAGGCACTGGATATTTAAAAATGGACTCGCTCACCTAGTTGGCACTTGGTGCTAGTTGCTAATTAAAAGCTCAACTTAGATAGCCAGAAGCTTCAGTTCTCTAACATGTCAGCCTCTTCATGAGGCTGCTTGGGTTTACTCAGAGGGAGATATATAGGTTCCAAGAAGGAGTGTTCCAAGATGCAAAGGCAGAACCTGTGGTTGTCTTAAAATTCAGCCTTGAAAGTTACACAGCATCCCTTCCACAATATACTATCTGTCAAAATATGTCAAAAGGTCAGCTCATAAACAAGGAAAGAAGAAACATTCTCCTTCATTTGATGGGCTAAGTTACACCTCAAAATAGAATGTGGGGTGGAAAATATGCTGACCAATCTGTAGTAGATATTCCTCATATTCAGTGTTGATATATTTTGTATAAATAAAAGTACTGTTATAATCTTCCTGCAACTAGACATCTTGTGTTTGGAAGTGGTTTACTTATTTTTGATAGAATAAATTAATAAATATATATATTGTGAGCACTCTGCATATTGTTTGTATATGTACAATATTTTTAGATGCATAAGCAAAAATGTGTATTCTTCTATTATTTCCCACTACCTGCCAATCTGTCTTCTTCCACATGCAGACTTCTTTGCATATATTACAATGTTAGACTATTTAATACTTATTACATAATGAAAGAAATGCTACCATAGAAAATAGACAAAATTGACTTTTAAGTTTCAAAAGTCTTTGTCCTTAAAGGGAACTTGGAAACTTGGAGTATGAGGACATAGAACAAATTATCCCTTCAAAAAACCAATGATAACTCAGAGGAAGGTTTCCAGCTGTCAAAGCTACAAAGAGATTTCTAAGGCTGAGAGTTTAGCTTAGATGATTAAGTTATTTAATACTTTAATATTACATGGTACCCAGGGTTATATCACACACTCAATAAACATGTGATAAATTAATTAACTTTCCTCCAGGAAATTTGGAGAAATAAGAAATCTATAGTAAAATTTGCAAAGTATAGACTCAAAGAGAGAAATGTAAAAATTAACCCAAAACACCATATGTGCCCATACTGATCTGGAAATTTTAGGCAAAAGTACAATGCATTGATTTGAATTGCATGGAACAGTGTTTCTTATATCTGTTTTTTCTTACCTCCACAAAATCCTTGAGCCTTTATATTTAATTTTTTATATTGTAATATTAATCTAAAAATTAATATAAGCACATTCTGAATCATCTGGATAATCACCCTAAAACTGAATACTCAATTTTATTTTATTGACCAAAATTTTGTGTTTTCAACTGTCATTTGACATCATTTTACTGTGCAGTGTATGAATAAAAAATTGCAGTATTTTAATAGAGATATATAAAGGAACGATTGAGAAATCATACTGCAAGTTAGTAAAGATGTGTCAAATTCAAAAGAACTTGTGTTACTGTACTCTAGACTATACTATATATACCTTTCAAGCAAACGTAGTGTATGAGCACAATATTTCTTTGAAGTAAGTTTATTAATAAGTACAGTTGTAAATCAACAGAGAAAATTTTTCCAATTTTTTTTCAGAATTGTATTTCTGGCATGTGTTAGTAAACAGATTGAAGATAACGGACCTCAATTTAAAATTATCTTTTAAAATCGAAGTAATAATTTTCTGAATTATGTATGATCCATGTCCTAAGAACAAAAGCAGCAAGTCTATAAGGGAAACACAAAATATAAAATTCATACTTTACTACTAAACTGATATAATTCTTAAGCATCTATACAATTTTAAATTATTTTAAATCTATTAAATTGATGTTTTAATTTGAACTGTATTGGTTTGTTAAAGTTTTATGTATGTTGCAAATATTATGGTTTGTATTAATATATTAAAAATCGAGGTAGAATATCTCATTCCATATTGTAAATGTTTCTATAGTATAAATTTTTTTTAACTATTTAATTCAGTACTGGTAGTCCTCATGATTTTTTTTCTTGAGAACATTTCAAGTTTGAGATAAAACCATTCTAGACGATTTCAACTATTGACATTATTTAGCATTTGTAATTCGTTTTCTCCTCTTAATTTCAGGTACACATATTGCTACGCTCATCTCCCAAATTTGTGTAAGTAATTAGACAAGAATTGAGCTATTTGTTAAACATCTTATTACAATTATGCCAATAACTAAATTGCCACTCAAAGTTGGCAAGCTATATGCACTCGTATGTTGGGATGTTAGTATTCTGTTCTATTTGGGAAACCATATTAACAAAGAAGATACTGTTATGTGGAGACTATTAATTGCCTTGATCACATGATTGATGGATGGTTACTTTTGAATGTGTTAAAATATTGATACCTTTGTAAAAAGACCAAAGTCATTCATTTTATTTAATTGCTTATTAATTTTTATTCTCAGTAATGTTAGTCATGTAGTAAGTAAAATGTCAGATTTTCCGGAATCTTTGACTAGATACTTGACCTTTATTCATTAATGGCTTTCAAGCTTACTGGTTCAAATTACTATCATATTAAGAATCCAAAGAGCTTCACTAACTATCATTACCTTGAAATTAAATGCTGTATGATTTATGTAAAGACATTCAAAAGGAAAAAATATATTTTTTTCTCCTAAAAGCAGTTTCTGTGAAATAGTTAATAGCATTCCAGTTGGTTTGCTGACAATACAGATACAATTACTGCTTTAAAAAAGAAAAAAAAAAAGAATGGAATCTACATGTTCTTAAATATTTAACAAAAGCCTGTCATATTAGTGACGTTTGCTATTCAAAAATGATTGATAATTGCATACTGGCTTTAAATTGTGTTTTGGAACACCATGAAACCGTAGTCACTGCTATGTATTTGTTCCACAGAAAAATAAATCTTTCAACAAAAGAGCAGAAAAAAAGACTACTATGTGACATGATTTTTCTAAAGTCACATAAATTTTAACTATAATATTATATTCAAATTTGTGTGATAAGACATATACTTAACACCTTTTTGAAATAATCTGTACCATCTATTTGTGTATCTGGTACTATTACAATATATGATCAATGGCATATAGCAGTAAGACTCCACAGTTCCTTATGCTAGCAGTTCTAAAACATTTCGTTTTCAGGACCACTTTATACTCTTAAAAGTTGAGGGCCCCAACAAACTTTAGTTATTTAGGTATGTGTGTATCTTTTTCACATATATTCACATACATATTTTTCATATTAAAAATAAAAACAGAAATTTAAATGTATTAATATGTATTGAGTTTATTAATTACTAATTGAATAATGATAGTAAATACACTGCTGTTAATCAATTTTTAAATTTAAGAAAAATAAATGTATATGTGCAAACTACTTTTTCTATGTCTGCTATGACTGATATACAAAAGTCTTATGTATTTATCGTATGCAACTTGATGAGTTTATAGATAATATACATTTGTGAAGCCATCACCACAAAAACATATATTTCATCTCCAAAATTTTCCTATCTACTTTATTTACTATTATTATCCAATGATAATTATTTAACAAAAGATTTACCCTCTTAGCAATTTTTAATGTGTACAATATTAACTGTAAGCACTATGTTGTACAGTAGATTTCTAAGACGTATTTTTCTTGCATAACCAAAACTTTGCACCGTTTGACTAATACCTTCTCATTTCCCCTGCCCCATTCCAGCCCCTAGCAACCACCATTCCATTTTTTGCTTTTATGGGTTTGACATTTTTAGATCCTTCACATATGTGGTATCAAGCATTGTCATTCTGTTCCTGGTTTATATTACTTAGTATAATATTCTCCAGTTTCATCCATGGTGTTGCAAATGGCAGGATTTCTTTCTTTTTTAAGGCTGAATAATATTCCATTACATATATGCATATTTATGTACATTTTCTTTATCCATTCATTCACCAGTGGGCATTTAGGTTACTTCCATATCTTGACCATTGTGAATAACGCTGCAATGAGTAGGAGAGTGCAGGTGTCTCTTTGAGATCCTGATTTCAATTTCTTTGGATATATACTCAGGAGATTGCTGGATCATATAGTAGTTATCTTTTTAATATTTGGAGGATTCACCATACTGCTTCCCATAGCTGCACCGATTAACATTCCCACCAACAATGCTTGAGGGTTCCCTTTACTTCCACATCCTTGCCAACAGTTATATTTCATTTTTTTTAGGACATCTATCCTAACTGGTGTAAGATGATATCTCATTGTAATTTTGATTTGCATTTCCTTGATAATTGATGATTTTGAGCATCTTTTCATATACCTGTTGGCCATCTGTATGTCTTCTTTGTAGAAATATCTATTCAGTCCCTTGCCCATTTTTAAAGTAGGTATTTGGTTTTTGGCTGTTGGGTTGTAGAAGTTCCCTATATATTTTGGATATTAACTCTTTATCAGATATAAGTTTGCAAACATTTTCTACCATTCCACAGGTTGGCGTTCATTTTGTGGTTTCCTCTGCTATACAGAAGTTTTTTTAATTTGATGTAGTCCTACTTATCTATTTTTGTTTTTGATACCTATGTTTTTGGTTTCATATCATTACTAAAACCAATGTCAAGAACCTTTCCCATGTTTTCATCTAAAAGGTTTATGGTTTCAGGTCTTGCTTTTAAGTATTTTGAGTTGATTTTTGTGTATGGTGACCAGATAAAGGTCTAAGTTCATTTTTTTGCATGGATATACATTCTTTTGTTGATATCCAGTTTTCTCAACACCATTTATTGAAGAGATTATTCTTTCCCTATTGTGTATTCTTGTATCAACTTTTAAAAATCTTTGTGGAACATCTGTTGACTGTATATGCATGGGTTTATTTCTGGGCTCTCTATTCTGTTCCATTGGTCTCTGTCGGTTTTTATGCCAATGCCACAGTATTTTGATGACTATAGCTTTGTAATATATTTTGAAACCAGGAAGTGCGATGCCTCTAGCTTTGTTCTTGCTTAAAATTATTTTGGCTCTTATGGGTCTTTTGTGGTTCCTATTAAATTTTAGAATTGTTATTTCTATGTCTGTAAAAAATGCTATTGGAATTTGATAGGAATTGCACTGAATCTGGAGATCACTTTTGTTAATATGGACATCTAGTTTTCCATGAACTAAGCAGCTAATATAGCTCACAACTCAAAAACACAAAAGTGCTTTACTAGATCCAACCATCATTTTGGGGCATGAATAATAAGTGTATTATGTGTACTTCTCATTTCATCACTCACTCAGAACATTCGTTCATGAAGCTAGCAATTATCCTTTTGTTTATTCTGAAGAATGCAACTGCTACTAAGTTGGATGCCATCTTTAAGACAATCAGCTTTCAAATTCAAGAGCAATAATTATACTTTAATATATTTAATTATTCTTCAACAATATTTCTCTCAGCAATATATTATACTTTTGAATGTACAGATTAAGAAGATATTTTCTAAAATTTATTCCTAAGTAGTTTATGGCTTCTAGTGATGTTTAATTGGTATTTCTATGACATTTCATTTTTTACATACACAATCATTTTATCTGTAAAATATTAAAAATCTTGTTTTTAAATTTTATGTTTTTCACCTATCTTTAGCCCTTTTTACACTATCTGGGAACTCTAGCACAGGATTTGATACAATTGCTGATATCAGGTATATTTTTATTCCTGATTCAGGAAAAACTATCAATAAATCATATTAATATATATTCTCAAGGTTTTTGCTATAATTTAAAACATTAAGAAAATTATCCTCCATCCTTATTTTTCCATTTCTGTAAAACTTCAAATCAGTGTTAAAATTTGTCAAAAATATTTTCTGGATCTATTAAGATGTCAACTTTAATTTTTATTTTTTTCCTGTGTTAATGCAGTGAATGAGTATACTAGGTATGATTTTTGAACGCTATTCACTTCACAATAAACCCTGGTCAAAGACCTATTGTTTTATACCTCTAATTTGTTTTGATAATATTTTGATTAGAAGTTTTGCATCTGTGTTCATGAAAAAAATGGATTTTTAATAATTCTCTGTGGTAAAATCATTGTAAAATTTTTAAAGTTATAGTTGCTTCATATAACTAGTTGGAAAGTGTTCAGTTTCTATTCTTTGGAATAATTATTTTAAATTGATATAAAATGTGCCTTAAATACTTAGAAGTATTCACTATTGATGGTATCTAGGCCAGTATATAGTTATTTTCAGTGAATTTTATATGTGCAGTCAAGAATGTATTCTGTCATTTTTTTTTCTAAAGTGCAATGTTCTTTGTATTTCCATTAGGTCACTTTGATCAAATGTTTTTTTCAATTCTTTTATACCTTGACTGATGTATCATCTGCTTGCTTTGTTAACTACTGAGAGATGTTAAAGCTTCCCAATATGATTATAGATTTTTTTATTTCTCTTTTAGTTCTGTCAATTTTGCTATATATTTTTCTAGCTTCACTGAGATATGAGTTATATACAATAAATTGTACCAATTTAAAGTGTACAATTTGATATTATTTGACATGTGTATACGTCTACAAAACCAACACCAAAATCAAGATCATGAACACATAGCTCACCCCCCATATCTTCTCTTGTTCCTTTGTGATCTCTATCTCTCACCTCTCCTCATCTCCCCAGTCCAATTCTGCAAGCAACCACCCACCTGCTTTCTGTCACTATAGACTTGTTTGCAATTTACTAGAGATTTATATAAAATAAATCATATCATGATATATACTCTTTTATATAAAAGAGGTATAAACAGTTTATAATTCACTTAGTCATACAAACTTAAAATTATGCCACTGATTTTAGTTATTTGCTAGAATTCTTTTACTAATATCTTAAATATACTTTTTTTTTAATTTTATAACTTCAAACTTAATTTAACTTGTCATAAATCATCCTACCAAAAGCTGAAAGAACTCTCCAAAATATGTGTATGTATACTTTACAGAAAATATTTTCTTTATACATGATATTCTTAGGAAATTATTACATATGGGCATAATTCATCATATCACTTATCATCGTGAGATTTAAAGACAAATTAAAACTGAAATATAAGAGAACTATGAGGGTTATTTTCCTTTAACTTTAAGCACTTTTCTAAAGAATTATTTTCTTCTCAGTGAGAAAAATATTTTTTTAAGTTCTTAATTCTTTGTGAATAAAGAATTTGTGAAGAAAAACTGGCAACAGTGATGATAACAGTACTGGAAATATAAACCCCTGTACTCTATTTTCAGCATAGATTAGACTGCAAATCCACTACTTTAGTTGCAATTTTACCTTTTATAATTGGGACTTGGAGAACACTTCACTTATCTTTAAATTAAATGCACAACAAATAATTTTTTTTCTTTTTCCAGAATTTCTTACATGGAGTGTACTTTATTATGCTTTTTAATGTCCTATCTGTCCTCTAAAGTTTTTATATCAAGGTTAAGTTGAATACTTTTGTAAAAATGTTGGTTTATGTGGTGAAACTGAATCCACACTAGCAAACAATAAAGCCAAAATAAATTTCATAAAATGAACTGGTTCAAGATATGAACATATGAGTAAAACTCTTCATCAGTAAAAAAAATTTAAACTAACATAAAATACAAATGGTTTTTGGAAGCAGAATTTAAAGCAAACTAAGGTAATGTTTATTCAAATAATGAGTTTTTTAAACGGGTCAACTGACTACTATTGCAAATTGTACAGAAAGTTTCTAAAGTTTCACAGGAAATGTCAACTTATTGACAATCACTAAATTAATTTGTCTACTTTATGCCTGGACTTGAATTGTTCAATTAAGTAATTTGAATGAATGAGCCAGCATCTGGTCAATAATGAGGAACTGAAGGTTAGACGTGATGTTTAGAGGAGTGGCTTTACTTGAGCATCCTTTCCAATAACCACTGAAAATGCAGCTTTGTTTAAGTACTAGAAACTGTTCTCTGAAATCAATGGCCTAGTGATGAAACTGTCACAAGATTTAAGGGATCCATAATCATATCAGAAGTAATTATTCCATCTTAATGACTCTTCCCAACCAACTTCTCCTTCTAGTGACTGCATTTTAGGGTCATGGAAGAAAAAATATGTTCATATATGCATATTTTGCATGGGTTAATTTGTTTTATACTATATGAGGAGTGAAGAGAAGACATTATTATTTTTTAGACATTTAGGCAATTCATAGCAATGAGAAAAAATGCAACACCAGTGCTAAGACAAAACAATCACAAGTGTGTAAATGAAAATGCATTCTTTGAAACTACTAATATTCCGTCCTGTAAAACTCTTAAAAAGTTGCTTTACAAACTGTTTCTCTCTTAAATAATTTCACTGTTACCTCTCTCCAAAGGGTATTTACATTTTAAGTACCTTCTATAATTATGTAAGAATGTGTTTGCATTCTATAATCATCAAGGGGGATATGTAGAAACATAGCTATTGAGTTGCAAGAGTTTCTTAATGTAAATCTGAGCAACACAAATTGTAATAGGAGTGAGGGGAGCTTCCATGGCTCACAATAAAAGCTCATGTGTATGTAGAAAATGAATAAAATGTCCATGATGTTTTAAATATGAACTATTTCAAAACACAATGATTTCTGTTAAATATGAACTATATGACTACATCCCCAATCCTCCATTCCATCTGGGAAATCCAACATAGATTTAAATATCATTAACACAAATTTTAATTAGGAGGAAAGTCATAAGGCTTAAGAGGTGCCCATCATATTCTGGTGTCTAACTTTGTTTCTTAATAGTTATTGACTTTTTCCATCATTATTTAGTAATGAGTTAATTTGACCTTAAAATAAATATTCTAATAAATAATTTTCAACTACTAGATCCTAGGAAAATAAATTTTAAAAATATGACAAAATGCCTGACTTCACTGAGATTTCATAAATAAGAAAACAAATATATAGTACCATTTTAAATAGTTTTGTATTCAGTAGGAGAATCACAGCAGGATAAGGGGTATGGAACTGTAGATGACAAAGTATAGTACTTCAGTGATGGTATGGACTGAATATTTGTGTTTTCCTAAATCCATATGTTGAAGTCCTAACCTCCCGTGTAGCTGTATTTGGAGATGGGGCCTCAAAGGAAGTAATCAAGGTTAAATGAAGTCATTAGGGTGGGGTCTTGATTCAAAAGAATTACTGTCATTATGAGACACCAGACAATTTGTGAGTTCTCTCTCCCTCTCTCTCTCTCTCTCTCTGTGCAGGCACTGAGGAAAGGCCCTGTGAGGACACAGAAGGAAGGCAATGATCTACAAGTCATGAAGAAATTCCACACTAGAAATCGGATTTGCCGGTATCTTTAATCTGGACTTTCCAGACTAAGGAACTTAGGACTTTCCTAAGACTGAAAACTAAGAACTGGAAACTAAGGACTTTCCAGGCTGTGTTTTTGCAGCCTGGGCAGACTAAGACAAGTGGTAAGAAGACCTCTCTCTGAGATAAACATTATGTATATTTCTTATATGAATAAAGATATAATAATGTGAAGAAATGAGCCAGTTAGGAGATGAGGAAGTTGGGCAGAATTTCATGTAAAGGAGACAATAATGGTAAGGTTTTAAAGCATGAATCAGATTGGTAGGTTTGACAGAGATTAAGAGGTGCCATGCAGCTCATCTGGAATGTACCAGGGAAACAAGGGCAGAAATTAGAAAAACTGGCAGGGATCAAATCATATAAGATCTACCTTCTAAAAACATTACAAGGATTTTGTATTTGATTCCAAGGATGATGTGAAGCTCTTGGAATGATCTGAACACAGTAGAGACATGATGAGTTTGTTTTTGGAAGATCACTATAGTAGTTGTAATTATGAATAGGCTTGTGTGGATTCAAGGAGACTGAATTCTGAAATATCAGGTTGGCCAAAAAGTTTGTTTGGGTTTTTTGTCACATCTTATGCAAAAATCCGAATGAACTTTTTGGCCAATCCAAAACTTCACGTCATCTTAAATATTCCATTAGGCCAAGTGGCAGAAGAAATAATTGAAACTCATTTGAGCAGAATGTTGAGATTTATGGAGAAAGAGCAGTGGTGTCTTAAGTTAATAAGAAGTCTTTCTAGCATATTTTAAAGATAAAAACCTAATGTATCAACTTTAATGAATAATTTGTTCTGAATTCAGTGCTGTATCCAGTGTTAAGGCAGAGAACAAAGATACATATAGAGATATTTAATACATATCTATATGTCTCTATAAACATATATATGTAATTTTATAATAAAATATATATGTAGTGGAGAGAGATAAATCACATAATTATGTATTTATTTTATGGATATAACCATAAAAATGGTATTATGACTTGGATAACATGACTTTAGGAGATATAAGATCTTAGATTTCTGCAGTATAATGAAAGGTTTATTCCACAGAAATAGGAGAGAGAGAGAAATCCTCAATTCTAAACTTTTTAGAAATAGCATCAGGACATAAGAAAGCTATTAGCAGATAAAAAAGAAAGAGTGGATGAAAACTCTGAGTAACGAAAAGTTAAAGTGAATTACTTTCTTTAATACAATGTGATTTTTAAAAATATTAATTTATCAATGAAGGGAAAAGGATAACCACCAGCTTTCTGAAATTCATTTGAACATGATGAGCTCACCACAGACCTAAGAAGATCTATATTCATTTTCAAGTGTATAAGTAATAGGAAATAGGTAATGACACAGTTAAACAATGAAAAATATTTTGTCTAATTGAATATAGATTTAATTCTTCAACGGAAAAGGAAGACAGATGGCATTATTAAAACAGATGAGGATGTATTTTAGACACAGAAATCAAAACAGAAAGTCCTTCGCAAAAGGAGGCTAGATAAACTTGTTCAGACACTACAAACAGGAATGTGTTGCAAAAACTCTTTACGTATTACAAATTCTTCAGTGTCTTATGAAGAAGACTGCTTGCACCAGTAACCTTTCTTCATACCCATTTAAGAGTTGATGACAATTTGTCCTTGAAATGTTCATATCTTTCAGAAGAGCCTAGGATATACCACAGTAACAAATTCACACTCTCATCTCAATAGCTTACATGAAAAATAATCTCACTCAGGGTTCACGCCAGTGCAAGGACTCTGCATAAGCACCCAGGGATCCAGACTCATAGAACCTCCACAAACACTTACTGTACAATTTTAAATGTATGCCATTCTCCACTTAAAGTTTATCTCAGTGTTAAATAACTAGGAATTTATAAATATTCATAGAAATGACAAATTATATGAGAGATCAGTAAATTATCCAGCTATATGATGCTCTCTGACTGCTTACTGTGTACAGTTTACTCAAGGCCTGGTCATAGACCTTTTAGACTAATGGAAGCACCAACTTGATTTTGCCTGTCTTCTTCCTTTTAGGCTGGTAATTGGCTGATAACTTAGTTTTGATTTTTCAAAAGGCATTTTTGGTACATAGGTCTTTTTACAGAGATGAATAAAAACTTGATTAATCTGAAGAATAAAAGAGGATAACTTCTATCAAAATATTTATAAATTGTTAGGAAGACTAGAGTTTTTACACTATCATTATAAATGGCATAATGCAATAATTTCACCACACTGACCAAAAGCAAGGTTCGTATGACTTACACAGTTGGTATGGAGTAATCAAAACTCACCTCGGATACAAAAAGAAAATTTATAAGTGAATCAATTATAGTATCCAATATTAAGTCAACCCCATATCATTTGCAGGATTGTTCTGAGAAAACATTTCATAAAGGAAGTGAGTGTGATGTTTTCTGACCTTGAAGGAGTTAAAAAAGAGAAACTATCCTGATGGCCTTAAGCCAACTCATTGTCAGCCCTATACCTTGGTTACAGGTAGTCCTATTTAGGGGGTACAATTATTTATTCAAGAGAGTTTAAATCCATCTATTTCTTGGGCTGATAGCAGGAATAGCTATAATTCAGGGGAAAAAAAAAAATCCAACCATTTTTTCTAAAAAAATTATATATATTAAGTAAATATGTTTAAAAGAAACAAATATGCATACATAGAGAAAAAAGTAATACATATATTGACTAACCATAACTTCCTTCTCAATGCTTTAAAAATACAAATTCTTAATTTATAATGTAAATCTTACACAAATATTTGAGCTGCACATTACTTGAAATATATGGGCTATAGGTTATAAGTGTTATGTATTGCTCAGAATCCTTTATAATTCTTATCACTTTGTGCATATAAGTAAAACTTATTTATTGGAAGTTAACCCTCTTCGAGAATTGTTTCTCAGTTGTTCCTTATCTGAAAACGAATAAGTTTCTCTCAATATACTTGGAGACGGCTGGATTCAGAAAGAATCATTCACGTTAGCCAAACTTACGTAAGATGAATGAATTATTCAGAATATCAACTTCCTGAATGTAAATGAGAAACAGAACTATTAAAAAGATTGGATCATTCATACCTTTCTTAGGAGATAAGGTAGTAATGTCATATTTTGCTTTTCAGTATTCCCTAGACATAGTATATGATAGCATGTTCATATTCTAGGTTCTAATAAAGGCCATTTAGCATATTTTCCTAAATTTTAGTTGATAAAAATATATTTGGGATTTTAATGTCAATTTGGAAATATAATTTTAAAATAAATTATATATATACATATAATCAATTAGACAAACATATTAAATTATAAATTACAATTTTTGCTTGCTTATTTGAAAATATGAATATGGCTATTAAGACTGACATGTAATTGTGTCATTTCTCTTGATTATTCATCACTTAAAATTACCTTCCAACTTGCATATTTTCTCATAATATTTTAAAATATATTTAGTGTTCATCAGATTTTTTTAAGCATAAAGTAAGCTGAAGGATGTTCATTAACAAGGAATTCTATTACATCGTTACACCCACAAAACTACCAGATATTAGTCATAATTACTGGCATGGGGTTACAATTTTGAATAAAACCAAATGTTTAATTTCAAGTAGTGCACATTCTATTGGAGAAGATGGACAATAAGCAAGAAAGTATATAAAATATCTCGACATGTAATGTTAAGTTCCATTCTCTTTACAAAGAAAATAAAGTGGGATAAGGTCACTAGAGAATGACTGATGACTGTGAAAAGGGTTGTTTTTTATCCCAGCAGTGGTCAAGAAATGTCATTCTATTAACATGACATTCAGTGGAGACAAGAAGAAAGTAAAAAAATTAGACATGCAGCTATCTAGGGGAAAAGGTAAAAGACAATGATAATAAATGGTCTCCAATGATAGAAAAAGCACACTGTTAAATGGATGTATAATAAATTATTTGACAGTTCTGTTACACAAAAATATGGATATTTAAAGTGCTTCCATTTTCCCAGTAGGAAAGAATGGATAATGACCATCTTTGTAAAACTTATCTATGATTATTTCCTCAAACTAGATTTTGAGATGTGGAATATGAAAAGTTATTATTACCTCACCAATGGGGATTTTTTTTTTTACTTTTTAAAAGGTTGTAAAGAAAAATTTTAAAATTTACCCTCCCACTATCATTGTTTGGCTCTTCATTTCACTGAATTTTAGTCAGTGTTGATTATTACTGAATGCTACTTTTTTCTGCTTTAAGTGGCATTGTTATGAAAAGCAAAAAATGGAAAACTCTACAATTTTTCTGATTTCTAATAACATTAATTGGTTTACCTCTGTGAGTTATCTGTGTTTCAAAAACTTTCAGAGTTATTATTAATATAGTTAAAAAATCAGTTAGCTCTTGCAGGAAAGTGGCCAAGATGGCAGAGTAGGAAAATCCTGAACTCACCTCCTACCATGGATACACTAAAATTAAAACTACTTGTAAAGCAACTATCTATGAGAATAACCTGAAGATTGACAGGAAAGATTTTCCATAATTAAATACACAAAGAAGGAACCACACCAAGATAGGTAGGAGGGGTAGAGACACAGTACATTCAGGACTAACAACTCCAGGTCAGCAACCCACAAACAGGAGGAATACTACAACTTTAGAAGTCCTCCCCAAGAAGCGAGGATTCCAAGCCACATATCGGGCTCCCCAACCTGGAAGTCTGACACCAGGAAGATGAGCAGATAGCATGCCTGGCTTTGAAAATCAGCAGGGCTTACATTCGGGAGATCCAGAGGGCTATAGGAAACACAGACCCTCTTCTTAAAGAGTGCATGCAAACTCTCATATGCTCCAAGATTCAGGACAGAGGCACTAGTTTGAAAAGAGTCTTGAGTCAGATCCACTTGCTGATCTTGGAGAACCTTTCAGAGAGGCAGGAGGCAACTGGAACTCCCCCTAGCTGTAGAGATGCTGCCAGCAGCTGTTACCAGAAACTTGTTCTACAGCAATAACACTGGTGCTGGCAAGTGCCATTTTGGAATCTTCTGTTGGCCAATTAGCACCAGAGACCTGGCCCTTCCCACCCACCCAGGACCAGCTCTGAGCCCCTCGAGGCTGTACAGACAGTGCACAGGGCCCCAGCCCCAGTCTCCAGTGGGCTGACACCAATCCTGAGACTCCCAGGCTATGAACACAACCAGCCACATGGGGAACCAGCCTTGCCCACCCACCAGCTGAATGGTAGCAACTCCACATCTCCTGGGCCATACAGACAGCCATGTGGGGACCCAGCTCTTACCCACCAGCAGGCCAGCACCAGCCTTAGGGCCACCTGGGCCATGAGCCAACTGTGTAGGAAGCCGACCATACCCTCCAACGACCCCACAGCCACCATACAAGGCACAGCCTTACAGACAACAGGACCAGGAGCCAGTCCTGCCTACCAGCCCAAAGTAGTCAGCCTGGCCACAACAGAAGGGTACACTCAGTCCACATAGGAGGCATCCTAGGAATACAGCTCTGGTGACCAGAGGGGAGTGTGCTACTGGGCCCCATTGGACATCAACGTAAGGCCACTTCTCCAAGACTGGGAAATGTAACTGACCTACGTAATATATAGAAATAAACACAGAATTAGGAAAAATGAGGAGATAGAGGAATATGTTCTAAATGACAACAACAAAAAAAGACAAACCTTGGAAAAAGAACTAGATGAAGTAGAGATAAGCAATATACCTCATAAGCGTTCAAGGTAATGATGATCAAGATGCTCAACAAACTCAAGGACGCATGGATCAACCCAGTGAGAATATCAACAAAGACAGAAAATACAAAGAAGAAACAAACAGAGCTGAAGAATACACTAACTGAAATAAAAAAAAAAAAACTAAAAGGAATCAATAGTACATCATATAATACAGAGGAACAGATCAGTAATCTGGAACACAGAGTAAATCACCCAAGCTGAACAGAAAAAAGAAAAAAGAATTTTAAAAAATGAGGAGAGTTTAAGAACCCTCTTAGACAACATCAAGTGTAGTAACATTCATATTATAGAGGTCCCAGAAGGAGTAGAGAAAGAGAAAGGAATAGAGAACTTATTTAAAGAGATAATAGCTGAAAACTTCCCTAATCTGGGGAAGGAAACAGGCATCCAAGTCCAGGAAGCCATTACATGGATAAGCAATAACATGGATGGACCTAGAGTATATTATCCTTAGTGAAGAGAGTCAGAGAAAGACAAATACTATATAGTCCACTTATATATAGAATCTAAAAAACAAAGCAAATGAACAAACAAAAGAAAACAACAGAATCAGATACAGAGAACAAGCAGGTGGTTGCCAGAAGAGAGGGGGTTGGAAGGAGGAGAGAAGTAGTTGAGGAATTTCCAGTTACAAAATAAGTGAATCATGGGTATAAAATGTACAGTGTGGAGGATACAGTCAATAATTATGTAATATCTGTCTATAGAGACAAATGTTAACTAGACTTATGGTGGTGATAATTCTGAAATATGTAGATATAGTGAATCCCTATGTTGTGCACCAAGAACTAAAATAATGTTGTAAGTCAATTATATTTCAAAAACAAACAAACAAACTCATAGAAAAAGAGATCAGATTTGTGGTTACTAGACGGTGGAGGAAGGGGTGATTGAATGAAGGTAGTCAAAAGGTACAAACTTCCAGTTTTAAGATAAATAAGTACCAGGGATATAATGTACATGATAAACATAATTAATCCTGCTGTATGTCATATATGAAAGTTGTTAAAAGATTAAATCCTAAGAGTTCTCACCACAAGGAAAATAAATTTTCTATTTCTTTTATTCTGTATCTGTATGAGATGTTGGATACTTACTAAACGTATTGTGGTAATCATATCATGATGTATATAAATCAAATCATTATGCTTCACACCTTAAAGTTATACAGTGCTTTATGTCAATTATATCTCAATAAAACTGGAAGAAAAACGAAACAATTGTAATATGGGGAAGACTAGGTGATTCTCTGATTACATAATAATAGTGATGATGATATTATGAAAATATCTTCCATCTGTTCATGCTACCCAGGCCTGTGTCAAGTTAAACTTGGGATTTCATCCTTAGTAAGTAAAAATACTACATAGGTAAAGAGATTTATTTTAGTCTCCCAGGAATGAGAACAATAGTGTCAACTGATCTATCTGTTCACAGGAACTAAAAATGTTTTCAAATAACTAATACACATATTGATTTGTAACATCAGCTACCTTGGGTGGTAACAGATAAACACTTTTTGAGATGTTCACACCTTTCATTTTCTTTTGATGCTTAAATAAATACACACCTTTAATATTTACTTTTTCCAATACATTTCAGTATCTTAATTCAGATTGTGTTTTTCCACTCAAAGAGCTTTAGAACTTGATCTACTTGTATCCTTTATTAATCATACCTGGAGGCACTGTCAAAAGTTACCTTGGTACTCCTCAAACTCTGCTGAACACTTTCTGGTTACTTAGAATTAGATTTAATATGATTATTTCAGTTTGATTAGAAGACTGCCTTAGGAATCATCCATATCTTTTTACTGCTCACCATAATTAAAATTAATCAGATCCTTCCTTTTCATGGTCTTGAGATTTAACATGAAATATGTTGGAGGCTTGGGATTCTCTATGAGGAAAACTCTCATTATTACATTTTGTCCCCTTTGGGAAGATGAAATATATTTTTTGGAACCACTCAAACTTTTCAATTAATAGAAAGTATAATAGTAAACATTACGTAGTTTTGGTGTCAATCCTGGGCTTAAGTTCAGGATCCTTAGGCAAATATTAGAGAAAGAAATGTCTTACATGCTGATAATCTATATAACAATGTAACATATATTCAAATTTACTATATAAAAATATAAATTCTTATTTATCTAAATTAGACTGCTTCAATGGATTTTTGGAATTGGAAGCCCTTGTTAGATAATATGCAATTTAAGATACAGAAACACTTTAAATCTAGTGCTAATCCTTTAAGGTAACTGAAAAGATTTTGGTCTTTGTGAAGACAACAAACTATTTATTTTTAAAAAATTAAGCTCATGCTAGGGAATGCACAAAAAATTTAGCAACCAGAGAATGTTTATATATTATCATATAAAGTAGTATCGAAAACTATGCAGTACTCACCTTGGCGTGCCTCCAGCTAGTCATTTCTTATCACTGGAACACTGAAGAAACCCTTATAAATTGGATACTAAGTTTATCTTCTATTCCAATCCCTATTGCAGACTCTTTTTTTCTTGTATTATAGCTAAAATTCTTTACTCCTAAACCCAACTTTTCCCATTTTTGCTATTTGGCTTTGCTCCAGGATTGTCTATGGTATATGGAAAAAAAGCAACAAATCTAGAGTATTAGTTTGTTCACCATTTGCTAATGAGAGTAATATTGAAATCTTTCTGAAGTTATTATATCTCTAATTGTTCAAATTGAAGGTCATTAGAAAGGTCCTGAATTTGAGATCTTAAAATAAGTACCAATAGGGTTTACTTCATTGTATAGAAATCTTTTCCTTTCAGAATGTCTGCTATATGAACTGAACTCATTCAGAGAAATAATAATGCTAAAAATAATAACTGATATTTACTGAGAGCTTCATAAGCGCTGAGCAAAGGTATCAGCTTTTTCACTTCTCACTCTTACCCTCTTAGTTGTTATTTATGACCCAATTTTACTGATGGGAAAAGTTAGATACAGAGAGATTAAGTGGCTGACCCATGTCTCTCAGATCCATGCTACTGACTTTAAAATAAAACCTGTCCAAGTGGTCATTATGCCATGATGGTAACTTTAAACAAAACCTTAAAATTAGGAACAGAAATTATACAATATATCCCCTAATTGTTTTGGTTGTTACATTTGGAAATGTCATCTCAGTACCTTGACCTTTCCTGCCGCCCATGGCTCTTGTCCTCTACTCTGCTTCAACCATATACTAGATGCATAAACTAGAGAGGTCTGTATCCATAACTCCACCATCTTCATTGCAAGCATTCCAGTCTCCAACCAACACGTCTTAACTTTACAGGTTACTCCTGCTAGTATCCTGTCTCCAAAAATCTTCTGACCTTCTAGGGCTAAAAGTACATTTATTATACCAACTTGTCACTATTGCTTAAGTAATTCATATCATTACTTCCCTTCCTTCCAAGTGAAATCTCATAGTCCACTGTTAAATTATTCCCTTCGCTATATCCTCAACTCCTTTGCCAGTGTCTACTTTCATCACACCTACCTGGCCTAACCTCAAAACCACTGAACTTCCACCCTCTTCCTACTCTTCACCTGCATGTGTATTGCATTGGATAATGTGCCTGAATTGAGGTAACGAAACCGAAGCCCTACACTAAAAAAGGAACTCACAAACATGTCAACTACACTCACTGAAAACTGATAAACACTTCAGGTTGTTCTAAGTGCTGCCCAGTAACCATTCTATATCTTCCCAGGCTACTAATTCACATGAAGGTTTCACACCTTCTCATACATATCCAAACTTCAAGCATCTTTCTACTTTAAGCTGTGAACCTTGTAATTCCATGTTCACAGTACTGCCTTTGTTCTCAGTTGCATCTGTGACAATATTTTCTTCCTTCTTTCTTGTTACTGCTCCATAAAGTATGTTCACTTTTGCAATAAACATGATCCTTTCCCATTTACCAAAGAATCTCTCCTGTCCATCTATTATGTATGTGTAATTTTGCTCACTTTAATTCTTTTCTCTGGACCCACATCACTTTTTCTGCTCCCCTTCCAATTCCTCTCTTCCCACTCTTGCATCAGCTATTTGAAGCATACGCTTAACTCACAACTTCACCTAAACTGTTCCTGTCAAGGTTACCAGTGATCTCAATATTGTTAAATCTAACTGTCTATTCTCAGTCATCTTACTTGGTCAGCAGCAATTAACACAATTGATTACCTGATTTTTTTTTCCAATTTGGCCAAGGGACATTCCACTCTGATTATATTCCTGCTTCATTAATCATTTCTCTCAGTGACTTTTTCTACTTCCTTCTTATCTCTTGATCTTTAAATGTTGGAATTCCCTGGGGCTTTAAATTTTAGACCTCTTGTCTTCTCTGACTTCACTCAATTCACTCTTCCATAATGATATCTAGACTTATGGCTTTAAAAATCATTTAAACACAGATGACTCCCCCAAAGTAGGTCTCCAGCTGTACCTCTTCCCTATATTTTAGATAAATACATCTATGCTTTCAATATCTCCACTTGTATATCTAATTGGCATCTTAAACCCAACATACAAAAATCCAAACTCACTCTTTTTAGCCAAAATTACTCTTCTAGTCTCTTCCTTTGCAAGTAATTGAAATTCTTTGCAGTGGCATAGGCAAAAAATGTTGAGGTCTCTCTTGACTTTTCCTATCTCACATTCTACAGCCAAAAATAAAGACAAATGCAGTGAGATATTATGTCCTACATAAGCAGGACACTGGCTACCTGTCACATATTAACTACTACCACTCTCTTCCTGGCATACACTTTCCTCTCCAAACTTCCTTATAATACCAGTATAGTTAAGGCTGTTCCTACCACAGGGTCTTTGCACTTGCTGTCCTCTCAGCCTTAAGTGTTCTTTCTTCTTATATCCATGACCTCATCTTTTCTAGGTTTCTGCTTAAACGTGAGCATATTAGCAAAGCCTTTAGTACTACCTGTACTCTTCATTGTTTATTTTTTCTTCACAGGACTCATTACCACCTAACATAATGTATATTTTAGTTTTCATTAGTTTTCTGTCTCCCTCATGAACATGTGTACTATAAGGGCATGGGATTTTGAAAGTTTTTTATGTTATATCCTGTCACTATACAAATGCTGCCAAAATAGAAAGGCACAATATGCTTTGTTGAATTAATTAAGAACAAAATAGACAAGTGTCTTGTTAAATATCCAGATGAAACAATGCAGTATGGTAATTCCAGAGAATCATCAATAAACAAAACAAAAATGAACAAAACACCAATAAGTACAGGGAAAACCTGCACACATGAAGTGGAATAAAGAGTAAAATAAAAAGATGGTTTAACACCACCAACTCTCAAATACACACACAAACTTGGGAGCTACTTAAGGAAAAAAGAAAACAAAAAACCCAACCAAATAAACAAACAAAAAGCAGCTATGTGTTAGAAGACATGGTAGGCTATGTTCCTTAAAGATTAAATACTCATCTAGGATATAAAATATGGAAATTCTGTGAAAATAGTTCAACTCAATGTGCTATAGCTTTTCAGTTAATTGCAATTAACATTTATAAGATTCCAAGATGGGCCTAGTAGATTTCTTCTGATGTATCTTTAGAAGACAAAACTAAATAAAACTTACAATGGGAAAGTATCAAGAAGCTTTTCACAATGTGGTAGCCAATTATGCTGCTGTTAAGTACTTCCAGTTGTAATCCATTCCTGGTTTATGGTAAGATTATAAATCCTGTCCACCTTTTGGTTGAATGCAGTTACTACTGCTGCTTCTGACCAGTGAGTTGTTATCAGATACATGCCACTTCAGGGCCAAAATATTTCATTCCTAGTAAAAGACCCTCCTGAGCTGTGTTTTCTTTCTGGCATGCCAATCAGCAACATTTGAGACTGGTGGGTGCTTCATTAATAACCTTGGTTTCTTACTGACTATGACAAAAAGATATCCAATCCCCAATCTGCACTAACCTTCAGTGCAGGTAGCATGATAGAGTGAGAAAAATGCATGTCTATACCTATGTCTCTTTATTTCTATATCTCTGCCTCTATCTCTACCTTTATCTCGACCTCTATACCTAGCCTATTCTGAATGATGCAAAGAGGAAGCCAAGGAAACAGCTGTGTCTTAGTATAGGTATAGCTACACTTTTTAAAATTATTGCAGGTGAAATCATTCTTTAATTATATTTATTTTTTGACAACCATTCAAAATATATTTTGAAATCAACTTGGCTTTTTCTATTGTAACATTTATATATTGCTGCATAACAAAAGGTAGCAGCTTAAAACAGCAAAATATGTTATCTTAGAGTGTCTGTGGGTCCGGAATTCAGGATTGGCTTAATTGGGTCCTCTGTCTCTAGGCTGCAATCAAGGACTGTGGTCATCTAAAGGTTTGACTTGGGGAATATCCACTTCTACTGATTATTTCTGCAGGCCTCAGATTCTTGCTGACTCTTGGCAAGAGTCATCTGTTCCTTGCCTCATGGGTCTCTCTACATGGCAGCTTACAACATGGCAACTGGCTTCCCTTCAGAGCAAGCAAAAGAGATAGTGAAAGAGGGTGAGACAAGAGACACAGACTTTATAGCCTAATCTCCAATGTGACATATTTTTTCTGTATTGTATTTGTATCAATCATTAGGTCTAGTCCACATTCAAGAAGAGGAGACTCACACAAAGGGGTAAATATCAGTCAGTGAAAATCACTGGGGGCCATTTCAGAGGCTGCCCACCACATCATTACTAGATCCTTCCAAGCCTCTGACCCACTTCTTTGGTCAATCGGTGCTTAACTGGTTTTAAGAAGGTAACTTAAACCATAATATATTATACATTACCTTTGTTTTTAACCCCACTGGTTTTTAAAAAATTAAATCCAATATATTTTTTAACATCTTTATTGGAGTATAATTGCTTTACAATGGTGTGTCAGTTTCTGCTTTATAACAAAGTGAATCAGCTATACATATACATATATCCCCATATCTCTTCCCTCTTGCGTCTCCCTCCCTCCCACCCTCTCTATCCCACCCCTCTAGGTGGTCTAAAAGCACCAAGGTGATCTCCCTGTGCTATGCAGCTGCTTCCCACTAGCTGTCTATTTTACATTTGGTAGTGTATATATGTCCATGCCACTCTCTAAGTGTCCATTGACAGATGAATGGATAAAGAAGATGTGGCACATATATACAATGGAATATTACTCAGGCATAAAAACAAATGAAACTGAGTTATCTGTAGTGAGGTAGATGGACCTAGAGTCTGTCATACAGAGTGAAGTAAGTCAGAAAAACAAATACCATATGCTAACACATATATATGGAATCTAAACCCAATATTCACATTAAAAAATGTACTCTCTTGATCTTAAGAAATTTAAGGAAATAAATGTAAACTGCCTATACCTTGAACATTCCTGATCTATAAGAATTTGCACAGTTGATGGTATTCCTCAGAGACTAACACCTGCCAATCAACCTGTGTAATTACTTATTTTTTCCCTTAAATCAAGTTATCTAACTTACGAAAGTTGAAACACTTGTTATAGGTCTACGGTTAGAAGCTCTATGATATTTGACTCAGCATTCCTTTTCTTTTACAAGCTCTGTTTTTCTATCATAATTTTAGTATAAAATCCCTCCATGTAAATTTCAATTATTTAGGGAAAAAACTGAGGAAATTATATAAACTAAACAGAGACACAGGGAAGAGTGCAAAGAGACTGCTTTATGGCAATTAGAACTCTGAGACATAGAGCAATTATTTAAAAATTGAAAGATACACATGTATCTTTAACAATTCTAATGGTGAATTAAAAATAAAAACCTATGTCTAACTCAGTTGAGGGGTATTGCTACTACTTATACTACCCCTTGGCATCATTAATTACTCCCAGGACTCCAGATAATATTATCTCTGACTGAGTCATCCCTTCCGAGCACTGTGCCTTCATATTCAGTTTCCTATTAAATATGATTACACAGAAAATCCTTCAAAGTCTATCCTATTAAATATCATTACACAGAAAATCCTTCAAAGTCTAAGCATCAAAAATTTCAAAAAATTTTAGCTTTTTCAATTATATTTAAAAAACAAAAATCCCTAACTCTTAGACAACCTAGAAAGTTCTGCCAATCTCTCCATTCACATTTTGTAACACTGCACTCCCTATTTCTTTCTATGATAGATACACACTTGATAGGAATATAGTAGGATAATTAAATAGTTAGTTTAGAAATCCCATTAGGGGATTAAAGACAGAAAGGGAATTTTAAGGGAGTTTGGGAGACTGTTGTAAGCTAATGACCACTCAGGAAAAGAATCCATTAACCTAGCAACAATCTAATCTACCTTGAAGGAAGACCAGGTACATTCAAGTGCCAGGCACACTCAAGGCACAAATCCTGATAGTTAAAACAAAAGACAATAGATATGGGATCTGAATCTTATTACATGAAGTCAGGGAGTTAATGGTACTTGAAGAGTTGCATTTCTGCACACATAGCCAAGACAGGAATATAGGTGAAAGGGGAAAGAAACTAAGTGAAAGGGGACATTATACCAAAATCTGATTTGAATTACCATATTTTAATATATGTTACCACCCTTCTGCTAATATACACATAATTTAAACAGTGCCATGACAGTCTCAGTTAGACCATATAGGGTCAAAGGAGGAACTAATAACGTAAGCCTTGACGTCTGCCCAAGAATGAGAAAGAAGGTGGTCTTCTCCCATCCCCACTTTCTCTTTGATTATAAAAATGTAGCCCTCTTTGTTCTCAGGGCTGCGCTCCCTTGCCTGTCCACTTGTACCTCTCACAAGTGTCCTAAGCTAACAAACTCACTCTTTGCCTGCCAATTTGCCTCACTCTGAATTTTTTTTTTTTTGAAAATGCTTTTTTACTTTACCTTCAATTATTTTTCTTATTTATTCTATTTATTTATTTTTGGCTGCATTGGGTCTCCGTTGCTGCGCACGGGCTTTCTCTAGCTGCAGAGAGTGGGGTCTACTCTTTGTTGCAGTGCGCAGGCTTCTCATCGTGGTGGCTTCTCTTGCTGCAGAGCATGGGCTCTAGGTGCGCGGGCTTCAGTAGTTATAACACACAGGCTCAGTAGTTGTGGCTCATGGGCTCTAGAGCACAGGCTCAGTAGTTGTGGCACACGGGCTTAGCTGCTCTGTGGCATGTGGGATCTTCCCAGACCAGGGCTCAAATCTGTGTCCCCTGCACTGGCAAGTGGATTCTTAACCACTGCGCCACCGGGGAAGCCCTAAATTCTTTCTTCAACAAGAAAAAAGAACCTGAGCTTCAGTAAGTCCTGGCTCCAGGTGAGCGGTTTCAATTAAAAGACAGTGGGTTTGTGCTTCCCTGGTAGTGCAGTGGTTGAGAATCCACCTGCGGATGCAGGGGACATGGGTTCATGCCCCGGTCCTGGAGGATCCCACACGTCATGAAGCAGCTGGGCCCATGAGCCATGGCCACTGAGCCTGCGCATCCGGAGCCTGTGCTCCGCAACGGGAGAGGCCACAACAGTGAGAGGACTGCGTACCGCAAAAAAACAAACAAACAAAGACAGTGGGTTCTAGTCCCCTTCTAAGTCAGGGATCATGGGGTCAAGTCCCAGTTTGAGTTTGTGCTGGGTTCGAGTCCCATGAGAGCAGGAGTGCTGTTTCACACTGACCTTCACCTCTGTTCCCATAGTCACTTGAGAACCCTCACAAGCACAATTATAATTATCTTGAGAAAAGAGTGAGCAAATAATTTATACTTTACATATCTGCAAGACAGATGCTACAGACTGCCCTGTGATAAGGAATCTCTTAGCCATACAGTACATATTTCTAAATTAAAAGGGGTTTATAAACACATAAATACACACAAACAGTATACAAGAAAGTGTCTTTCCCTGATAAAGCTTGAATTATTTTAATATATACACACGTGTGTGTGTATGTACATATACATATATATATGATGGGTATTAAAAAAATTCAAGCATAATCAGGGAAAGAAGCTTTCATGTATCCTAAAAATATCAACTTGTAGTTGAAGTGAATAGAAGTTTTTCACTTTTTGGAGATAAGTATAGAAAATTCTCTTGGAAATTATAAGATTTATTAAAATTATTCTCTTATGAAAGTTTTTCTGCTAATTGGCATTGGATACTTCACAAGCCAGCTGTCACCTAATTACAGGACCTGAAAATATTTTAGGTTTTACTCTGAATTGAAAACTCCACATAAAAATAAATGAAATTGCTAACATTTTTAAAATCATAAAGCCTGCAGTCTCATTTCTTACTTGCTTTCATATATAACAGGGTCTAAAAATAAGAAAATACAGCGTGACACACGAGAATGAAAAAAAAATTCAATTTTGGGAGGGAGAAAAGTGACCCTGAAGTTTTGAGTGAATAAACAACATTCTTAATGTTAATTTCCCACATGGTGGTTACTAGTTTCATTTAACCATGTGTAACTCTTGAATCTGGCAAGTGAAACAAAATGCTGTAGCCTGCTTGAAAATAAACCACCTGTATCTGTTTATCTTTAAATGAGTTATCTCTGGAATAACAAGAATATTTCATTAAATTCTCAGTTTTGCATTTGTTTAATAAAAGTAGATTTAGAGTTTCCTCCATAATAAAAAACAGAAATATTGTATGTTGGACTAGACTAACTTGCACATTGCATCAAAACTTAGCTGTGTGCAGCCTTTACAAAGGCAAGCCACCCTATGTAAAAAATTTTAAAAAAAGCTATTACTTAAAAAATGTTAAACTTGTAATATTGAAAATTTTAATTGTCATATCAGATATTTCAATATCCATAAAGCAATTACAGACCAAAGTAGTTTCTCTTCAGTGTTGGTGCATTAAATGGGATACCACTAATTTCTCATAACAGAATAACTAAACTATGGACTAAAATAGATAAATAACTACCAGTATAGCTTAGATATTGGCTGTATTTTTCTCTTTAAATTTGGCTGAAAATTGGAGGGATGGAAAGTGGTTCTTTACAACACCCATGTGTTTATCTTACTCTCTCAAAATCACCCATATTGTTTTCTGTTATATTCCAAATTCTTTTATTTTCTTAAACAGAACATTTTAACCATCTCTTTGTTACCCTGCTCCCTTAGAAGTTGTGCCTTATGAGCCTTAGATTTTACAGTCAAAAACAACTACCAAGCTATTTTCAAAAATCAAATGCCATGAATTCTCAAAATAAATTACAACACTCTCTTAAGACAGATGTGGTTACATTCAAATAAATTATTTAGCAAATCCTCATATTTCTATATTTTTATAATAAACTTTATATTTTAGTATATTTTTAGATTTATAGAATTGACCAGATAGAAAATAAAATTCCACATATCCACCTCCCACTTCTGCACAGTTTCCTATATTATTAACATCTTGCATTAGTGCGGTATACTTTTTCCAAATAAAGAATCGATGTTGATACATTATTATTACATATAATCCATAATTTACATTAGGGCTCACTCTTTGTCTTGTATAATTCTATAAATTTTGACAAATGCATATTGCCATGTATCCACCATTATAGTTTCATACAGGATCGTTTTACCACCCTAAAAATTCCATGTTTCAACTATTCATCCTTTCAAAGGGGAGCAAAATATACCAGCCCAAAATATGGCTTTAGTATATTGATTATTTTGAGCTGGTTATTTTTAAGAAACAGCAGACATAGGAGAGGCTCTGAAAACTGAGTAGAAGTTACCCTTTTGTAAGAGATATTTACATTGTAAGAGAACACTCCATTTGTAAGAGTTTCTCCCTTTCTGTACCAGGAAGAGAAGGATGACTATAAATCTCTAGAAACTCTTATCAAGGGAGAAGGCAACAAGTTAAATTTGTATAATAACCTTACTCTTGTTTACTGTGCTTTTCCTGGTAACCTCCTATAACTGGCCACCCCTCACCCCCAACCTCTTCTTTTGTCTTTAGCTGGAAATGGTATTTAAAATGGTTGCTTGGGCCATTTAGGGGAGTTAGTTTTCCTGGGTAAATCCCATGTATACAGGAGGTATACATGTTATTAAACTTGTTTGTTTTTCTTCATTAATCTGTCTTTTATCACAAAGAGTATCTCATCCAAGAACCTAGAAAGGTGGAGGGCAAATTATTTTTCCTCCCCTACACTTCCCTCCTTTCCAGAGAACATCTGGCAATTACTCATCTTTTTATTGTCTCTGTAGTTTTGCCTTTTCCATAATGTTATATAATTAAACCCATTCATTAAGCATACTCATTCTTTCACTCCAGAATATGCATTTATATGCATTTAATGTTCCTCAGGTCTTATCATGACTTGATAGCTCATTCTTTTTTATTCCTGAATGATATTTCACTATGAACGTACACAGTTTATCCTTGTACCTACTGAAAGACACCTTGGTTGTTTCCAGTTTTGAGTAATTATGAATAAAACTGTGATAAACATCATGTACAGATTACTGTGTGGATATACGTTTTCATCTCACTTGGGTAAGTATCTTAAGCGGCCTGTTACTGTGGTAGCAAAGTTCGGTGTGTGGTGGAGGAGAGCATTTCCATAATCCTATGATTGAGTCTCAGTCTCAGGGGAACTGTGGCCCTGGCTCATGACTTTTCAAGAGCTTCTCAACATTTCTGGTCCCTTAGTTGAGGAGGAAGTCCAGAGGGGGCTGGAGTTGGGTAATTTCCTCTCCCCCAAGTCAGATAAAGCTTTAGTGAAGTCTTTTCCTCTAATTGATGGGCATTTATTGTGGAGGTCATTGGAGGCTATTTTCAAAATACGTTTTCTCTTGGTGTTTGTCAAAATGGTGACTTTTCCCTTCCCCTTGACAAGTGCAGGGGGATTTTTCTCTCATCTGCACTATGAGAACCTGGTGGGGTTCCTAGAGGTAAAACCCACAAAACTGTGGGGGGGGGTGCTTAGACTGGGTCCCCAGGAGTTTTTAACCCTCAAGCTGATCCACACTCAGCTTCCAGCAATTTACTAAAGTTACTCTGTAAGTATTCCGGCTCCAGCCACTTCTGCTTCAGGTAAACTGATCTATGTTCTCTGTATTCACATTTCTTGCCAGTTTTCGGGGTGGTGGTTTATACCGTGACCTCAGTTCTCTGAAAGATCTAAGAAATTTTGATTTTCAGTTCCTTCAGCTTTTTTCCTGCTGTGAGGTTGAAAGCGATGACTTACAAGTTCTTTACATGTTGGAGTGGAAATCAGAAATCCTTCAAATGTAGTTTTAAAAACAGTTCCTTACCATCTCCGCATCTCTCTCTCCCTCTCTCTCCCTCCCTCTCTCTCTCTCTCTCTCTCTCTCTCTCCCCCCTCCCCCCCCTCAGAGGAAAGAAAATAAAAAAAAAAGCATGGGGAGAAGGAAGAGGCAGATCAATACTGCCTGCAAAATTCATGTTTGGAATACAGGTCTAGTATACTATAAGCAGTTTATGTGTTTTGTTTTTTTTTTTTTTAAACTAGTAACCAATAGGACTTCATGTTCCCCTCAGCTTGACTAAGCTTTTGACAAGCTTCTTCCTGACTCTAGATCCCTGACCTCCCATTTCTTAGAGCTTTTACTTTAGAAAACAGATCATTGTAAATTCTTCCTCTATCCTGTGAATCTTTTTGTAAACAACAACTCAGAAATATCTTTCTTAAGGACCGCGGAATATTCCCTTGAAATGTAATCTTCAAGGGAGAGAGCACCCCATCTCCCAGTTTTTGTGGGAGGGTAGGAGCCTAACTTCACTAGTGCTTTGCTCCAAGTTGCAAAACTACCTCTTGCCACAAAAATAAATTTGACTTTTCCTTTGGGTAAAGCCAGTTAGCAAACACAACCTGTGTTGTTCTTCTCACTCCTTTGCTTAAAAATCTTCCTATCTTTTGTTTCAGCCAAGTCAAGGTCAGACTGAGTTCTGATCTCTTTGCTATTGGCAATCACATGCTCACATGTATGTGTGTGTGCGTGTATGAGAGAGGGAGAGGGAGAAGATGGTGACTCACTCGCAGTAAAACTTGAGAATGTAATATAATTCCCATGATTCTCTGTTTATATAAAAGGGAGACAGTAGGACTGTAAGTAGAAGATTATGTAGTATATATAAAAGACCAGTGGAATTCTACATATCTTTACAGAATCAAGTTTTCCAGGAGTTATTCAACATCTAAAAATCTAAGTGAATATTAAACTACCATGAATAAATTATATAATTACCCCCAATTGTTTTAACATCTAATGTAAAAGGTCAATTTGTTAAATTTGAGACTGCCTCAATTTCCTTATAATTAACAGACTGAACTATAAGAAATTGGTTTTTATGCAGGAAATAAAAAGGTTCAATATTGGAAATTTCATTTGGATCAACCTAAATACAATATGATTAAAATAATGGACTTTCTTGAAGAGTAATTTTGACAACCTCTTCATGATGGAGCACTGTAAAATGTAACAATAATTATTGTAAATAATAATTATGTATTATTAATTGGGCCCCAATTTCATTAGTGTTACAACTTTGTAAAGGGAATCACTTTAAAAATAATTCCTACTTATGGCCCAGCAATTCCACTCCTGGGTAGATATCCAAGAAAAATGAAAACACTAATTCGAAAAGCACACCCCCAATGTTCATAGCTGCATTATTTACAATAGCTACGACGGAAGCAAGTGACCATCAACAGATGAATGGATAAAGACGATGTGGAATATATATACAACAGAATGCTACTCAACCATAAAAAAGAATGAAATTTTGCCATTTGCAACAACATGAATGGACTTGGAGGGTGTTATGCTAAGTGAAATACGTCAAAGAAAGAAATACTACATGATATCACTTGTATGTGGGATCTAAACAATAAAACTAGTGAATATAACAAAAAGGAAACAGACCCATAGATATAGACAACAAACTGGTGGTTACCAGTGGGGAGAGGGAAGGGGGAGGGACAAGATGGGGTAGGGGATTAAGAGGTACAAACTATTATGTATAAAGTAAATAAACTACAAGGATATATTGTACAACCCGGGGAATATAGTCAATATTTTATAACAACTATAAATTGAGTATAACATTTAAAAATTGTGAATAACTATTCAATATGTTGTACACCTATAATTTATATAATACTGTACATCATCTTAAATTTTTTTAAATACTACTAAGATAATATAATCCCTACTTTTACCCCTCCCCAAATCTATCCTCATATGTGGAGAGGAGCTTGTCTCCCAATTAGCATCTACTATTCCAGAGACAAACATATGTATGTTCAGCTGAATACTGCATATAAATATGCATTTTAAGCATTTGTTTCTTACCTACTTTTGCAGTTGTAAATTATGGTCTTTTTAAAGTAGAGTACACAACAGATGGTATAGAGTTAGTTTAAAGTGATGTTTCCTTTAATATAAACTACTGTGCCAAGTGATCTCACACTACAACAGTTTATTCATTCACTACACCAATTTATATACTGCATTAAAATATACTGGTTTAAATGGGCATTTCAGCCACATTTGCCATATCGTGAGTCTGGCTTTAAACACAACATCACTGTAGTGTACTCACCCTATCTAAAGGAAAGAAAAAAATGACGGATGCAGAGAACCTAGTAAGAAATCACACTCTGTGAAATGACAAGATTCAGTATGATAAGAAATTCAATTTCTATCCCCACTTTCCTTTATGGGAAAAGAAATCTTACAAATCCATGATTATAATAATAATATGATTTTAACTAAAATGAGTTTCACAGAAAGCAAACTAATAGCCTGCTGAAGTGCTTTAGCTTCTTGTGTATGTCATTATATTTGTAAATAATAAAAAAGACATATCATACATACAGTAGGTGATGATTATTCAGTGGGGTTTTGACCATGGATGCCAATATATTTAAAACAGGTCATGTAGTACTTATACATACATATATATACGTGTATAATGTATATACATGTGTACTATCTTGTTGGTGCAAGAGTGTTTGGACATTTTCTGACTATATTATTACACTTTAGGACACACTCAATAAAATCCCCCCAACTTAAAAATGTTTTGAGTTCATAAATTATGCATCTATACAAAGGACCCCAAATATTTAACAGGATGGTAGTGTTTATGGTCATAAACATAATGAAGTCAATTTTATAGGAAATAGACACTAAAACACATTACAACAACCAAAGTAATTTGATCTTTCTACACTTTTACAGATCTAGATTTCAATTACATTAACATATAGAGGCAAAAAAGGTCTGATGTGTGCAACTGGAGAGAGAATTTAAATTCAATTATTTACATAGTCTTAGTCATTTACGTATAACCACCCCGGATTATTTTCCAGACCATGAAAATTGTCCCAAGTCAATGGAGGTGTGTGAGGAAGCACTGAATGCATCTTATATAAGTATCACTGCAGATATATTTATTTCCACTGAAAATATCTTTATGAGTCCTTTAGATCACTGGCTGCTGTAGCCTTTTTGAGTGAGCTGTATTCAGTGAGGGTACACACAGGAAAAAGAAATATTTAATGGGACCATCAGTTCTTTACCAAGTAGCTCTCTTTGTATTTTTCCATAGTCATATGCTCTCTAGCATCAGATGTCCCCCTTTAGGTGATTTGTGGAGAGCTGATGTGTGGATCATTCATTGGTCCTGCAGGACCCTCTGAACTGTTCAGCTTTCAGATTCTGTGATGCACTTCCTAGCTAACCTCTTTAAACCTCCTCAGCTCTTGCCTACCCCTACCCAGTGATGCACTCTGTAAACTTACTGCTGCAGTTACTTTGTTCCAACAGACCATGTTGGTTGGGTCCCCATCAAGATGGAGAATATTCAGCTCCTATTTTGGATGTACACATTGCCCATTAGAAACTCTGGATTTCTTGGCATGAAAATTACAGGTAGTACAGACTTCTCTAATGCCTTCATTTCTTCATTCCAGCTTTGACAGGAAGTTCCAGCTGGCCACTACCCTCAAAATTCTCCAGTCTATTTTTTTATTTTTTTTAAATACATTACATCCAATTTCAGAAAACAGATGGTGACCTTTCCAAAGAACTCTCTCACTACTTCTCTGATACACTGAAGTGGTTATACAATTTTCTATTGCTCACTCAGCAAATATCTAGCCAGGAAGAGAGACGTTAGTTTTCTCTTTGTGAAAATACCTCCTTCTCTCAAGCAACTTTGTTTAAAGTGGGGCAGAAACAACTCTGGAGAGAACAATCTCTCTCCAGAGATTATAGTTGATAATCCTCTAGGCTAACACACCAGATTGATTCTACACTCGTCCTTTTCTATTTTCTTATGTAGGCTGGAAATGGGCAATCAGGAAGTTATTATTAGGACCTTTTTTATTTCTTTACATTTTGTACATCTTTCATGAACTAGTCTAGCACTTCTGTTTAGAAAATGGAATATTTATCACACATTATTCCAATATAACAAAGACAAAATTTAAAACCATTATCCTGGGACTTCCCTGGTGGCACAGTGGTTAAAAATCCGCCCCCTATGCAGGGGACATGGGTTCGAGCCCTGGTCTGGGAAGATCCCACATGCCGCAGAGCAACTAAGCCCGTGTGCCACAACTATTGAGCCTGTGCTCTAGAGCCCACGAGCCACAACTACAGAAGCTAGCGTGCCTAGAGCCCATGCTCCACAACAAGAGAAGCCACCACAATGAGAAGCCCGCACACCGCAACAAAGACCCAATGCAGCCAAAAATAAATTAATTAATTAATTTTAAAAAATAAAATAAAACCACCATCCTGTTGCACAGGTTTTTGCTGTGAATATTTTGGATACTTAAGGTATGCCACTTTTTGAGCATACTGTTAGGTTGATTTTTAACATTAACCAAATGTGTTAAATTATGTTTATGAAACTTAAGACAGTAATATTTTATGTTAATCATTCCAAATCTAAAAGATGAAACTTTTATCTTTTTTTCATAATTATTACTTCTTAATGTTTTAAATGTTGATATACTTGATACTTCCAAGTCTCTGCCAGGTGAAATCAATTAAGTGGATCACATTTTAAAATCTGAATAGAATTTATGGTAAAGGTACAGTAGTTCATAACTATTAGGCCACAATGCATATCCGTACACATAAGCATTTAAATTTACCTTCCTGTCATTTTTACATCTAATCAAGTAAAAATTACATCATTAGAACTTTATGTTCTAATGAACTTCATGTAATTTTTTTTCTACAAATGAGTTACATTTGTTACATTACATCATTAGAACTTTATGTTCTAATGAACTTTATGTAATTTTTTTTCCACAAATGAGTTATTTTTAAAGAAATTATAGATTAGAATACTTTGATTTTTTTTTAAACACCTGAAAGAGGCTTAAATTATCTGTATGCCTTAGTCCATTCAGGCTGCTGTAATAAAAAACCATAGGATGGGTGGCTTACAAACACTACCTAAACTTACACCTAAACCAGCTAGAGAAAGAAGAACAAACAAAACCCAAAGTTAGTAAAAGGAAAGAAATCATAAAGATGAGCAGAAATAAATAAGAGGAGAAGAAAACAACAGAAAAGATCAATGAAACTAAAAGCTGATTCTTGGAAAACATAAAATTGATAAACCTTTAGCCAGACTCATCAAGAAAAAAAAAAGGAGAGGGCTCAAATTAATAAAATTAGAAATGAAAAAGGAGAAGTTACAACTGACACTACAGAAATACAAAGGATCATAAGAGACTACTATCAGAAACTCTATGCCAATAAAATGGACAACCTAGAAGAAATAGACAAATTCCTAGAAAGGTATAACCTTCCCAGACTGAACCAGGAAGAAATAGAAAATATGAACAGACCAATCACAAGTACTGAAATTGAAACTGTGATTTAAAAACTTCCAACAAACAGAAGGCCAGGACCAGATGGCTTCACAAGCAAATTCAATCATTTAGAGAAGAGTTAACACCTACCCTTCTGAAACTCTTCCAAAAAATTGCAGAGGAAGGAACACTTCTGAACTCATCTATGAAGCCAGCATCATCCTGATACTTAAACCAGACAAAGATACCACAAAAAAACAAAATTACAGACCAATATCACTGATGAACATAGATGCAAAAATCCTTAACAAAACCGAATCCAACAACACATTAAAAAGATCATACACCATGATCAAGTGGGATTTATCCCAGGGATGCAAGGATTTTTCAATATCCACAAATCAATCAGTTTGATACACCACATCAACAAATTGAAGAATAAAAACCATATGATTATCTCAATAGATGCAGAAAAAGCTTTTGACAAAATTCAACACCCATTTATGATAAAAAACTCTCCAGAAAGTGAGCACAGAGGAAACCTACCTCAACATAATAAAGGTCATATTTGACAAATCCACAGCTAACATCATACTCAATGATGAAAAGGTGAAAGCATTTCCCCTAAGATCAGGAATCAGACAAGAATGTCCACTCTCGCCACTTTTACTCAGCATACTTTAGGAAGTCCTAGCCACAGTGATCAGAGAAGAAAAAAATAAATAAATGTAATCCAACTTGGAAAAGAAGAAGTAAAAATGTCATTGTTTGCAGATGACTTGATACTATACACAGAAAATCCTAGAGATGCTACCAGAAAACTGCTAGAGCTCATCAATGAATCTGGTAAAGTCGCAGAATACAAAATTAATACACAGAAATTTCTTGCATTCCTATATACTTACAACAAGAGATCAGAAAGAGAAATTAAGGGAAAAAATCCCATTTACCATTGCATCAAAAGGAATAAAAAACCTAGAAATAAACTTACCTAATGAGACAAAAGACCTGTACTCTGAAAACTATGACACTGATGAAAGAAATCAAAGGTGACACAAACAGATGGAAAGATATACCATGTTCTTGGATTGGAAGAACCAATATTGTCAAAATGACTATATCACCCAAAGTAATCTACAGATTCAATGCAATTTCTATCAAATTACCAATGGCATTTTTCACAGAACTAGAACAAAAAATTTTTTAATTTGTATGGAAACACAAAAGACATCAAGTAGCCAAAGCAATACTGAGAAAGAAGGGACTTCTCTGGCAGTCCAGTGGTTAAAACTCCATGCTTCCAATACAGGGGGCAAGGGTTCAATCCCTGGTCAGGGAACTAAGATCCCACATGCCACGTGGCACTGCCAAAAAATAAAAATAAAATACAATAAAACAAGAACTCAAGTGTCTCAAAAATGAGGAAATCTGTTTCTGTACATCCTTACTGGAATTCATTAAAGGAGGAAAACCATCTTAAAAAAATATATATTGAGAAAGAAAAATGGGGCTGGAGGAGTCAGGCTCCCTGACTTCAGACTGTACTACAAAGCTACGGTCACCAAAACAGTATGATAATGGCACAAAAACAGAAATATAGATCAATGGAACAGGATAGAAAGCCCAGAAATAAACGTATGCACCTATGGTCAATCTACAACAAAAAAGGCCACATATACAATGGAGAAAAGACAGTCTCTTCAATAAGTGGTGCTGGGAAAACTGGACAGCTACATGTAAAAGAATGAAATTAGAACACTCCCTAATACCATACACAAAAACAAACTCAAAATGGATTAAAGACCTAAATGTAAGACTGGATACTATAAAACTCTTAGGGGAAAACATAGGCAGAACACTCTCTGACATAAATTGCAGCAATATCTTTTTTGATCCACCTCCTAATGAAAATAAAAACAAAAATAAACAAATGGGACCTAATGAAACTTAAAAGCTTTTGCACAGCAAAGGAAACCGTAAACAAAAGACAACTCTTAGAATGGAAGAAAATATTTGCAAACAAAGCGACCAACAAGCGATTAATCTCCAAAATATACAAACAGCTCGTGCAGCTCTGTATCAAAAGAAAAAAACAATCAAAAAATGGGCAGAAGACCTACAGACATTTCTCCAAAGAAGGCATACAGATGGCCAAAGAGCACATGAAAAGGTGGTCAACATTGCTAATTATTAAAGAAATGCAAATTAAAACAACAATGAGGTAATCACCTCACACCAGTCAGAATGGCCATCATCAAAAAGTCTACAAATTATAAAGGCTGGAGAGGGTGTGGAGAAAAGGGAACCCTCCTACACTGTTGGTGGGAATGTAAATTGGTACAGCCACTATGGAGAACAGTATGGAGGTTCCTTACAAAACTAAAAATAAAGCTACATATGATCCAGCAATCCCGCTCCTGGGCATATTTCTACAGAAAACGATAATTCGAAAAAATACACGCACCCCAATGTTCACTGCAGCATTATTTACAACAGCCAGGACATGGAAGCAACCTAAAGGTCCACTGACGGATGAATGGATAAAGAAGATGTAGTACATATATACAATGGACTATTACTCAGCCATAAAAAAGAATCAAATAATGCCATCTGCAGCAAAATGGATGGACCTAGAGATTATCATACTGAGTGAAGTAAGTCAGACAAAGACAAATATTATATGATATCACTTACATGTGGAATCTAATAAAAATGATACAAATGAACTTATTTACAAAATAGAAACAGACTCACGGACTTCGAAAACAAAGTTATGGGTACCAAAGGGGAAAGGTGGTAGGGAGGGATAAATTAGGAGGTTGGGATCAACATATACACACTACTATATATAAAACCAATAATCAACAAGGACCTATGGTATAGCACAGGGAACTCTACTCAAATATTCTGTAATAACCTATATGGGAAAAGAATCTGAAAAAGAATGAATGTATGTATACGTACAACTGAATCACTTTCCTGTATACCTGAAACAAACACAACATTGTGAATCAACTATACTCCAATATAAAATAAAAATTAAATTAAATATTAAAAAATAAAAACAACAATAAACACTTATTTCTGATAGTTCTGGAGGCTGGGAAGTCCAAGATCAATGGACCAACAGATTCATTGTCTGGTGAAAGCCTGCTTCCTGGTTCTCACCTGGTGGAAGGGGTTAGGGATCTCTCTGGGGCCACTTTTACAAAAGCACAAAATTCACCCATGAGGACTCCACCCTCAAGACCTAATAACCTACTAAAGACACACCTTCTAATCCTATTACCTTGATGGTTAGGATTTCAACGTATGATTTTGTGGGGACAAAAACAATTCAGTCTAAAGCAGTCTAAAGCAGTATGGTTGTTTCACCTCTCCAGTTTACTCTAGTTTTCTTAGTTTTCTCTAGGAAAGAAAAATATAAAATGAAACATTTGACATACATAAATTTGTCAAGGTTTGAATTTGTGTGAGTTAATGTATAATATTTATGCAATTTGCATGTGTGGGTGTGTATGTGTGTGAAAATCACTGGCAAAGGGAATATGCTGTGTATGTTGCCTAAAGTTATTGAATATTGTACGTTATTTCACCTCTTGATACTGATGTTCACTCAAGTTTATGACTCCTGTGCACTAAACACAGCTTTGAAAAAGCGTTTCTTTGTTACAGACCTCTTCAAGATCACACTACATATGATAAAAAGCCCCTTTGCTACCAATGCCATCAAAATTAAATAGAGAAGTCCAAATTTAGAATACTTTACCTTGGAAAGTAAAAGAAAGACATTAAATATGCTTTATTCCTTGTAATCAATATAAGAATAAAAAATGTGGAATAAAACAAATGGCTTTCTGAAAAAGATTTACATATATAATGTATAATATATTATATGATAGAATAGAATAAGAAAAAGGTTTAATTAAAATGTAAATCATAAAAATAATACCTACAAAACAGCATATTTTGTTAGTATAATATTATTAACAGAAAGGTATATATCATACGTTATTAATCAATATTTATTTATTTATTTATTTGGCCACGCCACACGGCATGCAGAATCCTATTGACAGTTCCCCTACCAGGGATTGAACCCACACCCCCTGCAGTGGAAGCGCAGAGTCTTAACCACTGAACCGCCAAGGAAGTCTCAGTCAATATTTCTTTATAACCATTTTTAATATGACCATTTATAATTTATATTTGAAAATAAATACTCTCACAATGCACAGTTTTCCCTCTAATGAAAAACACTAGAGCTTCCATAATTACTTGGAGTGTTGTTGATTTATATCATGGAGTATATAACCACATAAAAGGTATCTGCAATGTACTTAATCATGTATTATAAGAGTTAAACCAATTTTAGTTAACAGCTAACAGTTTAGCAAAAGTTGAAAATTTTAATGGTACATTACTTTCAAAACAAGCAATAAAAAAGTGATGAGAAAACAAAAATCTCTAATAGGAAATAAGTAACATTTCTCAGATTATTTCATTACTGCAGAGTGATTATAAATAAGAGTAACTGGATATACAAATATTTATTCTATGACACCATTCTCATACCTATAGTCCAATGATGGCACAGCTTTATTATAATTTCTCATTCTTATTTTCTGTGCCTCTAATGAAAATCACTAATTGTGTCATTCTCAGGCAAAGCTAACAGAAATAAAGGCTTGATGAGAATGTTATGCTCTGGAAAGAGAAACTAAACTTGAACAACACACAGGAGTAGGCTAAAATTAGGACTGTGAGTCAGAATGATAAAGACAATCCAGGCTCTTGGAACAAGAAAATGAGAAGAGGTCAGGATGAATACGAATAATGTGTCAGAAATAAGTTAGATATTCAAGAATCAGACATAAACAAAACTAGAGGAAAGATGAAGCTGAAACACTTTACGTTCAATATCAAAGCAAAATTTAGTATGATTCAAGCAAATAATTGATTTAATGCATTGCAATCAATAAAATTGCATATATATCTAAGAAAATGAGACATCATTATGACATAGACTATAAGAAGTGAAATGATTAGAGACAAGGCTTAAGTAGCAGTTAAAGCATATATATAAAAGGTTTTGAGGACCATGCTAAAGAAGGTGAAGTTTTATGGTAAGCACTGGGAAGCTACTTGGAGTTTGAAGAGAGTTAGGAAATTGGAAGGTAATATGGTCCATAATATGGGATCTACTGTTAAAGTACTTAGGTTGAATCCCTGTTTTGTCACTTACTAGTTCTGTGATCTTGGACCAGGCAGTTAACTTCTCTGTGCCTCAGATTTCCTTTCTGTAAATAGGGATAATAATTGTAACTACTTCATAATGTTATAAAAATTAAACAAACTAAATAATATTTGTAAAGCTTTGAAAATAGGACTTCTAGCACAGCAAGTGCTAACTGCATTTGGATAAATAAAACATAAAAGTAAATAAAATGAGCAAAGAAAATTTTATTGGCTCTTAGAAAATGGTGAACAGTTACCAACAAAGTACTAACTGAAATCTTTTATCTAAGAGACGGTGATGGCTGGATTGCTAAAGCTTCTTGTGCAATCCCTCTGGCACCTCCTGAGTCAAATGATCATACATTAGCGGTTTCTATCATCCAAATTTATTTTAGTAAAACGACAGCCTCTCATTCTCAATTTTGGGTTTGGCACAGCTACTCAAATATCAGGTAACCTCTGGTGGATTATAAATCTGTACAGATTTCTGGCAACTTACCTGATGCTAGTCAAAATTTCTGATCATTGATGGGAGGGACTCAGTGATAATCAACTGTCCTAACATTATACAGAGATGAGTGTAGGTGGAAGGGGATGCCATGCTAGACATTGAAATAAAACTGTCAGACTTCAGTGATAACACACATCTCTCTCCCTCTCCCCCAACCCCACATACACACACACACACACACATATCACACCACGTTGCTGCTCTTATTTGCTGACACAACAAAGTAAGTCACAAATATATTACACACTAAATGTTTCAGTTGTTTTGGCATAAAGACAGACAAACAGACCAATGGAACAGAATAGAGACATACATGGTCAACTGATCTTCAACAAGGGTGCTGAGATTACACAATAAGAAAAGGATAGTCTCTTCAACAAGTAGCACTGGGAAAATTAGATATCTACAAGCAAAAGAGTGAAATTGGACCCTTATCCTGTACCATACACAAAAGCAAACTCAAAAAGGAGTAACGACTTACATGTAAGAACTGAAACCATAAAACTTCTAGAAGAAAACAGAGGAAAACCTTGAGCACCAAAAGCACAGACAACAAAAGCAGAAATAAACACGTGGGGCTGTATCAAACTAAAAAGCTTCTGTACAGTAAAAGAAATAATCAACAGAATGAAAAGGAATAGGAGAAAATATTTGCAAACCATATATCTGATAAGGGGTTGATTTCCAAAATATCAATATATAAGGAACTGGTACAACTCAGTAGCCAAAAAACAAACAAAAAACCTAAAAGCCCAATTAAAACACGGGCTAATGATTTGGATATATTTCTAAAGAATACATACAAATGGCCAACAGGTATGATGCTCAACATCTCTAATCATCAGGAAACACAAATCAAAACCATAAAGAGACATCACCTCACACCTCTTAGGATGGCTATTATCAAAAAACAAAAGACACTTGCCAGCAAGGTTGTAGAGAGATTAAAACTCTTGTACACTACTGGTGGGAATGCAAAATGATACAGCTGCTATGGAAAACAGTATGGAGGTTCCTATAATGGAACTACGATATGGTCCAGGAATTCCACTTCTGAGTATTTATTCAAAAGAATTGAAATTAGAATCTCAAAGAGATATTATCACTACTATGTTCAGTGCAAATATTCATAATAGCCATATCAGATATCAAGGGAGATCAGATATTGAGGATGGAGGGTTCTTGCTAAACTCACAGCAAGATTCTTTCTAAAACTAGATGTTATAAGGAAGATCACAGATGGGCCTAGAAGAAGGTTCAGGAGTCTCACCAAGAAAAGAATCTTCGCTTGAAATCTGGACTTTAAATAGTTAATGATGTCTGGTACTAGCTTTTTCTACAATTTTCACAATTGGAAGCAAGCTAAAGATAAAGCATCAATGAAGCAGTCCAGCTTTAGGTCCAAGTGAGTAAAAAAGTTGCTGCAAAATAAGATTACGCAATAGATGTAATTACTTATCTAAATAAAAATCTTGAAAAAAAACAAAAAGCCTTCCTGTATCCATAATACAGGAAATGTAAATTAATTTCCCTAGGAACAAAACTCACTACAATGGAAAATCTAGTATGTGTTTCTTTCTGTGAGAAGAGTTAGAGCAAATTTATTTGGTCTGTGACCTCTTTCTCTCATATTACTGAACAATTGGCCTTTTTTTTTTTTAATGAATGTTATTATTTCTTGGCTTCAGGACCGTTTACTGACTTCATAAAGTGAATTAGAAAGAGGTCCTTTGTTTGTTTTTGGTGGAAATGAAAGTTTGCTTTATTTTGGAGGCTGGCAAACCAGGAGGAAGGTGGGGGGTACTGATGTCCAAAGGCTGACACTGACACACACACACACACACACGGACGACCAGTGGCTAAGAGCTTTTAAAAGGCGGGTTTCAGGGGTGTATAAGTGAAGCAGGGGGCTACGTGTAGAAACAGCACGGTCAGCTCTGACAGTCATCCTGAAATTGGTCATGTGGTGGTCTGATCAACAACATCTTGATTGTTTTAAGTACACTTAGTTTTCAGTTCCAGGGTCGGTTTGTTCCCATTTCTTTGAGGCCAGTTCTCAGAATTGTGGCAGCTTACGTCATGGCCACAGTCTGGTCATCGTGTAGTTAACTTCTTCCACCTGGTGGCGGTTTCAGTGTCTTCCTTTTGCTGTGGAAGGGGAAGCCGAACTCGTCGGGAGTGAGGGGGGGCGGGCGCGGAGGGGACGAGCACACGGCGGCTCCTCCTCGGCTGGCATGGCCGCTGCGGCCACGGCCGCAGCGGCCACGTAGTCCCTCCCGGAAGAGGTTGGGGAACACACGCTCTTCCATATCCGCGTCCCCGCCCAGCTGCAACTTCTAGAAAGAGGTCCTTTGTAAGCTTGCTTTGACTCTCTGGAAGATCTCATTTAAAATTGATGATATTATTACTTAAGTATTTCAAATAATTTACCACTGAACATACTTTTCTTTCTAGAAAAGTTTTTATTTACATTTTAAATTTCTTTAATAATTAGAGGACCACACAGTTTTTACTCTTTCCTACATTTGTCAAGTTATATTTCTCAAGAAATATGCTCATTCATCCAAATGTTTAAATTTATTTTCTTAGACTTGTGCAAGCTGTACATAATATATTTTATTATTTTTAATATTAAAAAATCCATAGTGGTAATCACATTTTTTATTCCCAGAACTGGCAATTTGTATTCCTTTCTTTTATTCATAAGATGTCCTAGAGGACTAACAATTTTATTTGATTTTCAAAGAATTTAAGCTTTAGTTTGATTTTCTCTTTGTATACATTTAAATTTTTATTTCTGATTTTCTCTCAATTATTTCTTTCCTTCTACTTGTATTTATGCTTAATGTCTTTTTCCTAGATTATTAAGAAAAAAGAAAGCTCCCTCACAATCTTTATTTTTCATATTTTTTCATATTTCCATTTCTCAGTTTGGAATACTTGCAAATTTTGTTTTATTTTTCCTTTAACCTATGGGTTATTTAGAAGTATACTGCTTGCTTGCTTAATGGATTTTTTATTAGTTAATTCTATCTTAATCCCACCGTTGTCAAAGAATATTTTTTTCTAATTTTAGTCTGGTTTTTGAAATTTGTGGAGCCTTGCTTTTACTGACCAGTACATGATACATTTTGGTAAGTGTTTCAAATGCATTTGAAAATATCTTTCATCGTGGAGGTGTTAGTTGATATGCTTTATATACATCATTTTATTCAAGTTTCTTTTTCATGTTGTTCAATTAGTCTCTGTTTTGGGGTTTTTTTTGGGGTGGGGTGTCTACATGGACTATCAGTTACTAAGTTTCCTTTAAGCTTCCAAATATGGGAGTTCCCTGGCTGTCCAGTGGTTAAGATTCTGCACTTCCACTGCAGGGAGATCGGGTTCCATCCCTGGTTGGGGAACTAAGATCCCACATGCTGTGTGGCTGTGTGCCACGGACAATTTTTTTTTTTTTAAACTTCCAAATATGATTCTGAATTTATCTATTTCTCCTTTTATTTCTGTCAGTTTTGCCTTATATATTTTAAACCATGTCAATGCATATAAACTCAGTGTTATTAAATATGGAAGTTTAACTTAGTGCTTTAATATTATGAAATGTCCCTCTTTAACTTCAGCAATGATTTTTTGCCTGAAACTCTACTTGTAGGATGTTGGTATTACTAAATTGGCTTTATTATTTTTACAGTTTTCCTATCCTTTTACGTTTAACATTTCTGTTTTCTAATACTGAAGATAGATCAGGAGGAAATGATGCTCCTGGATGAAATCTGACTTTTTCCCTAATCCTCCACCTCACCCATGCAATATAATATTTATATTATGGTAAGTAATACAGAAAAATAACATTTGTTTAATAATATATTTTTAGAAGAAGACTGAAAATATTATTGGCTTTTTATGTAACATTAAAAATTTACTTTACCCACATCGTTTCATAAACTAAACTCTGTTTCATAATATTGTCAAGAGAAATTTAATCACCCTTTCAAATAACACAAAGCTTAATACACCTGGCCATTTAAAGAATTTAAAATAGGTACATTATTTTTATTTTTAATCCACGTTTGAGAAGGAATGCCAATGATGAACTGGGGAAAAAAATTCATGAGGGAAGTAATATATATTTGACAGACTCAGGAAAATAACATAATTCAGCAGTTCAGTGAATATTAAAGCTTTTAAGGGGGAATGTTTATAATTTAGACAACTTGAATACGAATGAAGTTGACAAGCATGACCTTTAAATAGTTTCCTCTTTGCTGCTAAGAATAAAACACTTTGCAGAAGCATGCCATGACTGACCTTACTACCTACAATATGATATGCAATATTTTGTTTGAAAAGCTGAAATAAACCAGAAGGTGTTTACTTTGTGAAAAAGAATATGAAAAATATGCTCTTCAATCCTTTTTATAAAGCAAAACACCTTTTTGTCATCTCATTATGTCTCAGATGACCTTTAGCAGCTTACAATGCAATTGGCAGCTTAAAATGCAACTGGAACTAAATATTAAGAATCAAAAAATGTATATTTCATACTTTAAAGGAAAGAAACATTAATAACACTAAACCAGTGATTTCAATTACCAAAGGAAATGCAGGATTGTTGGACTTAGAATGTTTAAGACAACCTTTATATTTTCATCCAAAATCATTTCCTCTACCTGCTTTATGACCAGAAGAGTAAGTTCTTCATAGTGGAATTCTGACTGTGTCCAGCTATTTGTTATTCAATCTCTCACACATGTGGGAAAAGGGAGACAAATGTAAATCGGAAGAAATACTGATTTGTTTCAAATATAGTTCTTAAAATATTTTTCTGTTCTTGGTTTTATAATACACTGGTTAAAACTTTGAATTTGACAGACTCCTAGAATGAAAATCTTAGCCACAAACAAGTTTAGTGAAAATAAAGATCTTATATAAAATCAGTGATTCTCAGTTTTCGCATGTGTAAATGGGAATAATACCTACTTTATGAATTGCTCTACTGCAATGACTACTTTTTTTTTTTTTTGCGGTACGCAGGCCTCTCACTGTTGTGGCCTCTCCCGTTGCGGAGCACAGGCTCCAGATGCGCAGGCTCAGCGGCCATGGCTCACGGGCACAGCCGCTCCGCGGCATGTGGGATCTTCCCAGACTGGGGCACGAACCGTGTCCCCTGCATCGGCAGGCCGACTCTCAACCACTGCACCACCAGGGAAGCCCATGCAACGGCTACTTTTAAGTGTCAATTTGATTAGACTATTGTCCCAGAAATTTAATCAAACACTAATCTCAGTGTTCCTGTGAAGGTATTTTGTGGATATGGTTAACATTTACAATCAGTTGACTTTAAATAAAAAAGACTATTTTTGAGGTAGTGTCTTTGTCTGGTTTTGATAACAGGGTAATGATGATCTGGTAGAATGAATTTGGGAGTGTTCCCCCCTCTTCAATGTTTTGGAATAGTTTGAGAAGGATAGGTATTAGCTCTTTTTTATATGTTTGGTAGAATTCCCCCTGTGAAGTTGCCCAGTCCTAGACTTCTGTTTTCTGGGAGATTTTTTATTAAAAATTCAATTTCATTACTGATGACCAGTCTGTTCAGACTCTATTTCTTCCCGATTCAGACTTGAAAAATTGCATAGTTCTAGAAATTTACCCATTTCTTCTAGGTTATCTAATTTGTTGCCATATAAATGTAGTATTCTCTTATGATTATTTTTATCTCTGTGGTATCCTTTGTTATTTCTCCTCTTTCATTTCTTACGTTGTATATTTGGGTACTCTATTTTCTTCTTGATGAGTCTGGTTAAGGCTTACCTATTTGTTTCTCTTTTCAAAAAACTAGCTTTTGGTTTCATTAATCTTTTCTACTTTTTTTGTGTGTGTGGTTTCTATTTTATTTATTTACTCTCTGCTCTTTATTATTTCCTTTCTTCTGACTTGGACTTTGTTCTTTTTTCTTTTCCCTAATTCTTTTAGATGGTACATTTATTTCTGATATAAGTTAGTTGTTCTTTCTCTTGTTTTCCTGAGGAAACTTATCAGAGATTTATCAATTTTACTAGAACTTCCAAAAAAAAACTTGAGGGTTTTATTTTTACTCATCATTGTATTTTATTTCTTCATTAATTTCTGTTTCTTCTCTTATCTCATTCTTTCTACTTTCTTTGGGTAGAATGTGCTTTTCTTCTATACTCTTCATATTTTTAAATTAATTTTTATTGGCATATAGTTGTTTTACAATGTTGTATTAGTTTCTACTGTATAGCAAAATGAATCAGCTATACATATACATATACCCTTCCTTTTTGGTTTTCTTTCCCATTCAGGTCACCACAGTGCATTAAGTAGAGTTCCCTGTGTCTTCTATATTTTTTAGGTATAGACTTTCTCTTGCAACTACTCTCTCCCTCCCTCTTTCTCTCTCTTCCTGTTCATCATTATCTCTTTGATTGTGGGTAACAGGGTATTAAATCCATCCACTGAACTTTTAACTTTGATTACTATGCATTTCAGCTGTGAAAGTTCCTAGTTCTCTGCCATATGCTTAATTTTTTATATTTCTAAAATAAAAAACATAGTTATTTTATATCTAAGTCTGATGACTCTTATCTAGAGCTTCTATGAATCTATTTTATTTTCTGTAACTTTCATTGCTTTTGGTCATGTTGCTCTTTCTTCTCTTCTGGCTGGTTACTTTTTATTGTGTACCACACATCCATGAAAATTGTAGAAATAATTTAAAGTACAACATATTAATCTTTGAGGAACTTATCTTTGCCTCTGACCTGTGTTTGGGGCACATTCAGTCTGCAATTACTTAATCCAATTTCAGGAATTGAGATTATTTGAGCAAATGGGTTCATCAGAGTTCCCTCTTGTGTTCTTGACACAATAGCCCAACAACAATGTTAAAACTTTAGCTCAGCTTCTTAACCTACTCATTCTCCTCAAGAAGAAAAAAAAAAAAAGATTTAGAAAACAGGGCAAAGGGGCATCAACTGCTAGTCTCATGTAATTGGAATTTCATCCTGTCCAGATCTGCTCTATATTTCTCCACTAAATTGTCAGGTATCTTTGCCCTCAAACATGTCTGTCATATACTCTTTCAAGTGAATGGTTGGCTGAAATTATGTGGTCTACCATTACCCAAAGCCTGTAAATTGCCTTTGACTCTCTGAAGAGATATTTAATTATTTGAGAACATTTTTGGAAAAAGATAAGCATAAAATTTAGCATTCCATTTAAGTAACTATGAATAGTTTATCACTATCTTCTCTTTGAAACGTTTTCTTCACATGCCTATCAGTTCATTTCATTTCTCTCTTGATTATCCTCCTACTTCAATGCCTTCTCCACAGGCTCCTTTGATAAGTTCTCTTTATTTCATTAACATTGCAGTTCCCCAGGGTTCTGCCTCTTGAATTCTCTTTTACATTTATAACCACTTACTTGATGAGCTCAGTCATATGCTTTTATTTACATGCTATGTTTATGTATATTTTGGTATATTTCAAATTTATATCTCCAGTCAGAATTCTCCTCTGAGTTCTGAGCAGATTAATCTATCCAATTACCTACTAGATATTTCCAAACTTACCCAATTTCCTACTTGACAGAAACTCAACATGCCCTGAACTGAACTACTGTTCTTGTTCATCCTTAAACCTGCCTTTTGCACAACTTTTTCCTTCTCAGTTAATAAAAACTCCATCTCCAAGTGAAAACCTTAGCAAGATGTTCAACTCCAGTCTTTCTCCTACAGCTTACATGTGCTGTTTGAACACATCCTTTTGCCTTTGTTTTGGAAAAATTAAAACATCCAGTCTCTTACCATGTCCACTGCTATTTGCCTGGTGCAAGCCACCATTATTTCTAACCTGGATTAATTAATTAGAAGGTTTCAATGCTTCAATCTATTCTTAGCACAAAAGCCAAAGCCAAAGTAGTCTTGTCAAAACATAAACAAGATGATATCACTCCTCAATATATTCCAAAGGCTTCCTCTGACACTTAGGGTAAATGTCAAAGTCCTTTCAATCATTTACCTCCCTAATCTCTTCAAGTGCTATTTTTCCTCTTTTTTCAAAGCCCCAGCTTCTTTTACTTCATCAAATATTCAAATGGTTTCTAATTCAAAAACAATAACTAATGAATGAAATTCATTAGGATTAAGTAAAACAATGCATATATAAATATCTGACACAACTGCTAGCAAGTAATGGATAATCGTTTTTTGTTGTTGCTGAACTTTTATTTTTATTATATTTAAAAGGACCATATTTAGGTCACGGAAGCACACACTATTTTAAGGATATATGTCTCCATATCCTTGAATCTGCCTTCCTAAATGCCTTATCTTCAGTGACTCCACAAAATATTGATTAACTTTCTAAAACTGTATGATTTTTATATGATACTATCTTTTTACCCAAATTAGTTTCCAGCAAAAACAAAAAACAAAAAACTTCCTGTGATTTACAGAATAATAAGCACTTAAACTTGTTAAGCTCTTCACTGTGTCTGTTTTGGCCTCTTTCAATGTACCTATTAAAAAACTAGTAAACTAGTACAGAGATTATTGTTATAGAATTTGTAACTTCCACTAACCATCATTTTTTAAAAATCCATCTGTAAATATTAAGAGACAGTTATTCATTGATTTTTTCCTTGTACAAAGTCAATTACCTGACCATGTTTTGATCCTTAAAGAGGTTTTCTCCAAAGAACACTAGGTGCCAATTATGATTATCTCAGCAATATAACAAATAACTACCTCTGTGAACTTTTAGTCATTGACAGTGGCCTTCCATATTTTGTTCCATATTTACAAGAATTTTACAAGATTATTTGGGCATGAGTTTTACAAAAGAAACCATTGAGAGGTTTTAGGTTAAATTTCATCTAATATCTGATTATTGTGTCGTTGTATTACACAAACAACAGTAGATGAAGTACTTTCTTACAGTAAACCTCAACTGTATCTCAGAAGGACTATTTCGATCTGTTCTTTATAATTTATTAGTAAATGTTTTACTACCCAGAGTATTTGAAAAGCATATTAGTAAAATACATTTTATCCTATGAATAATATATTGAAGACCTCAAAGGAAAAAATGTTTAGTATATTTTTTTACTATACAGAGTCCAAAAGAATGTAAAATGAAACAACTATATATTCTAAATTAGTCACATATCAATGGTAATTTTAGATAAATAATAGTCATACAACAGTAGTTACATAGAAAAATATTAAGGACCATTTGTAAAATAAAATTCAAAAGCAAAATAGATATGAATCTTTACTTAAAATAATGACCATTTTCTTACCTTTCTCAAGTCCCGATATCATAGAATAAATCAGAATCTGTTTCTCCTGTAATTTTTTAAACATTCATAGCTATTCCCAGTTCTGAACTTTTTAACAAGACAATATTGAGCTCTTTTGTATTTTCCCTGACCTTTCTTGGGATATATGGACTTGGATATACTGCTGCCATTTCTTTGGGACAAAAATGATCATATTCTTGAAGATTAGGTAAACGCTAAACCTGACCATATTTCTTCAAATTTAATTATTCCACAGAAGAAGGTATAGAAGAATGTAGTCTACTATTTTTATGTGCTTCAATATTTCTTGTCCACTCACTAATTATGAGTTATCCATTTATTCCTTTTTAAGGAGCTACTAGATGCTATACACCCAAGGGTAAATCAGTTGTTCTTATCTTTAACATCCCCTACAGTCTAATGGGACAACTACCACTATTGCTACTGCTCCTTCTCTGTCTGCTACTACTACAAATTATTCCTTGCATAACACTTAGCATATGCCAGACACAGTTTTAAGTTCTTTACATGTACAATTTTATACGCCATATCTCATGTTATTTATTTGTAACAACAATTGTTCTAGTTGAGGTGTCTTCCCTGTAATGGGTAAAGGGCTCTTCATGAGTGACTGTTACGACTTTTATTTCCAGTGAATAGGAATTAGAATGCATTGATAAAGTGGATAATCTTACATAAAAATGCCCTACTGCAAATATTTTAGTAATCATTTGGTAGAGAAAATAACTGAAAAACTGAATATTCATATTTTAAAATAATTTATTTCTCACCCTAAACAAAGATGCAAAAATGGCTACTTAATTCTAGGGGAAATAATAATGCAAGGAAGAGAGTAGAAATTATTTTTTATGGTTTCTCCTATTTACTTACCCGTGACAAAGTTAAGCAGTAACCCCCTCCCCTCTGCCCAACTCAACTAACAATAATCTAATTATCTTGTTTCGTGATGTGTATAAATCTTGTGATATTGCTATTATTGCTATTTCAACTACTGCAAAGAAAAAAAGTTTTGAAAGGTTGTATGTCTCATCTAGTGTTACTGAATTAGTATGTAGTTGAGTGAAAACAAACATTAGAAAGTCTAGCTCAAGATCTTGTGTGCTTAACATTACACTATCTTGCCTTCATATCATCAGATTAATCGTGGATTTAAGATAGGAATTTCAGAGAAGCAAAGTTATCCATTCGGAATGACCGAGACAAGTAAATGAATCTACTTAAGAGTATTAGAGACATACAATCACAACAATTAAAAAAACAAAAAAAAACTGTTGCACTACTAAATTATGACAAAGAAGAAAAGTTGAGGCAATATAGTACAGATAAGTAGTGGCCTTTGAATTCTCTCTCTGCCACTTAAAAAACTGTGTGACCTTAGGCAAATCACTCAACCTCTCTGTGCATCAGTTTCTTCATTTTTAAAAGAGACAATAATAGTAACTACCTGATAATATGGTTGTAAATAAGTGAATTAATATATGTAAATTATATAATAGTGCCTGATATGTAGCATTATCTGAATTTTAATTACTGACATTACTTCACATTATTGCTCAGTAGACATTATTACTCAATGTACAAAGATTGTCTTTGTAAAAAGAAAAATATATACATAAGCCTTATATACTTAAAAATCTGTCATTTTATTTATTATAAAAGTTTGCTTGGGTTGTGGTCACTAAGTTGTACTCTGTCCTTAATAAGAGAGCCCTAAAATATTCTATTTGGTCACAGTAAAAAAAAACAATCGGGGCGTCCCTGGTGGAGCAGTGGTTGAGAGTCCGCCTGCCGATGCAGGGGACACGGGTTCATGCCCCGGTCCGGGAGGATCCCACATGCCGCGGAGCAGCTGGGCCCGTGAGCCATGGCCGCTGGGCCTCCGCGTCCGGAGCCTGTGCTCCGCCACGGGAGAGGCCACAACAGTGAGAGGACCACGTACCGCAAAAAAAAAAAAAAAAAAAAAAAACAATCGTGCCTCTCATTAATGTCTTTATCTGTTCTAAAAAATGTTTTTAAATGGTATGGATATTGATAAACATGTGATGATAATGCATATTTACTTTTTAGTATCAATTGCTGGGAAACTCAGAGCCAGTTTTTATTTATCACGCAGAGGTAATTTTTTTAAACTAACTTTTAAACTGACAATATTTCAGTCCTCATATTTATTTTTCTGCTCATTAATTCTTTCTCTTTTTCAATTTTCAATTGCACTGTATTGTCATTTTCAAGTTTTGCTGATAATATGCATGGCAAAAAGCATTAGCTAACAGTTGCAGATTACCTCCTCTGGAACAGACTCTATGATAAATGCCATATGTATATTAATGTATTCAAACACATCAATCATTATAACCTTTGAAGTAGATTCTATTATTATTAGGATAAAACAAGAGAATTGCTCTTTGGAGAGTCTAAGCATGTCAAATAGTAACTTTTCTATAGATTCTTTAATATTTAGAAAATCAGATTGCCTGCAAATAATTTTTTTACTTCGTCCTTTTCAATTTGTATTTCTTTTATTTCATTTTTTTACATATTGCACTGTCTAAGACCTTCAGTGCAATGTTGAATAGAAGTGGTTAGAGTGGACAACCATGCTTCATCCTCCAAGTCAGAGAGAAGACATTCAGTCTTGGACTATTAATTATGCTGTTAGCTGTGGGTTTTACATAGCTACCCTTCATTATGTTGAGAGTTTTTATCATAAAAGGAGATCGAATTTTGCCAAATTTTTTTAATGTTCCTACCAAGGCAATTATATGGCTTTTCTTCTTTAATCTGTGAATATAGTGAATTACATTGATTTTTGTGTTAACAGAATAATCCCTACTTGGTTATGATGTATTAATCCTTTAATATATTACTAGATTTGATATGCTAACTTTGTGTTAAGGACTTCTGTGTCTAGGTTCATAGATTTTGTTCTTTCATAGTTTTGGGTTTGTTTGGTTTTTTTGGTAACGTCTTCATCTGAATCAGTTACCAGAGTAACACCAGTCTCAAAAATACATTTTGGAGTATTCTTCCCTTTTCGATTTTCTAGAAGTATCTACATAGAATTGTTATTATTTCTTAAATATTTGGTATAATCATCCAGGCAGCAATCTAGGGGTAGTTATTTTTATGCAATTTTTTTGCTATGAAATCAATTTCTTTAATAGATATAGGACTAGTCAGTATATCTATTTCTTCTTGAGTGAGCTTTGGTAATTTTCGTCTTTCAAGGAATTTTTCCATTTTATTTAATTAACCAGACTTCTTGATGGATGTTAATAACATTCTCTTATTATTCTCATTGTGTATGTAGGATGTGCAGTAATGTCACCTCTGTCATTCCTGATATTGAAGATTTATATCTTCTTTCTTTCCTAAGCTTATTGGTCATTTCAAAGAAACTATTTGCTTCATTGTTTTTCTCTACTGTTTTCTGTATGCAAATGTTTACAGCAAATATATAAATCATCTAAACATCTAAATATATACAATCACCTAAAACAGAAAACAACTGAAATGTCCACCAACAGATGAACGAATAAACAAATTGTGGAATACCCATACAAGGAAATACTAGCCAGCAACTACTTTTGATACCTGCAAAACCATGAATGAGTCTCAAAATAATTATGCTGAATGAAAGAAGTCAAACCAAAAAGGTACATATAGCAATGATCCCACTCATTAAAAAAAATCTAGAAAAGGCAAACTATCCAGAGAGCTAGAGAGCAAATCAGTGCTTTCCAGGAGAGAGAGGTAGGGAAAAACGAATTTAAAAGGGGTATAAGGGCTTCCCTGGTGGCGCAGTGGTTGGGAGTCCACCTGCCGATGCAGGGGACACGGGTTCGTGCCTCAGTCCAGGAAGATCCCACATGCCGCAGAGCAGCTAGGCCTGTGGGCCATGGCCGCTGAGCCTGCGCTCTGCAACAGGAGAGGCCAAAACAGTGAGAGGCCCGCGTACCGCAAAAAAAAAAAAAAAGGGGGTACAAGAAAACTTTTTGGAGTGACTACTATGTTTACATCTGAATTATGGCAATGGTTTCTTAGGTATATATGTATTTATGAAAACTCATCAAATTGCATACTTTAAATGTGTGTAGTTTGTTGTAAATCAGTTACACCTAAATAAACTATAAAAGAAAACAGCCAAATACAACAATCTCATATGGTTTAGCCTAATATCTTCTCCATTTCATATAAAAATAACCAGAAAGACAGAAATATAATTTCCTAAAGTCACAAAGCTAGTAAGTTATAGAGATAGGATTCAAAGTCATAGAATATGCCTCCAGAGCCTGAACACTTACACCCTACTTAATAGTGCCTCTTTATGTGTTGAGGCACTTTAACAATAAACTTATTGAAACCATAGCACACTATTTTCATTCTGCTGAATGTACATGATGGATCAAATAACTTTTCTTTATGAGTTTATTTAAGGGCATATATCTTTGAGTAAGCTCACAAATCAACATATGTATCTATGGAACAAAACTGAATTGTTATTTACAGGGAACATATCTGAGGGGAAACTGTCCTCAGATTGGTCAACACCTATTATTGTGTACTCTTTCTCACATACGTTGTTCATGAATAACAATAATGGAGATTCCGCACTGCTCCCAAGTGCTTTGCCAAGAGTTGGGGCCTATCCCTATTATAATATTTATCGTACTTTACTATAATTAGTGATGCATTAGACAATTTCTTTTACTGATTAGACAAAAGTTCTTTAAGAAAAGAGTTATTATATTGACGCTTGTTTACCCAGAGTAAGAACATAAACGTTCAGTAAGATTTTGTACAATTAATTAATGTAAAAGATGCATATTTTAGAGAGAAATCATTAAGATTAAACATTACTAAGTAGATAATCCGCTACAGTTGAAACATGAAAACTATCAAAAACTGAGTTTAATTTTAGTAGATGAAAAGATCAGGTTAAGTAGCATGAGCTGCATACTGGAGAGATATCTGTCTAGTCTCTCAAGAGCAATTACAAAAAATTGAAATATTTTCAAAGAATAATCTTGTGTTGAGTTCACTATGCCCCACATATATGACTATGCATATAGTGGTTCTAGAAAATGTACCTTTAAAAATCACACAGAATTTACAGGCAATAATTTGAAGGTTCCCACACATGTCCACAGCACAACTTTTACATATAAATGTAACGTGGGAAATACTGCATAACAATATTATATTTAAATTTTTTCTCTAATACGAAACAATTGATACAGAAATGATGATGATTCTGTATTTCAGAATTCCTCAGGCTAATATATACTCATATAGCATAAGATTTACTAATCTTAAATGACAGTATCATATGAAAAGAGAGAATTAAAAATCTTGAATATTATATCACTTTTATTCAAAAACAAAAGTATTATTCCAAGATACAGGAATTCGATGTTATCATGATTAACAATCTGCAATCATCCTCACCCTCTTATTTAACTATCCTTTCCTTTAAATCAACTTAATCTTATTTTCCCCTCATTTTGTCTTTCCTCTTAATTAATACCCAATCTCTATTGGGACACAACCCCCAAATACTCTACTTATAAAGCTCCCAAATTATTACATGTAATCTTAATTATGATTAACTAGCATGGGTAAAATATTCATTGCAAAGGGAATAATGCAATTACATCTAAAAAACTCTACTTGACTCTGGTATTTACCTGTCACCCTGCATTTTATTTCTAAAGCCTAGTTACCCAGCAAAATACTCCTAAGTACTTTTAGCAATTTTCTGTGAACATGAGAGAAGTAAGAAACTCCAAATACCATGTCTCCAATCTGCTGCTTATCCTTAAACTCCAAGTGAGTTTTAATCATATACAAGTAATGTAATGATGTATTTATTGTAAATATATATAAAGAACTATGAACACAATGAATGATAAATTTGAAGATGAGAGGAAAAACCATCTCTTGGAAATTTTCAAAGGAATTATTTCAAAACTATTTTCACAACTATTAGACCCCTGAGTGTAATGCAGGTAGAAAATACACAGATGTAGGAGAAAGATTTATTGATGAGAACTCTTGGATAAGAGCTCTTGCAATCTGTAAGCACTTCAGAGGTAGAGTCCACTTATCCCCAGAAGGGTGATGAAGTGATGTCCCTGGAGCCCTCTGAAGAGGAAGACAAAGAGAATCTGGCCCTGTCTCAGGCTATCATCAAGCTCAAGTGTGCTGTACCAGCCTGGCAGAGATGGCTGCATGAGGGTAGGCCTGCATTCCCGGTATTCATCAACACAAGGTATATGCCAGGATTTCCTATAAACTGTTTTATATATTTCTGGCAAGAAAGAAACAGTGTGTGTACAGACTGGAGGTTCCCACCACTTCCTCCTTAGGTTCAATTAATTTGCAGAGCGACTCACAGAACTCAGAGAAACATTTTACTTACTAGATCACTGGTTTATTATAAAAGGATATAACTCAAGAACAGTCAGATGCAAGACATGCACAGGGCAAGGCATGTGGGAAGGAGCACAAGTTATGTGGGAAAAGCTTCCATGCTCTCTGGTAGCACCATTCCCCCAGCATCGCCTCGTGTTCACCAACCCAGAAAGTCTCTGAACCCCACCCTTTTAGTTTTTATGGGGACTTTATTACATAGGCATGATTGATTAAATCATTGACGCTTAGTGACTGATTCAAACTGCAGTCCTTCCCCCGTCACCAAAGGGCAGGGGGTGAACTGAAAGTTCCAACCCCCTAATCACATGGTTGGTTCCCCTGGCAACCAGCCCCCTCCCTTTGGATGCCCTTTACCATCCTCAGGTGTTTTCCAAAAGTCTCCTCATTAACATGAACTCAGGTGTAGTTGAAAAGGGTTTGTTGTGAATATCAAGACACTTTTATTACTCTTATCTCTTAGGAAACTAATGGTTTTAGGAGCTGTGTCAGAAATGAGGATGAAGACCAGATACATATTTCTTATTATAAATCGCATTACTACAGTGTGTATCTATCAAAGGATGAAGGAATTCCAGCAGAAAAGAACCGGGGTGATGCAAGATTCCTAAAGACTGGTATAAATTGCCTCTGCCTAAGTCAAAGGAATTGTAGAAACTTTGTCGTCAGAAAAGACCTCCTTCACAAGATTAAGTTCAAGCATCCTCAGTCCCAGAGAGTGAGAAGCTAGCTGCCAGTGTAAAATCCTTTCCTGTTCCTTTCCTATTCTCTTCCATTTCTTTTTCCACATCCCCTGGATAGTAACTGACTAATGAGATTGGAGACTGGGAGAAGGAGGGAGGAAGAGAAGCAGAAAGGGGAGAAAGAGACAAAGTTCAAGCCTTAGCCCTTATTCCAATAAAGGCTTCTATTGACAGCAGGCTTGAGCTAGTTAAGAGGAGGTTTGCCATTAAAACAAGTTCAGAGTTTGGTCTAATAATTTGTACTCAAAATTCCAATCCCTTAACTGAGATTATGCTTATAATTTTTGGAAAAGTCATTATGTTAGTTTGGGTACTTAAAGAAGATGATAGATATATATTTGGGCAAATCCCTATGAAGAAAAAGTACTGGGAGACAGAGAAGGTTGAGAGAGCCTTCAGACTTGAAAGCAGGCCTTATGCCTGTCTCCCTGAAGGAGACTGGGTGGAAAGCATCTCAGACAGCAGAACATCTCTAAGAAAGTTTTCTCCAGTCAGACGGGGAATCTTTGAGTCAAAGTTGCCCATTAGAGGACTTCAATATCTTGCATAAATATCCCTTTCTCATACACCTGCTGTGTATAACCATTGACTATTAGCAGTCCATGGGATCCAGTGTTAGATCCAAAAAGGCTACAGCTGGTGGCCATCAGTAAATTAAGTTGCTTGCCACAGTAAGATAACTGAACGACACATTTTTATGACCAACAAAGCCATATATTTGCTTGAATTTTCACCCAGGGCACAGGAAATGACTCACACTAAACAGATGTTAAAAAAATCTTGGGAGATAAAACAATACAGTATTTTCAGTATATCAGGATACATGTGTAATTCACATACCTGTGGCTTAGCCCATGGGCCCCTAACACCCTGTCATCACTATTTTACTTAACAGAAAAATGAACTGACTCAAGACCCATTCCACATAATAGCTACGTTCTATTAGTTCTAATGTGTTGTCAACACCAGGGCCCCTGGCCCTCCAGTAAAGCAGTAAAGGTCAATTTCCTTGGTTAATTTGGTGAAAATGGGTTTGCTGCATGTGTGTTCCTGAGTCTTAATATCCTATATACTGCTTGATGGGGGTCTCCTGGCTTCCATTTATGGTTCTTCCTTCCTAGAGTTCCTAGGACATGATAATATACTATAATCTACTAGAGCAATTTATTTTCAAAAGTTTGAAAGAATATTTCTGGGAGTTGCTGCTTAATAAGTCAATGCATCTGCAGAAACTTCCAGTATTTCTAAACTGGTAAATTTGTTTGTAAGACATAGTCACGGCTGGATAAGCAAACACTTGTTTGCCTCAGCACAGCTGTATCTGATGGAGGAAAATGCAATATTTGCTCTTCCCTACTTCATGTCATACCATAAAATCACTAAACCTAGTCTGCAGGTTATAGGACAAAGTAGAAGAAACCAATTTTTATTTTTTGACTCGTGCTCCCTTTCCTTTGCTTTCCTTCTTCACTAACCTTCTTGTTTTCTTTCTCCAATCTACCATCTTCCTTTTAACTAAGAGTCAGAATGAACCTTTGATCTATGAAAATCTAAAAGGCTTTGCAATTCTGACTCGTTTATTTCCAGACATCAGGGGAAAAAAAATTAAAGCATGTCATTTTCTCTAGTTTGAATTAACCTTCTGGGCTAACACCTGGGGCCTGGGCTGGATGGGTGGAATGTGGAGTTTCCCAAGGAGTCAAATAGGGCACAGTTGGAGCCCACAGGGTAAGCTTGTGGGAAGTAAGGGCAGGTCCTGTTGAAGGGACAGGAAAAGGACAGGTTCGGATGTGCTGAGCTTCAAAGGCGGCACCCCAACCACTCCTCCCAAAAGAAGCTCACGGGATATCAGGAGGGAACTCCTGGGATGAGAAAACACCTGGGTGCCCTTGGTGCCGGGATCCCCTCCTATCTCGCAAACACCAATCCTCTAGGAGGCCTTCCTCCCCTTCTCCCCCCAAAATCTCATATTCAGACTCACCGTGCAGCACCTCCTCGCCGCAGAGGCCCAGTCCGGTGCGAGAGAAAGGCTGTCGCTTTCATGCCGCGCACGGAAGAAGCCCGCGAGGCTGGCGCAGGACGCTCGCGCATGACGCTCGCGCTGGACGCTGGCGCCGGACCGAACTGCGCATGCGCGGCCTGGAAATCGCGAGACTTTTAGAAGACAGAAGTACCCCAAAGGCTTCCGGTGCGGATCAAGTCGGCCGCCAAGGGCCAAGGGCGCAGCAACCGCGAGCCGGTCCATTGCTCATAATTGGGGCCAGTTGTTCCTACTAGCAGCTGCGAGGTGAGATTGTCGCTGCCTGTTCCTTGAGCCTTTCCCCTGAAGAGCAGCCTCAGGGAATTAGCCTTTCTGACTAACCCACCTCATCTTGCAACACCTAGACATGAGGGAACTAGCTCCTTCACCTTTTATTTATTTTTATTTTTTAGCTTTTAAAACTTTATTTCACTTCAAAACCTTTATCAGAGACATGGTTCTATTCTGGGGTAGGAGGTGGCCTTGAGCTCCAAAGCGGCTCTGATCTTGCCTCTTCCCCAGGCAGGACAAACGAGACATCTCCCTCCGCAGCAAAGGGATGCAGCCTGGAGGTCATGGCCAGTCTGTGGAGGGGGTGTCGGGTTTCCGAGTGCTCACCCGAGATGGAAAGATTTGAGTCACTCCAATGGAGGACCAAAGTTTGGTGCTAGCTTCCCCTCACCCTGGAAAAGGGGTGGGGAAGTCTCAGGGGTTTGGGTGGGGGGAGCAGAAAACAAGCACCCACCTCTCCATCTGGCTGCAGGAAGCTGGGACAGGGGCCAAGAGGGGCCCATCTGTCACCCTCCAGTCCTGCCAGGCTGCTGGGCTGGGACAGGCGGTGGGGGACAGCCATCTGGCCTGGGTCCTCTCAGGCCAGGGTGGGAATGGGGCCACTTTAAGAGGGTGGGAAGTTTGGGTGTTTTGTTTTAAAGTTTTTAAATTTTTTCTAATGCCTAAGTAAATAAAGTAAAATAGATACATCTTTATAGATATGTATATACATAAATTCTTGTGGAGTGGGCGTAAGGTGGGGGCTGTGGGTGCCTGCTCTCCCAGTTTCATTCCTCATCAAAGTTCTGGGTCAGGAGAAAATTGCAGCCAAGTTCTCCAGTTTCGTTCGCAAGGAAAGTGGTTCTGGATCACCAGGTTCTCTGGGAAGCCCAGGGTTTTCAAGTATAGCTTCTTTCTCCTGCATTTTCACTTATATGTAGTTCATCTGCCAGGCCTCCTCTCTTATGAACCCACCTCACACTCCACATCCGAGATATCCACCAGCTCCCCAGGGTGCTCATTTCAGCATCTGGATGAATTGCTCCTGTTGCTGGCTAATTTGCAGCAAAAGCTGACAGTTCTCCTGGCCCACAATTAAATAAAGGGACGTGCATGGATTTTAACTCACTTTAAACATCCCACAGCAAAAATCAATTTCATAGGGTAGAGGGGTATAAATGAGCAATGTGCATTTCTCAGGCAGGAATGTTTTTATTTGCTCACCTACATTGGCAGATATAGGATTATCTTTATGGGTAATATTTTATTTATACATTATAAAAATATTCTGGCTGAGACTTTATGTGTAAGGGATAGGTCTGAGCACTGGAGAGGCAGCAATGAACAAGAGCCAAAAAAGAAAAAAAAAATCCTGCCCACCCCTTATGCTTAAATTTGTTTGGGAGTAAAAAACAAAAATTAGAATTATGAAAAACTTACTTTGCTTTAATTAAATATATATATTCATATAATTTACACACACATCTAAATATACATGTATATGTAAAATATTGACAGTTTGGGCTTTGGGAAATGAACTTCAATGTCATTGGATAGATAGATAGGTATTGGAAAAATACAAAACATTTACACAATAATTAATTAGGGAAGTAGATTTTACTATAGCTTAGGGTAGATAAAATTATTTTAATTGAAGTATAATTGACCTTCAACACTATATTCGTTCTAGGTGTGCCACATAGTGATTTGATATTTCTACACATTACAAAGTGATCACTACCATAACTCTAGTAACCATTTGCACCATACAAATATGTTACAATATTATTGACTGTATTCCGCATGCTGTACATTTCATGCCTATGACTCACTTATTTTGTAACTGGAAGCTTCTACCTCTTAATCCCCCTCACCTATTTCATTCACTCCCTCACTCACCCTCTGGCAACCACCAATTCTATGAGTATCTATGAGTCTGTTTCTGTTATGTTTGTTCCTTTGTTTAGTTTTTCACTTCTCACATGTAAATGAAATCATACGGATTTGTCTTTGTCTGACTTATTTCACTTAGTATAATACCCTCCATCCATATCATCATAATTGTCAAAATTTCATTCTTTTTTATGGGTAATATCCCACTGTGTGTGTGTGTGTGTATATACACACATATACATATTTTATATATATATATATATATATATATATGTATATATACCACATCTTTACCCATTTGTCTGTTGATGGGCAGTTGAGTAGCTTCCATATCTTGGCTATTGTTAATAATGCTGCAATGGACATAGGGGTGCATATATCTTTTCTAATTAATGTTCTTGTTTTCTTCAGGTAAATACCTAGGAGTGGAATTAGCAGATTATATGACAGTTCTCTTTTTAATTTTTTTTAGGAATCTCCATACTGTTTTCCATAGTGGCTGCACCAATTTACATTCCCACCAACAGTACATGAGAGTTCCCTCTTCTCTACAACCAAGACAACACTTATTATTTGTTGTCTTTTTGATAATAGCCATTCTGAGGCTTTTATCAAATAGGTCTGAGGTGATAGCTCATTTTGGTTTGATTTGCATTTACTTGCTGGTTAGTGATGTTGAGCATCTTTTCATGTTCCTGTTGGCTATCTGTATGTCTTCTTTGGAAAAATATCCTCTGCCCGTTTTTTAATCAGGTTGTTTGTTTTTCGTTTGTCTGAACGATTTGTTTGTATATTTCAGATATTTTACTCCTTATCTGGTATATCATTTGCAAATATCTTGTCCCATTCAGTAGACAGCCTTTTCATTTTGTAGATAGTTTTTTTTCTTCTGTGCAAAAGCTTTTTAGTTTGATTTATTCTCATTTGTTTATTTTTGCTTTTGTTTTGCTTGCCTGAGGATAAAAAAAAAAATGTTGTGAAGGCCAATGTAAAGAACTTACTATGATTTTTTCTAGAACTTTTATGGTTTCAGGTCTTACATTTAACTCTTCAATCCATTTTGAGTTTATTTTTGTATATGGTGTGAGAAACTAGTCCAGTATGATGCTTTTTTATGTAACTGTCCAGTCTTCCCAACTCCATTTATTAAAGAGGCTGTCTTTTCCCCATGATAATATACTTGCCTCCTATGTCATAGATTAATTGGCCATATGAGGGTGGTTTTATTTCTGGGCTCTCTTTTCTGTCCCATTGATTTGTGTGTCTGTGTGCTAGCACCATACTGCTTTGATTACTGTAGCTTCATAGTATAGTTTGAAATCAAAGAACATGATACCTACCTCCAGCTTTGTTTTTCTTTCTCAAGAATGTTTTGGTTTTTGAGCTATTTTGTGTTTCCATACAGATTTTAGAATTATTTGTTTTAGTTCTGTGAAAAATTCCATTGTATTTTGATAGGAATTGCATTGAATCTGTAGATTACCTTCAGTAGTATGGTCATTTTAACAATATTAATTGTTCCAATCCATGAACAGGGTACGTCTTTCCATTTGTGTCATCTTCAATTTATTTCATCAGTGTCTTATAGTTTTCTGAGTACAGGTTTATCTTCTTAGATTTATTATTTTTGTTGCAGTTGTAAACGAGATTCTTTTCTTAATTTCTCTTTCTGATAATTCATTATTAGTGTATAGGAATGCAACTGATTTCTGGGTATCAATTTTGTGTCCTACAACTTTATTGAATTCATGTCTTACTTCTAATAACTTTCTGGTAGCATTTTTAGCTTTTTTATATGTAGTATCATGTCATTGGCAAATAATGACAGTTTTACTTCTTTCTTTCCAATTTGAATGCTTTTTCTTTGCTTTTTTTTTTTTATTCTGTCTGATTGCTGTGGCTAGGATGTCTCATACTATGTTGAATAAAAGTGGTGGAGATGGGCATCCTTGTCTTTTTCCTGATCTTAGAAGAAAAGCTTTCATATATGTCTTTTATTATATTGAGATGTGTTCCCTCTATAGCCACTTTGTTGAGAGTTTTATCATTAATGGATGTTGAATTTTGTCAGAAGCTTTTTCTGCACCTTTGAGATCATCATAAGGTTTTTATTCTTCAATTTGTTAATGGGATGTATCACATTGACTGATTTTCAAATACTGAACCATCCTTGAATCCCTGGGATAAATCCCACTTGTTCATGGTGTATGATCTCTTAATGTACTATTCAATTTGGTTCCCTAATTTTTTTTGAGGATTTTGCATCTGTATTCATCAGTGATGGCCTGTAAATTTCTTTTTTTGTGGTGTCTTTGTCTGGTTTGGTGATAAGGGTGAGGCTGGCCTTATAGAATGAGTTCACAAGCATTCCTTCCTCTTCATATTTTTGGAATAGTTTCAGAAGGCTGCATGTTAACTCTTCTTTACGTTTTTGGTAGAATTTACCTGTGATGGTATCTGGTCCTGGACTTTTGTTTGTTGGGAGTTTTTAAAATTAGTGATTCAATTTCATTATTGTTAATTGGTCTGTTTATATTTTCTATTTCTTCCCGATTCAGTCTTGGGAGATTGAATGTTTCTAGGAATCTATCCATTTCTTCTAGGTTGTTCATTTTATTGACATATAATTGTAGTACTCTCTTATAATCCTTTGTATTTCATTTCTGATTTTATTTCTTTGGGCCCTTTCTCCTTTGTTCTTGATGAGTCTGCTAAAGGTTTATCAATTTTGCTTATTTTTTCAAAAAACCAGCTCTTAGTTTCATTGATGTCTTCTACTGTTTTTCTTAGTCTCTATTTCATTTATTTCTGTTCTGATCTTTATTATTTCTTTCCTTCTACTAATTTTTGGTTTTGTTTATTCTTCTCTTTCTAGTTCCATCAGTTGTAAAGTTAGGTCATTTAAGATTTTTTTCTTGTTTCCTGAGGTAGGCTTGTATCTCTATACACTAACCTCTCAAAATTACTTTTGTTGTGTCCCATAGATTTGGAATCATTGTGTTTCCATTTTCATTTGTCTCCAAGTATTTTTTTGTTTCCTCTTTGATTTTTTCAGTGATTCATTGGTTGTTTAGTAGCATATTGTTTAGCCTCCACACGTTTATGCTTTTTGCATGTTTTTTGTTTGTTTATTTGGTTTGTTTTGTCTTTCTTTCTTTTTTTTTTTCCTTGTAGTTGATTTCTGGTCTCATACTGTTGTGGTCTGAAAAGATACTTGATATGATTTCAGCCTTCTGCTTGGGTGATTTCCACTACTCTATATTCTAGTTTGCTGATCCATTCTTCTGTATCATCTAATCTACTGCTGATTCTTTCTAGTGTATTTTTTATTTTAGTTATTGTAGTTTTCAGCTCTATTTGGTTCTGTTTTATATTTTCTCTTTGTTAAACTTCTGTGTTCATCCATTTTTCTCCTGAGCTCATTGAGCATCTTTATGGTCATTAACTTGGATTCTTTGGAGAGATTTCTTATCTCCACTTCAGTTAGTTCTTCTTCTGACATTTTATCTTGTTCCTTCCTTTTGAAAATATTCTTCTGTCATCTCATTCTCCGGATATCTGTTTTTATTTCTACATATTAGGCAGGTCAGTTACATTTCTTGTTTTGGAGAAGTGGCCTTATGTAGGAGACATCCTGTGTGCCCCAGCAACACTCTCCCCTCTGGTCACAGAGCTATATGCTCAAGGGGTGCTCCAAAGGTGGGCTGCATGGGCCCTTCTGTTGTTGCTGGGCTGACTATTGTGAGTACGTTGATAGGTGGAACTGTCCTTTGATCCAGTTGGCTGCCAGGCTTTACCTCATGCAGGCTTCAGGCTGCTGGTGGGTGGGGCTGTATCATGGGGCACTGCTTGTAGGGTTCAGGGGTCCTGGTGCCGGTGCCCAGCCTGCTGGTGGACAGGGCTGGGTCCTCACGTGACTGGCTGCTTGGCCTGAGATGTCTCAGCACTGGAGCTGACCAGCTGGTGGGTGGGTAAGACCTCAGTGCTGACTCCAGAATGGCACTTGCCAGCACCAGTGTCCTCATGGTAGAACAAGCTCCCAAAAATGTCTTCTGCCAGTATCTGTGTCCCCAGAGGGTTCTCAGTTTCATCCTGTTTCTTTTGGAGGCTCTCCAACATCAGCAAGTGGGTCTGGCCCAGTCTCCTTTCAAATGATTGCCTCCACACTGGATCTTGGAGCATGAGAGATTTTTCCTGAGCCCCTTAAGCATGAAGTCTCTGTTTTCTTCAGCCCTCTGGCTCTCCCATACATAAGCCCCACTGGCCTTCGAAACCAGATGTTCTGGTGGCTCGTCTTCCTAGTTCAAGTCCCTAGGACAGGGAGCCTAAAGTGGGTCTCAGACCCCTCACTCCTTGGGGAGAACCTCTTCAGTTGTAATTATCCTCCCATTTGTGGGTGTCCTACTCAGCAATGTGGGGCTTGACTATACCACTTCTCCACCCGTCCTACTGTCTCACTGTGGTTCTTTATTTATATCTTTAGTTGTGGAAAATCTTTTCCATTAGTCTTCAGTCATTCTCATCAATAGTTGCTCTGCGGATAGGTGTCATATTGGTGTGCCTATGGGAGGAATTGAGCTCTGGGTCTTCCTACTTTGCCCTCTTGGCCACATCCTTGTTCCAAAGCCTTTTTGAATTAATCAACTTCTTAACATTGTTTGAAAACATTGCATATTTTTCTTCCATGTGAAATAAGTCTTATTAAAGCAAAATTAATTGTTACTAACTATATTGCTTGATATAAAATGTAAAGGCCCTTTTAAGGTTGTTGAACATGGACATTGCTTGTATGCTGAAAAGCATTAGTCTGGATTAATGCCAGAGGAACTCACTGATCAGTGAATCAAAAGAAGTTTATATCTTAAGTTTTGAACTTGCAGAGGCTGTTTGCTCTATTTTTTAAATTAAGTCAGTTTCAACTCAGTTCTCAGAAAACAAAGAGTAGATAAAAAGTTGACTACTTCATAAGTCAGGGATAATACCTAAACTATAACTTGCACATTTTATTTGTAGCCTTCAGGAGTTCTTAATTTGAAACTAAAATTTTTGATTCTGTTTTACTTAATATAAAATTGTATTCAAATGTATCTGTTCTAAAGTCATGAGTAATTTTTATAACATAAAAATGAGATAAATTTTATCCCTTTAGGCATTTCCTTCAAGTGTGTTCAAATTTAACTTTGGTTACCTCAGAATTAATTGAATAACAAGGTAAAGAAATTTAGATTTTCCTCACTCACCACAGATGGCTGCAACTAGAGAAAGCACATGTACAGCAACTAAGACCAATGCAGCCAAAAATAAATAAATATTTTTTTTTAAAAAAGTTACCTTTAAATTGCTCCAAAAATTAGCAATGTAATATGTGGAAGATTTATATTTTGAAAAGTACACAAAGCTGATAAAAGAAAGAAAAGGCATAAATAAGTGAGAGATACACCATGTTCATGGATTTGAAGACTCAGTATAAAGATGTTAATTCTCTCAAATTGTTCTATGGATTAAAGAAATCCCAATCAAATTCCAGCAGGACTTTTTGTGATATTTACATGCGGGATCGAAATTGTTTATGGAACACAAAATTATTGGGATAGCCAAAATGATTTTGAAAAGAACAAAGCTGGAAGTCTCAATATCTGGTTCTATCTATAACTGTATTAAGCTACATTAATCAAACTAGTGTTATATTTGTGAGAGGATAGACATATAGATGTGTAAAATAGAATAGAGTGCAGAAATAGAGTCACATAAACATATTCAATTGATTTTGACAAAGATAAAAAGGTAATTTAATGGAAAAAGGATAGACTTTGCAATAAATTGTGCTATAACAACTGAATATCAATATACAAAAAAAAATTAAACATTGATCTTTGCCTTTTCAAGGGAGGAAAAACCTTTTCCTCTATCCATCTTAGGTTATCATTAGGGGCCCTGTGAAGGAGACTGGCCAAAAACACGTTAATGAGAGAAAAACAAGTTTAGTATCATGTGCATAGCACTTACAACTGGGAGTACTCAGAGATGAGTAACTCGAATTGGTAAAAACTTTGGTTTATATATCATCTTAGGCTAAAAAAAAAGGAAAAGGGATTTTGGGGTTCTGGGCAGGGGGAGCAAGTTATGGGAAGGTGACCAGGAAAAAAAATTGGTAAGCAAGGGTTGTTTAGTAAGGTTTGTGTTGCAACTTTAGGTCAGTGCCTGCTCCATTAGTAAGAATTGTTAAGAGACCTCCTCTTCCTGGTAGACATTTCTAAGGAAATGGAAATTTCCTTTATAAATGTAAATTTCCTTAAAAAGGAAAATTTGTGCCCTGATTTTAGAGCTTTCCCTGTGTCTCTTGGTTCTCAGTGCCCTTTGGCTCCAAATGATTCATATGCCACAGAGGCATATTTTGGGGTTGCATAGTCTGGTACCTTTTACCTTATACTTTATATAAAAATTAATTTAAAATGAATGATGTGTCTAAATATAAGTGTAAAACTAATATTTTTAGAAGAAAAGAGAAAATTTTCAGGACCACAGATTAACTCAACTGTTCTTTGTTAAAACATCAAAAGCATGATTCATAAAAGAAAAATTTGATAATTGGACTTCATCAAAATTAAAAGGTTTTGCTCTGAGAAAAATACTGTTAATAGAATAAAGAGGCAAGCTAAAGATGGAAGAATATATTTTCTCCATAGCTGTTGACAGATGATGTTAAAATATTTGAATAAATTTGAATATTTGAATGATAATTTACTACTGAAGATATACTGATGGCAAATATGCACAGTAAAAGATGCTCAACATCATTAGACAATGGAAAATGTAAAGTAAAACCCCAATGAGATACCACTGCACACCTATTAAAGTGAATACATATTTTTAAAATGACAATAGTTAAGTGTTGAGGATCTGAGCAAATGTAACTCATGCATTGCCAGAGGGAATGCAAAAGTGCATTTCTTATAAATTAAACATACTTTTACAATATGACTGAGCAATTCCATTCTTAGTTATATATTCAGAGAAATAGAAACTTGTTGACAACCTTTATATGAATGTTTATAGCAATATAATTTATAATTATTGAAATCTAGAAACAGATGTCCTATGGATGTACATTCATACAGTGGTACACTACTCAGCAGTAAAAAGAACATGCAGCAACGTAGATGAGTCTCAAATGCTTCCTGAAAGAATCCAAAATCAAGGTTACTACCGTACTGTATGGTTTAATTTACATGACATTCTGGAAAAGTCAAAACAGTTAGCAGTAGCCATGGGTTGATATGTGAGGAGAATGTGAGTAAAACAGGAGATATTTTTATAGTAAGGAAATTCTTCTGTATTCCAATCATCATTGTGATTACATGACCATATGAATTTCTCAAAATTCACTGAATATACATATATATATTCTGTTCAGTTTTCCAATATACATATAGTGAATTTTCTTTGTGAATGCATGTACATATATATGTATGTGTTTATGCATATATATATGTGTATTCAATTATTACACATAAGTAAACCAAATTTAAACAAAATTCCAATTAGACATATTTTAGGATTTCTATTTCTCTTCTCAGTGTCTCCATCATACTCTGTATCCCTCTGTGTATTTTTGCTAATTCAACAGAATTTCATTAGAGCTATCTTTCTTTTATAATTTCTCTTTTTAGCTGCATCTGCTATACTGTGATCTATCCTCTGAGTTTTCATCACAATTATACTATTTTTCTTAGAAGTTCTGGTTGGTTATTTTTCCTATCTATTCTGTGTTCTAGGGGTAATACCTTCTTTCTTATTCTCTTGTACTATCTTTTATTTACTAAAATATTTTACGTGTCTTTTATATTCTATACAAATTCATATTATGTATTTTGTTATTTTTTGTTTTTTTAATTGGAGTATAGTTGATTTACAATATTATATTAGTTTCAGGTACAGCATAATAATTCAGTATTTTTATAGATTATGCTTCAGTAAAAGTTATAAGATAATAGGTATAATTCCCTGTGCTATATAATATATCCTTGTTGCTCATCTATTTTATGCATAGTAATTTGTATCCCATACCCCTAACTTGTCCCACCCCCTTTCTTCTCCCCTCTGGTAACCACTAGTTTTTTTTTTTTTTTAATCTATGAATCTGTTTCTGTTTTGCTATAAACATTTGTTATTTTTTAGATTCCACATATAAGTGATAACATGCGGTATTTGTCTTTGTCTGACTTATTTCATGAAGCATAATATTCCTTAAGTCTATCCATGTTGCTGCAAATGGCAGAATTTCATTTCTTTTTATGACTGGGTGGTAGTCCATTATGTATGTGTGTGTGTCTGTGTGTGTGTGTGTGTGTGTCACATCTTCTATATCTCTTCCTCTGTTAATGGACCCTTAGGTTGCTTCTGTTTCTTGGCTATTGTAAGTGATGCTGCTATGAACATTGGAGTACATGTATCTTATTGAAATAGTGTTTTGTTTTTTCTGGATGTATAGCCAGGAGTGGTATTGCTGGATCATATGGTAGTTCTAGTTTTAGTTTTTTGGAGAACTTCTGTACTCTTTCCATAGTGACTGCACCAATTTACATTCTCACCAACAGTATACAAAGGTTCCCTTTTCTCCACATCCTCTCCAACATTTGTTATTTGTAGACTTTTTGATGATAACCATTCTGACAAGTGAGTGATATTTCATTGTTGTTTTGCCATTTCTCTAATAACTAGTGTGTTGAGCATCTTTTCCTATGCCTGTTAGATAACTGTATGTACTCTTTGGGAAAATGTCTATTCAGGTCCTCTGCCCATTTTTTGATTGGGTTGTTTGGTTTTCAATATTGAGTTATATGAGCTGTTTATATATTTCGGATATTAACCCTTTGTCGGTGATATCATTTGCAAATATTTTCTTTCATCTGTAGGTTGTCTTTTTGTTTTGTTGATGGTTTCTTTTTTCTGTGCAAAAGCTTTTAAGCTTAAATAGGTACCATTTGGTTATTTTTGCTTTTGTTTCTTTTGCCTTAGGAGATATATCCAGAAAAATACTGCTGTGATTTATGTCAAAAAGTGTTCAGCCTATGTTCTTTTCTAGGAATTTTATGGTTTCAGGTTTTACATTTAGGTCTTTAATCCATTTTGATTTTATTTTTGTGTATAGTGTGAGGAAATATTTTAATCTCATTGTTTTACATGTAGCTGCTTATTTCCTAGAACCACTTATTGAAAAGACTGTCGTTTCTCCATTGTATATTCTTGCCTCTTTTGTTTTAGATTAATTGACCAAAAGTGTGTGGGTTTGTTTCTGGGCTGTCCACTCTGTTCCATTGATCTGTGTGTCTGTTCTTGTGCCAGTACTATGTTGTTTTGATCACTGTAGCTTTGTAGTATAGTTTGAAGTCCAGAAGGTGATACTTCTAGCTTTGTTCTTTTTTCTCAAGACTGCTTTGGCAGTTCGGGGTCTTTTATGATTCCATATGAGTTTTAGAATTATTTGTTCTACTTCTGTGAAAAAATGTCATGGGTATTTTGGTAGGGATTGCATTAAATCTGTAGATTATTTTGGGTAGTATGGCCATTTTAACAACATTAATTCTTCCAATTAAATCTTTCCACTTCATTTTGTCATCTTCAATTTCCTTCATCAGTGCTTTCTAGTTTTTTAGAGTATAGGTCTTTCATCTCCTTGGTTAAGTTTATTTCTAGGTATTTTATTCCTCCTCTACAAAGCAGATATCCTTCTGCTTAGACTGGAAATATCATTTAATTTGTGTACTTTATATTGTAGCTGATGTAACTAAATGTATTCCTAGTTATTCCAAAAACTGATAATTACACTGATCAGAGTCTCGGCCAATGAGCCAGATTGGATATGTAGAGAGGGAATGAATGATCTAGAAGCATGTCCAGAAGCAAAAAAGTTATGCTTCAAGTAGGTCACACACAGATTTGGCAAACATTAAGTGATAGGTTCATCAACCTGGAACTGGCTGGTTAATGGGAGTCAATCCAGAATGGGTAAACAAACACGTGGGCTTGGATTTAAATGTGAACACAGTTGACTAAAATGTTTCAAGTTGAAGAAGCCACAGAGGAGATTCCAAGAGTGAAGAATTTGGGATGACCAATGCGTAAGAAAAAGCAACATAGTAGAAAAAGAGAGGAGCAAGAGTATATTCATACGCTTCTATACAAAATTTGTTCGGGTGTGTCATTTGTGCAATTGTCTTGTATCTATAGGTGCTTCACCTGTGAATCCTGAAGATTATCATCAGATCTCTAATACTCAGTATTTCTGTGCTTTCCTTATCTGGAATGTGTTGGTAGAGTGGCACTAAGAGTCTATCTTATCAACAGGAGCAATCTTAATCCTTTCCCCCATGTGCTACAAAAGTAAAATTTCAAAATGTGTAACTCTATTTCAGTTAGCACGGAAAGCAATGTCTTTGCAGATTTGTACTTCTTTTGTTTTTGTTGTTTACATAATTTGAAAACCTACGAAAAAATGGTTATGAAAGAACACTTTAAGTGTTTTTAAGTAGGATAAAATTTTTAAGCAAGATAGTGACTTGAATTTATATATTTACCTGTTTTTAACTTACCTTCTGAGATATTAAATAGTTCTCTCAGTTTAATATAATAATATTTCTTAAATATATTTAAAAATCAAACCAGGTTACAGAGGTTTTCATAAAATGTGCAATGGCAATTCTACTAAATGATGGCATGACAAAGGATACTGAATGTTTATAAAAGCATTAATTTCAAAGATATGTGTTCCCAGATTCATTAATATCAATTGATATTAATATCATTGATATCAATTTATTTAACGTATTTCTAATCTTTAAGCCAATCATTTTTCAATCACATTTAGAGTTAAAGGAAGCCATCACAAAATATAGACATATGTGAATATACTGTAGTTGATCAAGAAAAATCATTTAACTATTTACATAAATGATTAGTTTTAAATATTAAAGCATAGACTTGCAATTATCTCATTTGGTGATAAACCACATCTGGTTGTTTTCTATCTGCTTCCCACTTACTAGAGTTCTGATGATAGTGATTTTAATTAAACAGACCATTTCACAATTTTATGTGTACAGTTATAACTCCTCTAACAAAAGTCATAAACATATGACTAAATAGTTCATACTTATGAAAAGATTTTTTAAATGTTATAATAATTTAAAAACACATACAATCTACCACTGAAAACAATAACATTTTTCTCAAGCATTTTGCAATCTACCTGATAGCACAAAGCTAGGTCTTTACTAATTTGAACAATACTGGAATGAAAACACATTTATTCAAATGAGAATAAATAAAAGAAATTCAGCATGATTATTTTAGGATGTACAGTTGCTAAGTAATAATTTACAATAGAGATATAATGCTTATGAAGCTGTTGGCTCATTATTCTTTCAGGGAATGAAAGGATAATGGCTATTGAAATTCCTTCTACATGTCATTATATTCTAACTTCAAATATTTCAAACCCTTTACAGACTATTGAATACATTGGTTCATTCATTAAATTCTCTAGCTTTTCAGCTCACAGAAGTAATTCCTTTGTATTTGCCCATGCCAACATTCTAAGTCCTTTTATGTGTTGTTCTCTTTTGTGTTTTATTGGCATTGAGCCCCACCCTTCTATTGCTAAATTCATTATTAGAGTAAGTAAGTTCTAAATAGGAAGAATAAATAGGGAACACTTTGTGGATCTTTAGAGTAGTAAAGCAAATGTCTAGAATAAAAGTAGAGAAGAGTGGGATTGAAAAGGTAAGTGTCAGTGTTATGAGGAAACTGAAGTTTACACCAGTGTGATTTTGCTGGTTTGTAGACAACCACAGTTTTAAATCAAAATATGTATTAAAGAAACACACTTTGAGAATAACTCTGTAAACTACATGTAAAACTAGTCATCTTTAAGCCAGACTTTTCTGTAGTCATGTTCCAATACAAATGAAAGTAAATGCCTTTCTAGATTACTCTTCATTAGCAGAGCCCCATTGCTCTCTATAATCTTATATCCTTTCACTTCACACATTTTATGTTAGTGTCTATTCTCTGTAAGGATATGAATTTGAAACCCCTGCCAAATATACCAGTTGATTGAAAAGAACAAGATCATGCATGTGCTGTGAGAAAAGTAATTTTCTTCCTTTATCTTAGAGCTTGTTCATAGTTACAATGGCAAATAATTTTACTTACCTTGTAATTAATATTTGGCATTACTTAATCCTCTCATTTATTTTTTCTAACAGCATTGTACATAAGGTGTTATAAATGCTCCTTTTCCAGATTAAGTGGAAAAGGATCAGAGGGGTTACATGGCATTTCCAAGGTCACACAGCTATATTTCAGGGACTCTGGCTTTCTAAGACTGAACAATAGAGTGAAGAATCTATATTCAAAATGATAAACACTAGATAAAATATGATCTCTCTATAGCTGTGTTAAAAATTATTCTTTTCTATGACTATATAATATATAATTCACCCTTTATGGGACAGTTTTAATCATTGTCAAGACCCTGTCTTTGTGGCATAAGATATAAGCATTATATCATCAAAGTGCTGAGGAAAACTAACTGAAAATCTAGAATTCTATATTCTGCTAAAGTATCTTTTAAGAATTAGAGCAAAATTAGGTCATTTTCAGACATTAAAAAAAGCAAATACATTAAGTCCCCTACATACAAACCTTCAAGTTGCAAACTTTCAAACATGTGAACATGTGTACAGAGTAGTACAGTATTTATTTCAAGCCCAGGATATCCAGAAGCAAGTGTAAAAGCAGCTGTGATGTAGCTGGTACTGCTAAGAAGTGCCAAGAGATAACAATGGAAACAAAAGTGAAAGTAATTGAGAGAGTGGAGTGACAAGAGGAAGAAGAAGTAACTGAAGAACCGAAGAGATTCGTGACACAGGAAATGGCCAGGGGATTTTCTTTATTTGTGGCGGCACTGTTAGTTTTTGAGGCATGGGACCCAAACGTAGAACGGTACACGAAGGTTGCAGCAGCCGTTCAGGATGCAATCCAGTGCTACCGTGTCATCTATGATGAGAAAAACAGCTACTACCCAGACATCACTGGATAGTTTTTTCAAAGGGGTAGATAGAATTGAATCCAGCGAGGAACCAGAACCTGTGCCATCAATGTCAGGCGTAGTGAAATTGCAGCTTGACCTCCATCTCCTATTGCTGACGATCCTTCAGCTCTGCTATCTCCCACCTCCTCTCCCTCCTCCAGTCAGTAACTCTTCTTGCCTGTTCACTCAGTGCCAGCCCCTGTATGCCGGCTGTTGTACTGTACTACTGTACTTTTCAAGGTACTGTGCTGTAAGATTTAAAATGTTTTCTTTATTTTTTACATTTTTTTTTATGTATTATTTGTGTGAAAAGTATTATAAACCTATTACAGTACAGTACTATGTAGCTGATTGTGTTAGTTGGGTACCTAACTTTGTTAGACTTAATGAACAGATTGGACTTACAAATGCGCTCTCGGGACAGGACCTGTTGATATGTAGGGGACTTACTGTACTTTTTATACCCAGAAACTTCCAGTGGCACTTCTGAAATTGTAATATGTATGTGATAACACATTGAGAGAGTTTCAGTGTTGTGCTCATTAGTTTATTCATTTTCAATTATTTCATTTAGAATATAGCTACAACTTCCAAAATAACTCAAAAATGCATTACTCTTCATTTTTCATTCGTTCCCTAAACTTTGAATAATGAATATTGGGTAAAAATATATTTTCTTCATACATATTCTCTTTATTATTCTTTCTCTTTTTCTCTGATATATATATATATATATATATATACATATATATATACACACACATATACATGTGTATATATATATATACAAATATATATAATTGTTCATACATTGGCTTTATATACATTTATTTTAATATATATTTCCCCTGAGCTATCCAAATTTCTTTATTCCTTCTTAAGTAAATTCTTCAATGCCATCATTTGTTCTGTTAGTAGTAAATAATTGTAAAATGCACAAATGCAAACAATTCAGGACACATAGCATTTATGAGTGCAGTTGTTGAAATAGTTCTTGTGAAGCTCTATTAAAAGGTCAAGACTCTTTCCTCTACTAAATCATTTTTCTCTGGTCTAGCGTGTCTTCTCTCTTGATCCATTATTCTCACTATTTTTTCGACAAGGATTCACCAGTGCCTCTAGATATATTTCCTAGGTATTAAATTCATTTTCATTAGATCAGTAGATTTAAGAATATAACAGAAATGGAATTTAAAAGATAACCATCACATTCTGTAGCATATGACTGAAATCTGTTTGTGGTATTAAAGTTCTTCCTTGCAATGGACATTGGGGAACGTCAGGTTGTATTTACTTCACCAACAGCACTTGCTTTTCAAAGATCCAGTAATTATAAATGTCACTGCTGGTACTTTTAAAATAATTCCTCCTAGGTGTACTCAAGCAACACAACAATTTTCTGAGTTTCTTGAAACAGCTAACAGTAAAATGTTAAATACAATTAACTGGCCAACTAAGCTGACAAGATTAATTTTAATGCTAAATAAACCTCATCCTTTGGGAGAACAATAGAGCAAGCAAACTTTTTTTTTCCTGACCCCAAAATAAATGCATAATACAGTAAATTTATATAGAAAAGCCCCAAGTAAATAAAATTTGGTAAAACTAACTGAAATATACAAACATGCATTTATGTTTAAGCTGATTATAAATTAAGCAATTAAATTTAATAAATTAAAATGAATGAGAGGAGCCACCTTTACTTCATTAGGCAAATGCTCACAATATATTACCATAATCTAAAGAAACCCATTGAGTGACAGAGAAAGTTAGATCATGGGTAGAATAAACCAGAGAAATTTCTAGAACATCCACACACTAGAGTCTCCTCCACTATAAACTCTAACAGGTATAGAAAGCCAATTCACACAGTGTCCAAAGATGAATACAGATTGAGTTTCAGAAGGAATTAATCTCCATGGAGATCTAACTTGGTGTGAGGAGACATGAATCCTAGGGGAAAGTAATAGTTAAACCCAGATGGATTGGTAATCTGTTTAAAGCCCATTTGTATAAGTTAAAATTGCTTAGCAGGAAGTTAAATTGTTTCTGGACACATAGCTATCTATGTTTCCCTATAGTCTAGTAGAAAAAAATTTCAGATACTCCAGATAAAATGAATCTCAGTGTTAAGATAAATCTAGGACTCACTAATTTTGAGGGTGATGCAAGACTAAACTCAGATTGGCTGAGCTTCATATCAGGAACAAAGTTTCTAGGTGGGAAGCACTAGAGAAGTGAAACACTGAAATAATATATGTATAATTTCATGATATCATTTATAAATCTCACTTTCCACTTTCATTGATTTTGTATCACGATTTTCATACTATTAATAAAATATTTCATCTGATGTATCTTTCCATGAAATTATAAATTGACTGCAGTGAAATAATATGTTCCTACATTTCTATATAGTTATCACATTCTTAGGTAAAGTAATCAATGAACTGATGATTAAATACCACCTAGTGATGATTATAATCAGGATGATGATGGTGATGGTGACAATCATTCAGGAAGCAATGAAAAATATAATAAAGTAACAAACTTCTTTTTAACATCTTTATTGGAGTATAATTGCTTTACAGTGGTGTGTTAGTTTCTGCTTTATAACAAAGTGAATCAGCTATACATAAACATATATCCCCATATCCCCTCCCTCTTGCATCTACCGCCCACCCTCCCTATCCCACCCCTCTAGGTGGTCACAAAGCACAGAGCTGATCTCCCAGTGCTATGCGGCTGCTTCCCACTAGCTATTTTACGTTTGGTAGTGTATATATGTCCATGCGACTCCCTCACTTCGTCCCAGCTTACCCTTCCCCCTCCCCGTGTCCTCAAGTCCATTCTCTACATTTGTGTCTTTATTCCTCACCTGCCCCTAGGTTCTTCAGAACCTTTGTTTTTAAATTCCATATATATGTGTCAGCATAGGGTATTTGTTTTTCTCTTTCTGACTTACTTCACTCTGTATGACAGTCTCTAGGTCCATCGACCTCAATACAAGTAACTCAACTTTATTTCTTTTTATGGCTGAGTAATATTGCATTTTATGTATGTGCCACATCTTCTTTATCCATTCATCTGTCGATGGATACATAGGTTGCTTCCATGTCCTGCCTATTGTAAATAGAGCTGCAATGAACATTGTGGTACATGAGTCTTTGAATTGTGGTTTTCTCAGGGTATATGCCCAGTAGGGTGATTACTGGGTCATATGTTAGTTCTATTTTTAGTTTTTTAAGGGACCTTGATACTGTTCTCCATAGTGGCTGTATCAATTTACATTTCCACCAACAGTGCAAGAGTGTTCCCTTTTCTCCACACCCTCTCCAACATTTATTGTTTGTAGATATTTTGATGATGGCCCTTCTGACCAGTGTGAGCTGATACCTCATTGTACTTTTGACTTGCATTTCTCTAATGATGAGTGATGTTGAACATCCTTTCATATGTTTCCTGGCAATCTGTATACCTTCTTTGGAGAAATGCCTATTTAGATCTTCTGCCCATTTTTGGATTGGGTTGTTTATTTTTTTGATATTGAGCTGCATGAGCTGCCTGTAAATTTTGGAGATTAATCCTTTGTCAGTTGCTTCATTTGCAAATATTTTCTCCCATTCTGAGGGTTGTCATTTCGTCTTGTTTATGGTTTCCTTTGCTGTGCAAAAGCTTTTAAGTTTCATTAGGTCCCATTTGTTTATTTTTGTTTTTATTTCCATTTCTCTAGGAGGTGGGTCAAAAAGGATCTTGCTGTGATTTATGTCATAGAGTGTTCTGCCTATGTTTGCTTCTAAGAGTTTTATAGTGTCTGGCCTTATGTTTAGGACTTTAATCCATTTTGAGTTTATTTTTGTGTATGGTGTTAGGGAGTGTTCTAATTTTATTCTTTTACATGTAGCTGTCCAGTTTTCCCAGCACCACTTATTGGAGAGGCTGTCTTTTCTCCACCGTATATTCTTGCCTCCCTTATCAAAGATAAGGGGACCATAGGTGAGTGGGTTTATCTCTAGGCTTTCTATCCTATTCCATTGATCTGTATTTCTGTTTTTGTGCCAGTACCATACTGTCTTGATTATTGTAGCTTTGTAGTATAGTCTGAAGTCTGGGAGCCTGTTTCCTCCAGCTCTTGTTTTTCTTTCCCAAGATTGCTTTGGCTATTCAGGGTCTTTTGTGTTTACGTACAAACTTTTTGTTCTAGTTATGTGAAAAATGCCATTGGTAGTTTGATAGGGATAGCATTGAATCTGTACATTGCTTTGGGTAGTATAGTCATTTTCACAATGTTGATTCTTCCAATCCAAGAACATGGTATATCTCTCCATCTGTTTGTATCATCTTTAATTTCTTTCATCACTGTCTTACAGTTTTCTTCATACAGGTCTTTTGTCTCCTTAGGTAGGTTTATTCCTAGGTATTTTATTCTTTTTGTTGCAATGGTGAAGGGGAGTGTTGCCTTAATTGCTCTTTCAGAATTTTCAACATTAGTATATAGGAATGTAAGAGATTTCTGTGCATTAATTTTGTATCCTGCTACTTTACCAAATTAATTGATTAGCTGTAGTAGTTTTCTGGTAGCATCTTTGGGATTCTCTATGTATAGTATCATGTCATCTGCAAACAGTGAGTTTTACTTCTTCTTTTCCGATTTGCATTCCTTTTATTTCTTTTTCTTCTCTGATTGCTGTGGCTAAAACTTGCAAAACTATGTTTAAAAATAGTGGTGAATGTGGGACACCTTGTCTTGTTCCTGATCTTAGTAGAAATGTTTTCAGTTTTTCACCATTGAGAACGATGTTGGCTGTGGGTTTTTCATATATGGCCTTTATTATGTTGAGGTAAGTTACCTCTAAGCCTACTTTCTGGAGGGTTTTTATCATAAATGGGTGTTGAATTATGATGAAAGCTTTTTCTGCATCTACTGAGATGATCATATGGTTTTTCTTCTTCAACTTGTTAATATGGTTGATCACATTGATTGATTTGCATATATTGAAGAATCCTTGCATTCCTGGAATAAACCCCACTTGATCATGGTGTATGATCCTTTTAATGTGCTGTTGGATTCTCTTTGCTAGTATTTTGTTGAGGAGTTTTGCATCTATGTTGATCAGTGATATTGGCCTGTAGTTCTCTTTCTTTGTGACATCTTTGTCTGGTTTTGGAATCAGGGTGATGGTGACCTCATAGAATGAGTTTGGGAGTGTTCCTCCCTCTGCTATATTTTGGAAGAATTTGAGAAGGATGTGTGTTAGCTCTTCTCTAAATGTTTGATAGAATTCTCCTGTGAAGCCATCTGGTCCTGGCCTTTTGTTTGTTGGAAGATATATATATATATATTTTTAAACATTGTAGCAACTGTAATTTTTTTTTAAGTAGTTATGTATTCAGTACTTCATTTATTTATTTTTGGCTGTGTTGTGTCTTTGTTTCCGTGCGAGGGCTCTCTCCAGTTGCGGCGAGCGGGGGCCACTCCTCATCGCCTTGTGTGGGCCTCTCACCGTTGTGGCCTCTCTTGCTGCGGAGCGCAGGCTCCAGACACACAGGCTCAGCACTTGTGGCCCACGGGCCCAGCTGCTCCACGGCACGTGCGATCCTCCCAGACCAGGGCTCGAACCTGTGCCCCCTGCATTATCAGGCAGACTCCCAACTACTGCACCACCAGGGAAGCCCTGTTGGAAGATTTTTAATCACAGTCTCACTTTCAGTGCTTGTGATTGGTCTGTTTATATTTCTATTTATTACTGGTTCAGTCTCGGAAGGTTGTGCCTTTCTAAGTATTTGTCCATTTCTTCCAGGTTGTCTATTTTATTGGCATATAGTTGCTTACAGTAATCTCTCATGATCGTTTGTATTTCTGCAGTGTCAGTTGTTACTTCTCCTTTTTCATTTCTAATTCTGTTGATTTCAATCGTTTCCCTTTTTCTTGATGAGTCTGGCTAATGGTTTATCAATTTTGTTTATCTTCTCAAAAAACTAGCTTTTAGTTTTATTGACCTTTGCTATCATTTCCTTCATTTCTTTTTCATTTATTTCTGATCTAATCTTTATGATTTCTTGTGCTAACGTTGGGGTTTTTTTGTTCTTTCTCTAATTGCTTTAGGTGTAAGGTTAGGTTGTTTATTTGAGATATTTTTTTGTTTTTTTGAGGTAGGATTGTATTGCTATAAACTTCCCTCTTAGAATTGCTTTTGCTGCATCCCATAGGTTTTGGGTTGTCATGTTTTCATTGTCTCTTGTTTCTAGGTATTTTTTGATTTCCCCTTTGATTTCTTCAGTGATCTCTTGGTTATTTAGTAGAGTACTCTTTAGCCTCCAACAATTGTTTTGTAGATTTTTTCCTGTAATTGATATCTAGTCTTATAGCATTGTGGTCAGAAAAGATACTTGATATGATTTCAATTTTCTTAAATTTACCAAGGCTTGATTTGTGATCCAAGATATGATGTATCCTGGAGAATGTTCCATGAGCACTTGAGAAGAAAGTGTGTTCTGTTGTTTGGGGATGGAATGTCTTATAAATATCAATTAAGTGCATCTTGTTTAATGTATCATTTAAAGCTTGTGTTTCCTTATTTATTTTCATTTTGGATGATCTGTCCATTGGTGAAAGCGGGGTGTTAAAATCCCCTTATATTACTGTGTTACTGTCAATTTCCCCTTTTATGGCTGTTAGCATTTGCCTTATGTATTGAGGTGCTCCTATGTTAGGTGCATAAATATTTACAATTGTTATATCTTCTTCTTGGATTAATCCCTTGATCATTATGCATTGTCCTTCTTTGTCTCTTGTAATAGTCTTTATTTTAAACTCTATTTTGTCTGATATGAGAATTGTTATTCCAGCTTTCTTCTGGTTTCCATTTTCATGGAATCTCTTTTTCCATCCCCTCACTTTCAGTCTGTATGTGTCCGAAGGTCTGAAGTGGGTCTCTTGTAGACAGCATATATTCAGGTCATGTTTTTATATCCATTTAGCCAGCTTATGTCTTTTGGTTGGAGCATTTAATCCATTTACATTTAAGGTAGTTATTGATATGTATGTTCCTACTGCCATTTCCTTAATTGTTTGGGGTTTGTTATTGTAAGTCTTCTCTTGTGTTTCCTGCCTAGAGAAGTTCCTTTAGCGTTTGTTGTAAAGCTGGTTTGGTGGTGCTGAATTCTCTTAGCTTTCGTTTGTCTGTAAGGTTTTAATTTCTCCGTCGAATCTGAATGAGATCCTTGCTGGGCAGAGTAATCTTGGTTATTCCAAGATTACTAAAAAAATCTAGGTTTTTCCCTTTCATCACTTTAAATATGTCCTGCCACTCCCTTCTGGCTTGCTGAGTTTCTGCTGAAAGATCAGCTGTTAACCTTATGAAGATTCTCTTGTATGTTATTTGTTGCTTTTTCCCTTGCTGTTTTAATATTTTTTCTTTATATTTAATTTTTGATAGTTTGATCAATATGTGTCTTGGCATGTTCCTCCTTAGATTTATCCTGTATGGGGCTCTGCTCTTCCTGTACTTGATTGACTATTTCCTTTCCTATATTAGGGAAGTTTTCAACTATAATCTCTTCAAATAGTTTCTCAGTCCCTTTCTTTTTCTCTTCTTCTTCTGGGACCCTTATAATTCGAATGTTGGTGCATTTAATGTTGTCCCAGAAGTCTCTGAGACTGTCCTCAATTCTCTTCATTCTTTTTTCTCTATTCTGCTTTGCGGTGGTTATTTCTACTATTTTATCTTTCAAGTCGCTTACCCGTTCTTCTGCCTCAGTTATTCTGCTATTGATTCCTTCTAGAGAATTTTTAATTTCATTTATTGTGTTGTTCATCATTGTTTGTTTGTTCTTTAGTTCTTCTAGGTCCTTGTTAAACGTTTCTTGTATTTTCTCCATTCTGTTTCCAAGATTTTGGATCATCTTTACTGTCATTACTCTGAATTCTTTTTCAGGTAGACTTCCTATTTCCTCTTCATTTGTTTGGTCTCGTGGGTTTTTACTTCGTTCCTTCATCTGCTGTGTATTTCTCTGTCTTCTCATTTTGTTTAACTTACTGTTTTGGGGTCTCCTTTTTGCAGGCTGCAGGTTCATAGTTCCCATTGTTTTTGGTGTCTTCCCCCAGTGGGTAAAGTGGTTTGTGTAGGCTTTCTGGTTGAGGGGACTAGTGCCTGTGTTCTTGTGGATGAGGCTGGATCTTGTCTTTCTGCTGGGCAGGACTGCATCTGGTGGTGTGTTTCGGGTTGTCTGAGAACATATTATGATTTTAGGCAGCCTCTCTGTTAATGGGTGGTGTTGTGTTCCTGTCTTGGTAGTTGTTTGGCATACGGTATCCAGCAGTGTAGCTTGCTGGTTGTTGAGTGGTGCTGGGTCTTAGAGCTGAGATGGAGATCTCTGGGAGAGCTTTCGCCATTTGATATTACATGGAGCTTGGAGGTCTCTGGGGGACAAATGTCCTATACTTGGTTCTCCCACCTCAGAGGCTTAGGCCTGACCTCTGGCTGGAGCACCAAGACCCTGTCAGCCACATGGCTCAGAAGAAAAGGGAGAAAAAAAAAAAAGAAATAAAGAAAACAAGTAATAAAATACAATAAATAAAGGTATTAAAATAAAAAAAAATTATTAAGATTATAAAAGTAATAAAAAAAAGAAAGAAGAGAGCAACTAAACCAAAAAACAAACCCACCAGTGATAACAAGTGCTAAAAACTATACAAACAACAACAACAAAAAAAGACAGACAGAACCCTAGGACAAATGATAAAAGCAAAGCTATACAGACAAAATGACACAAAGAAGCATACACATACACACTGACAAAAAGAGAAAAAGGAAAGAAAAAGTGTATATATATATTCTTTTTTTTTAAAAAAGGGAGAGCAACTAAATCAATAAACAAATCTACCAATACCAATGATAATAAGCTGTAAATACCAAACTAAGATAAGCATAAAAGCAGAAACAAATTAGCTTCAGAAAGTAAACCCCAAGTCCACAGTTGTTCCCAAAGTCCTCTGCCTCAATTTTGGGATGATTCGTTGTCTATTCAGGTATTCCACAGATGGCAGGGTACATCAGGTTGATTGTAGAGATTTAATCCGCTGCTCCTGAGGCTGCTTGGAGAGATTTCCCTTTCTCTTCTTTGTTCGCACAGCTCCCGGGGGCTCAGCTTTGGATTTGGCACCACCTCTTTGTGTACGTCACCTGAGGTCTCACCCAGACAGGAGGAGGTTAAAGGAGCAGCTGATTAGGGGGCTCTGGCTCACTCAGGCTGGGGGGAGGGAGGGGTATGGAATGCAGGGTGAGCCTGTGGCGGCAGAGGACAGCGTGACGTTGCAACAGCCTGAGGCGCGGCGTGTGTTCTCCCAGGGAAGTTGCCCCTGGATCACGAGACCCTGGCAGTGGCGGGCTGAACAGGCTCCCGGGAGGGAAGGTGTGGATAGTGACCCATGCTTGCACACAGGCTTCTTGGTGGCTGCAGTAGCAGCTTTAGTTTTTCACGTCTCTTGTGTCTGTGCTGATAGCCACGGCTTGCGCCTGTCTCTGGAGCTTGTTGAGTTGATGCTCTGAATCCCCTCTCCTCGAGCACCCTGAAACAATGGTCTCCTGCCTCTTAGGCAGGTCCAGACTTTTTCCGGGACTCCCTCCCGGCTAGCTGTGGTGCACTAACCCCCTGCAGGCTGTGTTCACGCAGCCAACCCCAGTCCTCTCCCTGCTCTCCGACCAAAGCCCGAGCCTCAGCTCCCAGCCCCGCCCGCCCCGGCGGGTAAGCAAACAAGCCTCTCAGGCTGGTCAGTGCTGGTCGGCACCCATCCTCTGTGCGGGAATCTCTCCACTTTGCCCTCTGCACCCCTGTTGCTGTGCGCTCCTCTGTGGCTCCGAAGCTTCCCCCCCCTCTGCCACCCGCAGTCTCCGCCCGCGAAGGGACTTCCTAGTGTGTGGAAACTTTTCCTCCCACAGGTCCCTCGCAGAGGTGCAGGTCCCGTCCCTGTTCTTTTGTCTCTGTTTTTTCCTTTTGCCTTACCCAGGTACATGGGGATTTTCTTGCCTTTTGGGAAGTCTGAGGTCTTCTGCCAGCATTCAGTAGGTGTTCTGTAGGAGTTGTTACACATGTAGATGTATTTTTGATGTATTTATGGGGAGGAGGGTGATTGCCACGTCTTACTCTGCCATCTTGAAGGTCCTAAAATACATTTTTTTTAAGAGGTGTAAGCACAAATAGATTTGATATTTATATATCTTTGCAAGAACCATATACACTTTGTTTTCTAAAAAGTAGTAATGCATTGCAAATAAACATATTCTGTGATCTTTGTAGTGCATGAATAACTTTTAAAGAAAATTTAAATATACAATATATATAGATAAAAACATGTTCATAACTTCCTCCATATTCCCCTTTATAGGTGTGTGAAAAGCATTATTTTCCTTACAGAGATTTAATCAAACCACAATTATCTGCCTTAAATTGAAGACAGAAGTAGCACAGATAGCCCCTTAACAAAAGAAGTGTAAAAACCACAGACACTGACTTTTGAATATATTATGAGTTATGTTTACAACATTTATAGGTTGCTATTAATGCTACTTTTAAGGCAGTGTTAAAATTAAAATCAGTTTATATACCTGAAGCACACAGTTAAGTAATGGTGAGGAAAGATGAATAAGCATCTTGGTTTGTGTTGACAGAAGCCTTCCTGACATTAAACATATGGCATAAATCATGTCCTTACTAGATAATCAATGAGAAAAATTGACTGATATTATACTGTAGTTTAGTAATTAAGACCGGACTTGGAGACAATTATTTGATCCCTAGTGTACCTACAATATAGTTGAATTCTTAGAATATTCTATGATAAAAGTGATACCATTATAGTACATTTTTCACAAAGCAATGGTAGGCATGGTGGAAAGTTGTTTCAATGTCATTATGAGACCAGTTCTTTATACTGTCAAAATTCCCGTTCTTTTATGACAACTGATCTCATCCAGGCATAAAATAAACAAGATCCTTATTCAACAAATTCATATTAACACCTAAATGACTGAATATTAATGTGTCTTAAATTTGCATTTACAAGAAAAAATAAGGTAACATATATTTTATAATTAGTAGAGTTTTAATCATAGAACAAAACCGAAGTGAAGAATTTTACCCCGTGAGTAATGTTTAGAGTATGATGTGGTTAGGACATCCTTACATGGCCTCTTAAATCTGTTATTATATAAGACAACTACTCTCTCTGCACATAAAGCAAGAGTTGAAGTCATCATATTCCATTTCCATTTCACTAAAATTACACTGTACTTTGCTATTTCTTTTTTCTTTCTTTTTTTACCCCCCTTTAAAAAAAATTTTCCACACTTCAAATGCTATTTATAGGATTAACACTATCTCATTATATAGCTTTCATACTTAGGGTCTAGTGTGAATTCTATCCACTGCACATACCTAAAAGAATGCCAAGTTGCAACCACTTAATGATTAAGCAGAATTTATAAGAAAAGCAAACCTAAGGTTTTACTTCATCCAGAGGGTTTTTGAAATTTTTATTGACCTGTTTCTGAACAAGGCTAAGAAGATTGTATTATTTATCTAGCAGTGATGTCAGCATCCCAGATAAGCAAAAGGCCTATCCATTTTTAGCTTTTACAATGAATTCACCTTGGATTTGAATACATTAAACGGCCACTACTAATGTTACATCACTGCATATATAATAAAATGCTATTGAGAGAGGAAGAATATATGCAGTTGATGTGTGAAGAATTACAGAACAGAACTAAAAGACTCTCAGGGATATTTAAACACTACAGAATCTACCAACTTTCATTTAAATGGCAAGAAAAAACACATACACAAACACACACAGGTAAACATTTTTGTAAAGGTATCTTACACAAATTGAGAAGTTCTTTCCCTCTAATTAAAGTTCATACATTGCATCCCACCTTAGCACAGCAAGAGGGATACTGGTGATAGAAGGAGAAAGTGATCTCTTGAGATGACCTTCTCATGTGAATAGGGACTTCTGATTGGTATTCAGTGCTTTCTTTGTCAACAGTGCTTCTAGGTGACTTCCACTCTGAGTGATTTCTTACCTTAAGCAGAAAAATAGAACTTTTGAAAAAAAAGGCAGAGGTTTAGAGCAATAACTACTAGTGGATGAGATTTATTGAGGGTAAAAACTTATTCTAAACCCTTTATTTTATAGAAAAGGAAATAAAACAGAGATTGAAGTGATTTTTCTCAAGTTTGCACACAGATGTTACCTGTCAGATCTTGGAAGAGAATCATTTCTCTGTCCACTGATGAAGGCTCCAGATCTACACTGTGATTAGAACTAAAAGATGGGAGAGGTGCATAGAATTAGTGGTTTGGATACTAATTACTGACAACAAATAGCCTTCCAGGGTCCATAGTGAGTACTATTATTCAATAGAATAAGGCTACACCCTCATTCTTCCAAACCTCTTTTAAGTGATAGCACTAAGGAATAGAGGGTATTGACTAGATCCAATAATTTAAATGTGGATACTGTGAAACAGAATCTTTATGCTTTCTCTCTTAAAATTGTTGTATTTCCTAGACAATTTTTTGCCTTTTTTATTTTGCCCTTTTCTTTTTATATTTTACTTTTTTTTTTTTTAAAGAAGATGTTGGGGGTAGGAGTTTATTAATTTATTTTATTTTATTTTTGCTGTGTTGGGTCTTCGTTTCTGTGTGAGGGCTTTCTCTAGTTGTGGCAAGCGGGGGCCACTCTTCATCGCGGTGCATGGGCCTCTCACTATCACGGCCTCTCTTGTTGCGGAGCACAGGCTCCAGACGCGCAGGCTCAGTAGTTGTGGCTCACGGGCCTAGTTGCTCCGCGTCATGTGGGATCCTCCCAGAGCAGGGCTCAAACCCGTGTCCCCTGCATTAGCAGACAGATTCTCAACCACTGCGCCACCAGGGAAGCCCTTATATTTTACTTTTGATGACTACCGGAAAATAAGAAATGCCACTTTGTTTAAGAAATTCCCATCTTACTTGGGAGCAAAACAGTAAACAGATAAATAACAGTACAAAGCAGTAAAGAGCTCTTAGTACAGTAAGACAACTTTCTTTTAGAACACAGACAATAGCAACTCAGTTCTTCAGGGAACTGAGAAGGCTTCACAAAGGAAATGACTTGTGAGTCAGTACTTGACTGTTGAGTAGAATCTTGCCAGCGATGGAGAGCAAAATGGGCAGCAAGAGTTATGCTGTTGGTGAAGCTCAATGCTAGAACCTAATAAACCCAGCTGGTACAATAGGGGGCTATTCTTCGTTCACGTGCCTTTTGCTATCATTAGATCATAAATCACTAACAGTCAGTGTTACTCCCTGTCCTTCAAGAACAAGTAAGTAGCAAGGAAAGAGCCTTGAAGCAGAACAGAGGAAAGCATACTCTCTTTTACGTATGATGAGGCATGTTTCTTTCTTTGACGGATAGAACTTAAGTCAGCAATAGAGGTCCCAAGAGGAAATGACTTCCATTCTCCACACTGAAAAGGAACATGTCTTTATTGTCCTCTGCAGCACTTAGCACACTTTGGATGTTTAATTAATGAAGGCCTCTCTCGCTGCAGTGAGTAATGTTGAATTCTAATATCCAGGCTTACGTTTCACTGTTCCTACATGGAAATTTAGAGCCTCTTCTCAAGTGCAGAGTCAAGTGACAAGTTGGTAATTTTTTTTCCTTCAAATGCAGAGTCAATAACACTTAACAAAGAGTTGTTACTTTTAAATCACCTTGTTCAGTGGCTCCTAACCTGTTGAGTGTTTCTCCTAGTTATAAATTAAAACCTGATTGATTTATACTAGGCCAACTACAATCTATGGCTAAGTGTGGGTTTTCGGAATATTAAACACTCAATATGTTTCTTGAATGATGCAATATATTTGTCACAAGAACATTCATGATTTGGCATTTGCTTTTAGTCAACATAGAAACATTTTCTACATTTAATAGACTTCCAAAGTTTTAACCTCAAAAGAAAACAAAGGAGTGACTGGCACCTTTACAAGTATGTTTCTAGCATTAAATGAGGTTGGTTCTACCCCAATAATGAGTGATATTAGTGTTGAGAAGTTAAATGAGAATAAATTTTTTAAATTAATTCTATACTAGAGTACTTTTCTTATCATACTGTTGGTGTAGATATGTATGAGGTGAATCCAAGTAGCAAGTCACAGTAATCCTGGACTATAAAAAGGCCCATCAATTCCCATATAGATTTGGAAGTTTCACATATCTGACCTAGAAGTAAATGAAATTAGATTTTAGTGACCAGTAAAGAGTCATTATAAGATAGTTATCATTAATAACTGCCAACCTAGTAAAACATATATGAACACATACCAATGAACATACACTATATTCTTCTTAGAAATGGCATGCATTATTACCAATCATAAGGTATTTAAAACATAAACGTGTTTCATCTTTGAATTCAGTTGTGGGATATTTCATAAAGAGAAAAAGGGAACAAATAAAGCAGCAAAAAACAACAAAGAAAACCAAAATAGAAATTTCCAAAGTAATATTAATATTGACCTAACATTTCTTAATATTTTTAGCAATACAGAAGCTAGTTATACTAATTGAACAAAATGAAGCCCAAGTTTCAGTTACATTGGATATTTTCAAAACTTGTGGCTGCAATAAGTTACAGTGTCTAGGAGTATTGTGAGTCTTACTTTTTTTTTTTTTTTGTGAATCTTACTTTTTAACCCTCGATCTGATCAATGATGAGGGGGTTATTTGGAAATACCCTGTTGTAAGAACCTTACACTACTGGTAAAGTAAGACAAGATTATTTGAAAGTAGAGTCTGATTAATTAAAGATGCATAATCTGAATCCTGAAGCAGCCAATCAAAAAAAAAAAATCAAGGAAAAAAATCAAATCATAGAAAAAAGCTCAGTTAAAACCAGGTAAGTCCAATAATTCCCCATGAATTGTATGTTTTTCCAGCTTGGCTGGTGTGAATGCCTAGAACTGGTCTATAATTAGCACTCTACCAAATTCTCTGGGGATACCCTTTTCAGATTTCTGAAAAAGTTGTAAGAGTTTTCCAATATTTACCATATTTTTCCATTTACTTCGTTAATGGTGAGCATATGGTGTAAACTATGGAAATGTGATTTTCAAAATACTTTTTGAATCTTAGATTGGGAAAAAAACATTATAAATTTTTAATTCACCTATTGCTATATATTATAGTATGCAGTGTTGAAATATTTTTGAGAAAATAATTTTCAAAACTTTAATGGGCACCGTTCTGGGAGAGAATAGATTTCTTAAGGGGACAACTTTGTTTGCAGTTTTCGATATCCATTTTTTTTTTTTTTTAATTCCCAATAGCAACTGGCAGGCCTTTGCTCCTACAGTGATACATGTTTGTTGAATAAAGGAAAGAATGAATGTGTGAGTGAATGACTGACATGGAATAAGATGAGTCAATAGATGGCTACAGATATTGTTATTATTTATCTGCCTGCTTTACTTTCTCTTTGCAACATACCTTTAGAAAGGCTATATAAGTCAGGTTTGTTGTGGCAAGAAAATAATCCCCAAATCAGTGTATTTCAACAATAAAAAGTTATTTCAGACTCACAGTTCTGCAGGTCAGTTCTGTTCTGCTCTGTTCAGCTTAGCTCTATTGTGTTCAGCTCTGCTCCTCAAGTCGCCTTCCTCCATGACCTATGACCTAGGATAGCACGTAACTGGAGCAAGCTGTTCTCATGGAAGAAGAGGGGAGCAAGAAACCTAACTGAACTGTGCAAATACGCTTACATCTTCTATTCATACATGGTGTACCCATCCGTTTTCTTGGTCAAAGTAAGTCACATGACTAAGCCTCAAAATAAGAGGGAATATATTGCAACTAAAAGGAGACTTGGCAAGAATGAGGACGTATGATACTCCTACAGGAGAGAGTGGATTATTGAGGACAATAATACAAAGACCTTGATGCGTTATCTGAACCTAGAGATTCTCTTGGGTCTATTTACATGAATTTCACAATCTTCTGTCATGGTGGACATGAACACCAGAATACTATTTTCCAAAAATTTTTAGAACTATCCTAGTATTGTGTGAACAAATATTTGCTGGATTTACGTATTGTTTGAATTCTAAGGATGTGTTTTAAAAACATATTTGTCTATTAAATAAGAATGCTCCTTTCACATATGTCCAATCTTCTTGGGCTATAAATATTTATCATTATTTATCCAGGTCATATTCAATTGAAGCTCAAAAGCACAAAGTTTTAGGAACATAAATATAAACATGTAAAAACTTCCTAAAATGAAATAAAAAGAGAAAACTTTCAAAATATAAAAAAGAGGTTTAATAAATAATATGTCCTACTGTTAAAATAAATATGTATATTAAGTGAAATTAATAATAATAAGATATACTGGAAAGTATACCTTAAAGGCAGAAGTCAAATACCTTTAAATGTGAATGTCCTTCTTTGACTGTCTCTGGGATACCCAAGCTCATACGTTTCTATGTATCTTGCAAAATTTAAAGTATAAAATACAGTAGATAATTTACATCAGGTTGATTAAGAGAAAAGTGAGGATTCGTTACACACACCCCTGAAAATGACAGAAGTAAGAGGTAAACACCTTTATATGGCAGTATAAAATTAATTTTTAAATGAACATAGCAGTTTACCTGAATTGATTGGAGATGGAAACACCCAATCTTCTTTAATGAATGGCAGTTTAAACTCCGAATAATAATGTTAGAACCACTCAAAACCACCTTTAAGATAGAGACAGTTTCTATTTAAATAATCCTAATATTTCTGCTTAATCAAAAATTATTCATTTCAAGTTGTATCAGACTATCTGTAGAGTTCATTAGAATAATTGGCAAGAGCAGAATAAACACTGATGACTTTTTTTCCCACATAACAATATCTTTATTTAGGAAGTAGGCTGTTTAACTGGGAGCACACTTATTTAAAATCATCTGCTGCATCTTAGTTATGTGAACCCTCGTAAGTGATGACTACAAGAGCCGTGCTTTATAAATTGCAATATATATGATTTTTGCGGGGAGAACTGGAGTAAAACTAATACTGTATGTTAAGAGTATGGGAAAGTTGGGCAGAAGCAGGAGGGATCTAGGAGCTAGCAGGGAAAACAAGAGACTGAGAGGCAGAAGACTGATCAAGGGCAATGTTAACACCCAACCTCAACCACCACTCCTAGTTAGCAGTTAGATTTGGGAACAGAGGCATTTACAAAGTTGTATGCTCTGAGATAAGTGTATTATGTAAGATAGTGTTTAAGATATTAATAGTGTTTCCATACACTATTAATTGATTACTCACTTGATTACTGTGTAATGGTTAGTTTTGGATGTCAGCAGAACCAGCGTATGAAAAAGCCCGATATCTGTTAGATGTGGATTCTAACATTCATCCATTCATCCACTTGTTTATGTAGAAATTGGTATGTGTGTTTATTCACATAGAAAATAAACATACACAATACCTATAATGAAAATAACTAATGTTCATATGCACTTTAAAATTGCAAGATATTTTCATATATTTAGTCTTCATAATAGTCTTATGGAGTAAACATTTATATTATCTCATTTTGCCAGAGTGTGATGTATTATATTCAGGAGACTGAAAAATCAGGATTGAAACACAGGTCTCTGAAAAACCAGATTCTTACAAATCACTTAATATAAAGAGCAGTATTTGAAAAATACGTAAGTGTTGATCACTGTATAAATATTTCCAATAGAGAATATTATACCGAGACATCTGTCATTCTGACCTTTAAAGAGCTGCTGGAAATGTCATGTCTAGCCTAAATAGCATACCCAATATATGCTGAAGTGTTCAACAAAATCTAAGCTGGGAGCAAACAAGGACAATCTGTCAAGCCAGCTGTTCCCAGAATTTGATAACACACTCTCCTTCAGAAAAAGAAGCTTGTCTCTGATACTGTTCTCTACTCAGTGGTGATAAATGCCATTGTGTCAATTCTTCACATATTAAAAGGTTTCTATGTACCAAATTTGACAACAACATGTGGGGTCTCCACTCAACAGGGCAAACACAGCACTGCTAAGACATTTGTGCTTATAATGTAATTAGAGTCTGGATTTGTAGATTACTTGATATTTTTGCTAATGGGTCAGGCAGAAAGAAAGAAGTAGGGTGAAATGCCATTAGAACTATTTCATGTTTTTTCTTTTCCCCAACTCCAAATCATTTATTAGTTCTTGAAACATTGTTCTTTCAATTTAAGCTGAACGCTCAAAATGCCAACATTACACGTAACAGGAAAATACTATTAAGTTAATCTTTATTAAGGTACCTCAAGCCACTTTCTGCCTTTTTTGTTAGAGAAAAACACTTTAAAAAATGAAAATATGAAGAAGAGTATAACTTTTTAATTATTGACTAAAAATTTAGGAGGTAATTAAATTAGAACTTCAGTTAAAATTGACTCTGGAAAATGTGTTTCATCAGATATTAATATAAAATTAGCCTAAAGAGAAAAGAAAAAGTAGTGATCAAGAATGGGGCAGCATTTAACATCTTTAAAAATCTTAATGTTCTTTAAAGCAATCGTTACAACCTGGTACTGTTCACTTTCCGACATTTCTGGATTTAATATATAAAAACTAGCAAAACAGAGGGGGAAGAGAATGGAGTTCTGTTGAATCAAAGTTGCTGTATTCCCTGGCTTGAAAAATATAGTACATTTTGGTGCCCTTTCCTGAGATAAAGAAAGCTGAGGCAAAAATAGGTTATATACAATATCTGAATCGAGTCCAAAGCATATTAAGATGCATGTGAGATATACTAAGTTGGCAGTAAAAAGGCAGGAGATTTAAATTTGAGTATTTTTAGCACGAAGATATGATTGATAGCTAAGGGGAAAAATAAAAAGATGATGCTATCAGTTAAAGTCACAGGGTAGAAAGAGAAGGGATCTAGGTCTAAAGTAGACAACAGAAATATTTGGGAATCTTGCATGCAAAAGAATCAAATTAAGAAAATATTTTAGTGACAAATGAATAATAAACAGTCTCTATCCTAAAGGCATTTAAAATCTAGATTGGAATCAGACCAGAAACATGATAATTTAAATAGTAAATGATGTGTTAGCACAGGGTTAGGATGTTTGTCAAGCGCTCCGGAGACCTAAAGGACAAGCAGCAAGCAAAGCAAGTTGAGACTTATCAGGCAGCAGGCGTAGGTATGGGGTCCCCAGAGCTGGAAGGAAGTGTAAGAGACAAAGAGAGAGAGTGAACATAAGCTGGGCGTGAAAGGCCCACTTTATCCTGAGGTGGAGGAGAGCCACTGAAGGGGGTTAAACCTGCAAGGGAGGGTGGGGTGGGAGGGGGTGGTAGAAGGTGATATATAATGTATTATATTGATGTGTATATATCATAGTAGAGAGAAGAATGCATCAGGTCATTAACAGTCATTAACATATATGAAGAATTTGTTCCAGGAAACAAAAGAGGGAGAGGAATTAATGTCAGAATTATATTCTTGCCCTAAAACTGTGGGAAAATAGGGCTTTAAAATCTAACCAAAATTTGTAATCTAGTTGGAAGGTCAAAATCTTTGCATACAAAAATATTAGAGAATACATATGTTAGCTTACAGGGTGGAGATTTCAATGCAGTAGTAGTTCAGGGAAAGGCCTGCTCCAGAGAAGACTGAAGCAGCCTCAAGAGACCTTACGGGGCTTCCCTGGTGGCGCAGTGGTTAAGAATCCGCCTGTTTATAATCTGGTGGGGATGACCCACTAGAGGAGGAAGTTTGATGATGCATAATGGGGAGCAGAAAAGGAAAGGGGTGCATTTGAAAAGATAAGGGCATGGGTAGAGGGATTGGCCTTTGATAGTGAACTGTCAAGTCTTCCATGAATAAGGTGGTAAGATAGATGCATATTTAAGTAGATTTGTAGGTTTTACAGTATTCACATATGCCGATGTGTATTTTTCAAAGAATTATGAGGCAACATATTGAACTGGAAAATCCTACCAAAAAAGTTGATATTTACACATAGTTTTCATACATATAATGAAGTACTTTCAAAGAATGAAAACTTGATAAGTAGAAACAGGGACAAAATGCACTTCAGGCTTCAAGGACATTTCTGAATCATTTGTATAGGAAGATATTTTAATGCACCATTTGGTTGTATGAAGTTAATCCCAAAATCCTAATCAGAAATAGAGAGGTAATGAGACAAAGAGGAGCTAAATGCTCCGTATAATGATGTAAAAAATCATCTTTCTGAACTGCAGCCCTGAGTGTGTCACTCAAGCTAGAGGCAGCTCTGAGAGAAGGGAGAACCTATTTTTCTAATCTATTTGAACCCTGGAAGAGGTTGAATACCTGATTTGGGGGTGATGAAAATAGTCATTGGGGGTGGCTAGGGAGTGAGAGAACCGGGAATTGGAGGATTGGATCCTTTCAACATTTTAGCAGACCAGGAGAGAGATTGACAAGAAACCAGCCAAGGAAAAGCAAGACCTAGAGAGTTACTCCAGAGAAAGCAGTATCAGTTGTCTCATTTTAGGAATATTTCATTGTACTTTTCATATGCTATGTCTAAGCTTTCAGACATGTTATTTACAACTTTAATAACAGATTTAAAAAGTTATTTATGACAATAAAAGTTGACCAAAGTTCACCTTAACAATGATTGGCTGAGGTACGGAAGAACAATGGATCTGTAGACCATGTAAGCTCTCCCTTAGAATTCTTAAAAATAAAATAAACCAAAACAAAAAAAGAAAGAAAAATTTAAAAAAAATACTTTGGTTGGAAAGCCCAATGAAAGAATTGAAGTGCTGCAGTGTTGCTGGAGAAGACTTTGAACTTTCATCTGGCTGTTAGAGGAATGGATTACATTCTGCAAGATGGAAGATTTGAGAAGATTTGAGAAGATTTGTTTCATTATGGGATCCTCTCTACAGTTGTTTTAAACTCTGGTACCCCATTGAACTGTAGAGAGGATTCGTTTTTTAACCAGTGGAATTATCCCTAAAAATCAATCAGTATTCCCATTTATCAGCAAAAGTGGTAGATGTCTGAAATGAAAAAAGTGAAAGGCAAAACCAGAATTATTTCTCCTATTATTTGGTTTATTAACATTATCCTTGGACTCCATTTCTATAGATTCTATAAATAGGCTTTCTAGAAGAAACTCTAATCTTTAGAGTTATCTGCTTAAAAGATTCCCAATAGATCAAATCCCAACCAAAAAAAGATTTTAGCAGAAGCGATGACATATGAATGAGAATTATGTTGGCTCATAACTGACCGCATATTATATATATAGGAGTCATACCAGTGAATGGTCCCAATGAATTAAGGAGATCAACTCAAAGACACTTTCTTCTATCAGATGTAATATTCTGTTACCTGTAAATAAAATAGTTATCCTCTACAAAATGGATATCTTGGTGGTGGCTTTCAGAATTGTTCTACTGAAATCTAGGGAGAAATAAGAAAATTGAAAGGGGGAGGACAGTTGGAGAAGGGAATATAGAGTAGTAGAACTAAACAAGGAATAGTGAATATAGTTGTATGTGTGTTTTCTAAGTAAACTTTTGATTGAAGTATGTCATATACACATAAAAGTGCGCAAATCATAACTGTATAACAATAATTCTTCACAAAGTTAACACATAGACAGCATTCAAATGAAAAAAACATTACATGCACTCTAGAGGCTACATTTAAACTCTCTTTCTAGTCACCACATTCCTAGAAAGTTAACACTAAGATGATACATTATTTTTGCCTAATTTAAAATTTTACATAATGTAAATATACATTAACTACTCTTTTAGCCTGGATTTTTCTCAATGCTATGTTTGTGAGATCCATTTATGTTGATGTGTGTAGCTATAGTTTGTTCATTCTCATTATGGCACAGAACTGCACTGACTAAATATGCCATAATTTATATATTCATTTTACAGTTAATGGCCATTGGGTTGTTTCTAGTTTGGGGCAATTATGAACAGTGCTGGAATCAACATTTTTGTTAAGCATCTTTTCGTACACATTTTTACACATTTTTCTTGGTTATAGACTTAGAAGTAGAACTGTTGGGTCATCAGCATGAGGATGTTCTTTGATGGTAGATAATGACAAAAGGTTTTTCAAAGTAGTTACTCAGTTTGTACTCACAATATATGAAAGCTTCAGTTGTTCCACATACTAAATAATGTATAATATTATCCATCTTTTAAAATTTAGTCATGGGGGTAAGAGACATAAGTAATAGTAGTTCATTATAATGTTGTGCATTTTTCAGATGAAAAATGATGTTGAATATTTTTCATGGTTATTGGTCAATTTGATATCCACATTTGTAAAGTGTCTTTTTCTGTTCCTTTTGTTCATTTTTAATTGTGAGTTTCTTTTTTAATAAATTTGTTGAAATTTATTATATATTTTGAATGAGTAATTTTCTGATTTTTGTTTTGCCCTTTCTTTATATGTTTAAAATATTTAATTAAAACATTTTTATGGATATAAATATTAACCTTCAGTTAATTCAGAACAGAAGATGTGAATCTATGATGTGTGTTTTTCTGCCTAGCTAGCGATCTGTCTATCCAGAGAATGACCAGAATACATTAACAGCATACTTAGAAGTTTTTTGAATGCATATACATATGCATAGACATACAGATAATACTAACTGTGCACCACTGTCAGTTTCTATTTCAAATATGACCACTAGTTAGGCTATTTCATGGGTCATACAAGTACAAGGATGACAGAAAATACTCACAAAATCTTCCTCCGTGTCACACACATAAAACAGATTCAATAAACTATATCTCACTTTTATAATTAATCCCTAGATCACCTAAAACTGATTATTACATGGCAGGTGGCCAATACACATTTGCTAGTTTCATTTAATCGATAGGCCACAATTTGATTGACATATGGTTTGGAACTGCGACAAATTTTCCTTCTTCCCCTTTTAAGACTGGGTATAACTAGCAGTCTCTTGGATGTGAGAAGAGCATAGAATCTAATATGCATCTATTCCAGTTAAAATATGGAAGAAGTTTGTAAAATGATTTGTGGTTGAAACCAAAGCTTTGAGTAAGAATACATTTGATTGCTTTTCTTTTTTTCCATTAATTAATTAATTTATTTATTTATTTTTGGCTGCATTGGGTCTTTGTTGCTGCGCATGGGCTTTCTCTAGTTTTGGCAAGCAGTTGCAGTGTGTGGGCTTCTCTTGTGGAGCATGGGCTCTAGGCACATGGGCTCAGTAGTTGTGGCTCGCGGGTTCTAGAGCACAGGCTCAGCAGCTGCAGCACACAGGCTTAGTTCTCCGTGGTATGTGGGATCTTCCTGAACCAAGGCTCGAACCCATGTGCCCTGCATTGGCAGGCAGATTCTTAACCACTGCGCCACCAAGGAAGCCCTGATTGCTTTTCTTGAGAAATATATGATGTTTGTATTAATAAGCTTGTTCATAATTTGAATCTAAGGCATTCAGGTCCCTTCCAATACTGAAAACATTTAGAGAGAAGATTTATAAATGACATGTGCAGGAATTCATATCAAGGTGAAAATTATAATATTGCAAAAGTGTTTTATTCCTTACTTTCTATAACTCAGCATGAGTTACATACTTGCTTTCATATTTGATCTCTTATGAGAGTCCATTGCTAATAAAAGCCAAGGAATTTACTTCCATGTTAAATAGATTTAGTAGCCATGAGCTCACAAATTAATGAGTACTTTTTTCTAATATCTTTACTGTGTAAATTCACAAGGGTTTCTTAGAAGTTAAGTATTAAGTGAATTTGTTACAATGTAAATTCATTACAGCTGAATTTAGACATTAAATACAATTAGGTTTACTATAAGATATTAGTTACCTCATACTTATCTTCTTGATGTTTTAAAATCATTTTTATAATCTATTTTATTCATTATTTTTACTACTTTATTCATATTAAATTTAAATGCTTTTTATATCTTCCTTATGTTTTTAAATAATGTAATTTTTACTTTTTCTTTGACATTTCATAATCAACTTGTGGTTTATAATGACAAAATTGGGCCAAATTTAATACAAGGATATATATTTTGTAAAACATTTAAATGTTAAAGTTTAGGATATAATCCATCAGATGCATTTGGAATAAGGTTTGCCATTTATCTTATTTACATGAGATATAGTGATTGTTATAAACACATTTGATTCAGGGATATGAAGATGGTGGCCTTATTATTCATGAATTGTGAATTATTTTCTTCAGCTGTATCATTACAGTAGTCATTTACATGTGCATTGGGAAGCTACTATATTATCAATGAAATTATATGCTACTGGTTTCTATAGTTGCTTTAAGAATAATTTTTAGACTATCACTAGCATATTGTTAACAATTGTGTTAAATTCCAAAGAATATATATGACATATATATGGCAACATCTATATTAAGAAAATTTAATAGCCATTTGTGATCTCTGGGATATCACATTACATATATATGTACACATATACCTATATATACTTATGTACCTATAAATAATATACATGTATATAATATATATAAATTAAATGTATAGTGTATTTTGAAAGCATGCTAAGTATGCCATAAATTTAAATAATGAAATGTATATGTACATTGTAGCATAAAACACACTACCGATTCTCTATCAGTTCCTCATTGACATTAACCACAAAAATATGATTTTTCACAACACTATCTCAGATTTTCCAAGAGGGTTTAGTAATTTCTTTTCTGTTTTTTTTTTTTAAATCATCCTGTCCATATTCAATCTGAAATTTACTTGCTTACATAGGACAGTTTTGATTGTCTACTCGAATCTAATTATTTGTACTTTGACGATTCAGGTTTGTCTTTGAGTTGCTGGCACTTGTTTGGGGAGATGATTTAAATCTTTGGAAATGTCAAGTTCCTTGCACTTCTGGCTTAACTAGGTGGAGATACTGAGTAGCTTATTGGAAACATGAGTTGTGGAGCTCAATAGAAATAGAGGTATTTGTTGTGTATGTAGTTACATGTGGTGGTGTGTGTGATAGAAACATTGTAATTTAATATGGAGCCATACTGAGTAAATTAGTCATTGTAATTTAATATGGAACCATACTGAGTAAATTAGTAGGGTGAAAGTAGAAAAATAGCAATATAATAAAAGTAACAAGGAATCACCAACTAGGGAAAGATTGACTAGAAAGATTGGTGATAGAAGTAGAATTTGAGAAGCATTATTCATCTACTAACAGAACAAAGAGAGGACTTCATTGTAGAAGCCATGAACCATGAGATTTCCAAAAGGAGGACAATGTAAGAATTTCCAACTTCCCCCTTGAGGTCAAAAATATATTATCTAAGAAGAAGGTCATTAGATTTAGTAATTGGAAGATAATTAGTGATTTTAGTTACCATAGAACAAATTGGAAGCAAGATTTTGGTTGATATTAGAACGAAAGGGATTTGAAGAACTTCAGATAGTAAATTTAATCTATTATTTTTACTTGATCTGCATTGTGTCACAATTCTGTAATAATAGTCAAACTGTAAATAACTTAGTATCTTTGTGCTATAAATTATATGAATTTTAATTATAATAATATGAATTTTAATGTGCTATCCCACCTTCACAAATACCTCATAAGTTAGACAACTATAAATTTCATTTTATCTATATGAAAACTAAGAGGGGTTTGGGAACTTACCCAAGAATTCATAATGAGGAATGAGGGAGATAGGCTATGAATTCATGTACATAGTCCAGCTCCAGTGTTTTTGCCTGTGAACGCTAAATTCAGCCTTCCTTAGTATTCTGACTCTCCTCCACTGGGCTCTCTAATTTACCAGAATTCTGAGTTGTAACTGACTCCACCTTGTTATCTTTTTTTTATGAAAATAACTCTTTATTGTGTATTTTTTCCAACAAGTCAATATCAGTGGCTTCTCTAGTTAATGGTACTTACATCCACTGAGTAGGAAGGGCTAAAAGAATAATTTTGAAAATACTTAGCTTTTCCTCAGCCACTCCACTCCCCCAAAATACAAAAATACTTGACTTTACATTATTCTGGTTCTTGCCAGCCCTCAGATGATCCGTTATCTGCCTAGAACCTTCTCAATCTGTGATTTCCATCCTTTTTCAAAATGCTCTTTGTTGTGAAAACAAAGAAAAAATATGTGTTTATTTTCTTAGTTCTGACACTGGAGCCTTTTGAATGTAACTCATTGTTTCAAGCGCCCAAACTCCTTAAATATGATGCATTGCCTTGAGATCTTGATGATCATCTATCGTTACTTTTCAAAACAGAAAGATCTGTTGAGGCAGTAATTCTGAGCAATGATTGGTCTCTCCTCACTGTATATTCTAACATGAACAGAGAAAAAGCATGTGGATGCCTGTCAATGATATTTCTTGTACTTGTCTTCAGTTATTCTGAAGCTTTTGCTCATCTTTCTCCACACAAAGATACTGAGATTATTAATTTACAGAAGCAAAATCAAATTGTGTCTTTGCTAATGTTGTTCAGCCTGCTAAACAAGCCACATACCAACTGCTTCACCCAAGATTGAAAAAGAAAAATAGAATTAAAGTGTATGTAGGCATATTCCTTACATAATTATTTTATCATATTTTAAATTATTCTTTTGCATCTTACTGGGCTGTCAAGGCATAGAAGTAAGGGCAACATGGGACTTCATGAATGATGTCCAGTTGAACCTCCCATTGAGATGATAGTTTCCTGAAGTGGCCTCTACATATCATGAGTAGATGATTGGCCTTGGACCCCAGGTCTTCAGAACAGAAAGACAACCCTGACAAGCTTTATGAGCTAAAGTTCAAAGCTCAACAAATTATAAACCATTATAAACCAATTTGCCTCCTCAGTTCTAATCAGCCTCTCTAACTTCTCATCCATAAAATCAGAGCCAACTGACACCTTCCCACAAGGCCCCCTGACCAAACAGACAGTTGTGGTATTGACACAATTAATATATCAAGCGTTCCTAAGACAGTGGGATATCTCAGTGGTGAAAGCCTACACGTTTTTACATAAAGGAATTACAGGAATTAGGAAGAAAAGTGAATTCTAATGAACATCTAGAAAAATACAGAAAGGAAATACTTCTACATATTGTTAATGACTCTCAAGAGCTTGGTGACAGCAACCTGTCGGCTTGTTCAGAATTGCAAGTTCAACATCCTGAACATGCAAATACCCAGCTGATTCTAGAGTGCCAGTGGAAAATGTACACCCCAGAATTTGGATCTAAAGAAACCCAACCCTTCAGAAGGCTTGCCTCATGCAGGATCATAAGAAAGAGAATGACAATGAATGAGAAATAGTCAAGAACTAAGTATGGAAGGTGCAGGGAATGAACATCAGTATATTGCAGACATGTGGTGTAAGGCCGAGCAACGTCATTCATAGAATTTGTGTGTGTCTGCAGGAGAGGGCTTTAAAGGGAAGCATTGATTTCAACTAACTACAAAGAACTATGTACGATGGACAAAGAGATCTGCAAAAAACCAACAACAACAACCAAAAAAAAAAGCAAAAAACAAAACAAACCATCCATCTGTCTTCAGGATTTTTTCCAAGCTCTCTTAAAGAGCTATACACTTTACAGAGAAAATTGTATTTGTAATTGATCATGTCAGAGTGATAGTTTTGATGGTTTTTACTGTAAAAAAACCTCTATGATCCTGTTTGATGACCCTGAATTAATGGAATTTGTAGAAGGTTTTGTTGTTTCTCACATACTCTTTTCTTATATATAGTACCGTGATTATTTATATAAATTTGTATATAAATATGAATATATTTATGTCAAAATGGAAATAGATTCCATTTGTTTTTCCAGAAGAAGAAAATGTTAATTTGATATTTTAAAAGCAAGTTAATAAGGGCCTATTATTTGCATGGTGATTTTCTCAATTGAGGAAACAAAAGCCTTTGAAAAAAACTATGTAAACCATTTACCCACCTAGCATACTACATTCTAATGGGAAGATACTCATGAATACAGAAATACATATACATATAAATGTATGAGTTTAACAAAAACAAAACAAAAACTATTCACAAAGGGCTTAGGAAAAGGAAGGTACAGTATCTCAAGGGTAGTGACAACAGAAAGCTGTTGACACCCCTCAGCCTAAAATTAGAAGGAGAAGCAGACTCTGAACCCAGAGACATAGCTGCAGGGATAGGGCAGCCTGCACATAGAGCTGTTGTTTACACTGGAAAGGTAAAACCTATGCACAGGAACTCAGTGAAAGGGCTCTGGGTAACAAGTACCCTAATCTTATTTTCTTCCCATTTTCTTAACTTCTGTTACTTCCTTTAACAGGGAAACTAAATTGGAAGACAGAGGGCAAGAAAGCCACCCAGGACACAGATCAAAGCTGCGAAGTATGAGGAGTGGCGTTGGGAGAAAAGAAAGGTATCTAGTACATACGTAGAATGCATTTTCAATGAAAGTTGACTCTTCCATACATCACACAAGTGAGAGTGTATTAAAAAGTCTGAAAAGAACCTGTTCTAAACTATTGATAGTCCTTACTTCTTGGAAGTGAAATTGGGTAGGGGGAAGAAAGGACTTTATGTAACTTTGAGGCAAGGGAGGAGTGAAGCAGGGGGATAAAGGTAATTTTTAACTTATTTTTGATATTTTCAGTGTCTACCAAATTTCCCTTATAAACAAGCATTTAGTTTGAAATAAACATTGAGATCTAATAAAATGTTAAAACTGTACCTAAATTGATGTTTTATAAGTTCAGTTTAGTTCCAACATAGTGGAATAAACCATCACTGCATTTATCATATGGCAAATTCAATTTTTTTAACCAAGGCTTTTTAAAACCAATCATACACAAATATTTCACAGCATACATCACATTCATAGATTGAAAAGATTTAAGAGAAAAGAAGAGGAAGTCACATTAAGATCTTCTTATATGCTAAGAAACTTGTTAAATGCTATTATGTAAATTATCTTAATGTGTAAATCAATCTAGGAAGGTAGATATTTAACTTTTCCATTCATATAGATGAAAAAATTAGCTTAGAAATTTAAAAAAAATACTAACAAGGGAAATAATTAGAATTCTTTAGCTAAGTTCTATTTAATGTATATTTTGGGGAACTTACTATTTATCAAGTATGGTTCTAAACAGAGAATAATAATTCCAAAAGGAATAAGACCACATACACTGATTTTCATCTATTATGTGCATTTTTATCTTTAATAAGCAAAATATTTGAATTGAAAAAATGCACAAAGAGACAGTAAAATACCAGAACGTTATCATTGGTGTGATATAAATAGATTTTTGGAGAAACAACATTTTGGAAAATCATGTTAGTCAATTGAATAATTGACAAGTTATTTTGGAAAGTAGATGCAAGAATTATGTTTGCAGGAGTTTATAGATTTAATGACTATAGGAGAAAAAAGTTATTTTGAAAAATTTGTATGACTTTTTCATAACTTTTCTGCATAGACATCCTATGGATCATTGTATTAAAAAGGGGGGGGAAGCATTTGATCTTAAAGAGTCTATGTTATTTTAATATTTTAATATTCATAATATCTTTTTTGTTTTATTTGTGTGATTCATAGGCAACATAGAATTGAGTATATTTTGTACACAATTTTTGCGGCAGTTCTTAAGATCAGAGAATCAATAGAGTATTTAAGGATGAATTTTAGGAAGACCATGAATAGTTTTAAAAAGTACAAAAACCATGAGTGTAAATATGTGTGTAGGTGTGTGTTTATGTGTAAGATTATATGCATTTTTCTAAGATGGTGATTCATAGTTTTCATGACATATTTTAGTGTGACAGTTGGTTTTTCTTTTTTGTAATGCAAGTGCTGACTTAACCTTTGATTGCCAAGGCATCCACTTTAAGACAGCTATAGTGAATAATAACATTGCCAGTCACAGAACTAGATAAAGAGGTAGGCTTTCCACCACCCCAGGCTCCTTAGATAACTGACCATTTAGGCCTCTTGTTTTCTCTCTTTCTGCACTTTAAATTTCCGCTCTTAGTTTTAAATTCACTAATAAAGAATGAGCCCGTCAAACCCTAGGCCATCAATCCATGACCCCAATAAAAGGAGAACCCCAGGCCCATATGCTCTCAGTCTCTCTCTACCTGTGACCTTGATATGTGGCTCCAGGTATGTCATGTAATTTCCAGGACCTGTAAGTAGTAAACCTTGTCTCTTTCAAAGTTTCCTGATGGTTATTGCTGAGGATGTCTTGCAATCACGATAAGAACCACAAGGGCTAGTCCAGCCACACCATTGGATAGCAGTAGGCTAAGATTGGCACAAAACACATATTCAAATGCTTACGATGTGCAAAACATGTTTTAAAGCATGAGCTCTGAATTCTGGGAATGTTTCTTAACAACAAATAACTGATTCTGCCATATTTATATTTTAAAATATTTAGAAACAAAAGAATAAATTGGAGCAATATATCATGCTGAAGCTTGAGTCATTAAATATCATTAGATTACTGGAAGTTTGAAGCTAGAACAATCTAGGCAAACTGGGACCAAATCAACAGTATGAGACACCTCTGGGTGTACTACTTAAGCAAAGAGAATATCTGGTAAATGAATAATGCCCTAGAACAGAATTAGTTTTCTGTTATCCATAACTGATCTGCTATGTGAATTGCAAAGAGCTGGTGACAGGTTGCAGTTTGAGTTTTAAATCAGTTCATAGTGTACAGTTTCTTATAAAAATTTCAAACTTTGATTAGTCAAATGTAGCCAAAAGAAATCTGGTCGTGTATTGTTTTGGGTTTCTTCCTTCTCTAATATCATAAAATACGTCATTTATTTTCTTCAATTTTTTTTCATTTTTTTGTTTCTATAGCTCTTTAAATCAGTTGGTATTTATTTTAGTGTACAGGAGGTAGGAAAACTTTGTCATCAAATTGTTCTGTAATCCATGACAACACATACAGAATCATCGCAGGTGAAGATTTTCCATGTTATTTTTGGTGTAATTTTATTCTGCTTGGCTAACGTCTTTTTTTTTTTTTTTTGAAGGGTGAGGGAGGCAGCCTAATATCTCAAGATAATATTGGGAGGATTAGCACACATCAGAGCATCTTGCCTATACCAAGGATTAGCACAGATTTTTTTTATCAAAGAATCATGCATAGAAAAATTGGGCCCAGCTTCCTTGATAACTTTTCACTTTTGCAAATTATGCACTGTGCTATTCTCTAACTAATGCATTAGTTTCCTAAGGCTGCCATAACAAATTACTGCAAAACTGGTGACTTAAATCAACAGGAATTTATTATCTGACAGTTCTAGAGGCTAAGTCTGAAATCAAGGTATCAGCAAAACTGGTTCATTCTGAAAGTTCTGAAGGAGACTGTTCCAGGACTCTCTTCTAGCGTCTGGTGGTTGCCAAAAATCTTTGGCATTCCTTTGCTTGTAGCTGGGTCACTCTAATCTCTGCTTCCATCATCACATGACCTTCTTTCCTGTGTGCATCTTTCCTCTTCTTATAAGGACATCAGTGATTGGATTTACAGCCCAGCATCCAGTCTGACCTCATGCTAACTAATTGCTTCTGCAGAGACTCTAAAAAGAAGTAAAAATCTGAGGTTTCAGGTGGACATGAGTTCTCTGAGGACACTATTCAACCCGTTATAACTGGGAATCATTTAATTTGGTCAATAATTGAATATTTATTTCTATCACTTGTGCAATTTGTAGAATAAGGAACAAAAGCCCACTTACCATTTCCTTCCATTATCTAACTTTCTAATGGAATTTCAGCATGTGTGTTTAAGTTGATGCCATTTTTAGTTCCCTTTCAAAGGTAAGAACTGTTTTCTAAACAAGCCAGTTATTGCTATCAAACTCATGCTTCAGATAAACCCTGAAACAACATAACTGAAATATCCATGTTTCTCTTACTGAGTGAATTGAAAAAACACAGAAACTCGGAAGTCATTTGGGGGAGAGTAAGGCAATAGATTTGGATATAAATTTGTAAGGAGTATTTGAACCTGGATTAGCTTTGTCATCCGTTAAAACAGCAGCAGTGTTTTGCCTAGGTCTATGCTTATTACGTGTGAATTCTTTTCGAGTGATTTCTTCAGTGATGTTACACACATAAATGAGAGTACCAGCAACGTGCCTGATTCCTCATCTGTTCTCATTCTGGCTCCATGTGTCAATCTAGATGATGTTAATTTGAATATCAACACACATAAAATATAAACTAATGTGCAGTTAACTTGGGAATTTGCCGTTCATGGTGGCTGAAATTTCACTTCAGAAGGTATATCAGTGCTTTTTAATTTGAGATGAAATTCAATATGCAGGTTGCAAAATCTCCTCACTTCTCCAAAGAATTTCCACTTCGTTTAGGAATAGATGATTATTCACAAATTCTGAACATATAACTGGGAAAATATGGCTATGGTCCCAAAAGGGAAAGGAGACAGTGAATGTTTTCCCAGCTACAGAGTTTCTCATGCTCTTCTTTCCCAATGTGAAGGAGTAGCATAATGTAGTAACACCTCCAGCTGCTCTAGTTCCTCAGGACATCAGTTAAGCCATGTACTTCTGAATCTGTCTCTGTTTGTCAATTATGTGCATTTTTTGGATATGCATTTATTGCCCTCTAAATCACATTCCAGTTATGCTGAGGAAAATGGTGAAAGCATGAAATCTAAGCCTAAGCCCCTTTGTTGGTTGGAAAATAAATGACTCTCGTACTATTCATATTGATACTTCTATAAATATTGTACTAATTTAACATTGCTCTGGACCTTCAATTTTGGCAATGACACTTGTCATGTTTCCACTTAAGTGCATTATATTCAAGAGTCCTGATGTGTATTGTACCTAGAGCAAAGGCTTCCATAACATATTTATAATATAAAATATAAAGGCAAGATCAAATATTAAAATGGTAATTAATTCTACACTTCAAATCTCATGAAATTATAATTGCATATTAATAAGTACAAGAGGCTTTGGGTCTGATGAAATGATTTAACTTTTATGATGGAGAAAGATTTTTTCCAGAAATAATGTTTCTTTTCACTGAGGTCAAACTAGCATAAGTACCTTAATAGTCATGGTGTTTAACCTGTCATTCTAGGCAAGTCTAATAGTTATGGCAGAGCTTATATCTTCAAATAAAGATTGCATATAAAGTCTCATGAGAACATAGGAGTTTATAATTCCAGAAAGTATTCCTTTGACAGTAGATAGCTCTTGTACAAAATATAGCTGGTGGGAATTCCCTGGCGGTCCAGTGGTTAGGACTCCACGCTTTCACTGCCAAGGGCCTGGGTTCAATCCCTGTTTGGGGAACTAAGATTCTACAAGCCATGCAGTGTGGCCTGTATATATATATATATATATATATATATATATATATATATATATATATATTTTTTTTTTTTTCCATATACATATAGGAAAAAAGTATTAGCCTAACTTTTATCTACCACAACGACTTGATCTTTACTCCTGCAATGACCTATTAAATCCAAAGGGAAACATATAAGTTCCTTTAAAAAATAAAAGACAGAGAGAGAGAGAGAAGAAAGAAAGGGGGAGGGGTTGGTTTAAATAAACCAAGAAGTACAATTGATAAGCTTGATTCAGACCCATTCAAATAGTTCAAAGATTGAAGCTAGGCCAAAAGAGTAAAGTTACAATGATAATGGCTTGTTTCAAGTTTCTTACAATCAAATCCCTTTGTATCTCTTCAGTGAGAGTCACTATACTACAGCATACTTGTACTCTTCCCTGGGCTCTTGGATCTACTTGGCACCTAGGAAGGCAAGCAAATTCCAGAGCTTAGGATCTTAACTTTAACTGAGGCTTATTGTCATGTAATTAATACAGACATTATCAGATCAAATAATGAAAATTTTTAATTGAGGTAGAGTGGATTCACAGTATTATGTTTTAGGTGTATGACATACTGATTTAAAATTTTTATAAATTATATTCCATTTATGGTTTTTATACAGTATTGGCTATATTCCCTGTACAGTACAATATAGCTAATGTAGCTTATTTATTTTATACATAGTAGTTTGTTCTTAATACCCTACCCATATCTTGCTCCTCTCCACTGGTAACTACTCCTTCTCTATATCTGTGAATCTGTTTCTTTTTTGTTATATTCACTAGTTTATTTTATTTTCAGATTCCACATATAAGTGATAACATACAGTATTTGTCTTTCTGTGCCTGACTTGTTTCACTAAGCATAATACCTTCCAGGGCCATCCAGGCTGTTGCAAATGGAAAATGTTATTCTTTTTTATGGCTGAATAGTATTCCATGTCTTCTTTATCAGTTCATCTGCTGATGGACATTTAGGTTGCTTCCATATCTTGGCTATTGTAAATACTGCTACTGTGAACATTGAGGTGCATGCATCTTTTTGAATTAGTGTTTTCATTTTCTTCAGATACATACCCAGCAGTGGAATTGCTGGATAATGGGGTAGTTCTACTTTTAGTTTTTTGAGGGACTTCCATACTGTTTTCCACAGTGGCTGCACCAATTTACATTCCCATAAACAGTGTACAGGGGTTCCTTTTTCTCAACATCCTCACCAACATTTCTTGTTTGGAGTCTTTTTGATGATAGCCATTCTGACAGATGTGAGGTGATATGTTTTTCATTTGCATTTCTCTGACGATTAGTGATGTTTAGCATCTTTTCATGTGCCTGTATGTCTTCTTTGGAAAAATCTCTATCCAGGTCTTCTGCTGGTTTTTTAATCAGGTCATTTGTTTTGTTTTTTGGGTTTTGTTTTTTTTTTAAATATAGAATTGTATTAGCTGTTTATATATTTTGGATATTAACCCTTTATTGGTCGTATCATTTGCAAATATTTTCTCCCATTGAGTAATTTGTCTTTTCTTTTTAATGAAGAGTTTCTTTGCTGTACAAAAGCTTTTAAATTTGATTAGGTCCCATTTGTTTAGTTTTGTTTTTGTTCCCTTTCCCTTAGGGGACAGATCCAAAAATATATTGTTTTGATATATGTCAGAGAATGTTCTGCCTATGTTCTTTCTTAGAAGTGTTATGATCTCAGGTTTACATTTAAATCTTTAATCCATTTTGAGTTCATTTTTCTATATGGTGTAAGAAAATTTTCTAATTTCATTCTTTTATGTGCAGCTGTCCAATTTTCCCGGCACCACTTATTGAAGAGACTGTCTTTTCTCCATTATATACTCTTGCCTACTTTGTCATAGACTAATTGACCATAAGTGCCTGGGTTTATCTCTGGACTCTCAATTCTGTTCCATTGACCTATGTGTCTGCTTTTGTGCCAATACCACACTGTTGTGATTACTTAGCTTTGCAGTACAGTCTGAAGTCTGGGAGTGTGATACCTCCAGCTACGTTACCCTTTCTCAAGATTGTTTTGCCTATTCAGGGTCTTTTGTGGGCCTATCATATATGGCCTTTATTATGCTGAGGTACGTTCCCTCTATGCCCACTTTCTGGAGAGTTTTATAATTAATTGATGTTGAATTTTGTCAAAAGCTTTTTCTGCATCTGGTTTTTATTCTTCAATTTGTTAATATGGTATATCACAGTGATTGATTTGTGGATATTGAAAAATCCTTGCATCCCTGGCATAAATTCCACTTGATCATGATGTATGATCCTTTTAAACATATTGCTGAATTTGGTTTACAAATATTTTATTGAGGATTTTTGCAACTATGGTCATCAGTGATATTGGCCTGTACTTTTACTTATTTGTAGTGTATTTATCTGGTTTTAGTATAAGGATAACACTGGCCTTGTAGAATGAGTTTGGAACTGTCCCCTCCTCTTCAATTTTTTTTGAATAGTTTGAGAAGGGATATGTGTTAACTCTTCTCTTAATGTTTTGTAGAATTCACCTGTGAAGCCATCTGGTCCTGGACTTTTGTTTGTTGGGAGGTTTTTTGTATTTTTGTTTTCTTTAACTACTGATTCAATTTCATTATTGATAATTAGTCTGTTCATATTATCTATTTCTTCCTGGTTCAGTCTTGAGAGATTGTACATTTCTAGGAATTTGTCCGTTTCTTCTAGGTTGTCCATTTTATTGGTGTATAGTTGCTCTTAGTAGTCTCATGATTATTTGTATTTCTGTGGTGTCGGGCGTAACTCTCCTTTTTCAGTTCTGATTTGGACCCTCTCTCTTTTTTTCTTGATGAGTCTGGCTAAACGTTTATCAATTTTGTTTATCTTTTCAGAGAACTAGTTCTTTTTTTTTTGCCTCTATTTCATTTATTTCTGCTCTGATCTTTGTTATTTCTTTCCTTCTACTAACTTTGGGTTTTGTTTGTTCTTTTTCTAGTTCCTTTAGGTGTAAGTTTAGGTTGTTTATTTGAGATTTTTCTTATTTCCAGTGGTAAGGTTGTATTGTTATAAACGTTCCTCTTAGAACTGCTTTTGCTGCATCCCATAAATTTTGGATAATTATGTTTCTATTTTTATATATCTCCAGGAATTTTTTTATTTCCTTGACTTCTTCAGTGATCCAATAGTCATTTAGTAGCCTCCACTTGTTTGTCCATCTAGTATGATGTGTCTTTTAAGGCCAGTGTTTCCTTAATGATTTTCTGTCAGGATGATCTGTCCCCTACTATTATTGTATTGCTGTCAGTTTTTCCCTTTATATCTGTTAATATTTGCTTTATGTATTTAGGTGCTCCTCCGTTGGGGATATATACAATTGTTATATCTTCTTCTTTGGTCAATCCTTGATCATTATGTAATGTCTTTCTTTGTCTCTTATAACAGTTTCTGTTTTAAAGTGTATTTTGTCTGATATAAGGATCGATACTCGAGCTTTCTTTTGATTCCCATTTGCACAGAATACATTTTTCCAACCCCTCTCTTTCAGTATATGTGTATCTTTAGATCTGAAGTGAGTCTCTTGTAGGCAGTATATATACAAGCCCTGTTTTTGTAACCATTCAGCCACTCTGTGTCTTCTGATTGGAGCATTTAGTCCGTTTACATTTAAAGTAATTATCGATTTGTGTGTTCTTATTACCACTTTGTAAATGGTTTTGGGATTGTTTTCGTATGGGTTTTTTTGTTTGTTTGTTTTCTTTTTCTATGTTCTCTTCCCTTGTGATTTGATGATTATCTTTCTGTTAAGTTTGGATTCCTTTCTCCTGTGTGTGTGTGTATCATTATAGATTTCTGGTTTTGGTTACCATGAGGTTTATATATAGTAAACCATATATATATAGAGAGAGAGAGATGTGGGTTGTGGGGGAGAAAGAGAGAGAGGTAGGAGCCTAACTTCAGTTAGCTTCTCATTCTAGATGGTAAAACTACCTCCTGTCATGACAAAAGGAGAAAATTTAATTTTCCTTTGGGTATGGCCAGTTAGCAAACACAGGTAGCCTACAATCCCCCCACCCCAGCTCTTAAAAACTCTGCTGCTTTTGTTTCAGTGAAATTGAGTTCAGTGTCTCTTCCCTGTTGTAATACAATTGGGATAAAATTGACTTTTGTTTGTTCATCCTGTTCAGTATGTTTTTTTTCTTTAACAATTGTTGGACCTGAGATGCCTATCCCTAGATTTACTGTTATTTGAAAGAAAGTTAATCTCAATCTTATTTAGTTACTGCTATTTTTGAAATTGAATCTAATCTCTAACTGATATATAATAACCCTCTAAGAGAGCCAGAAATTTTAAGGTTGAATCACAGCTTACAACCACTTGAAGTTCAATCCTCTTAGGTATGTAAATCGAGAGAGAGAGAGAGAGAGAGAGAGAGAGAGAGAGAGAAAGGAAGGAAGGAAGGAGGGAAGGGAGAGAGAAAGAGAAAGAAAGAAAGAAAGGAAGGAAGGAAGGAAGGAAGGAAGGAAGGAAGGAAGGAAGGAAGGAAGAAAGAGAAAGAGGAAGGAAGGAAGGGGGAGGGAGGGAGGGAGGAAGGAAAGGAGAAAGAAAGGAGGGAAGGAGGGAGGGAGGGAGGAAGGAAAGAAGGGAGACAAAGAGAACAAGAAAAGTGCAATCCAAGTATTAAACTGAACGATTGAAAGTCAATTTTTATAAAATAGTAACTTAAAAAATAGTGGAGCTAAGGAAGGTTAGCTATTCTATGGTGAAACCAATTCTTACTATCTAAAATGTTTTAAGTTTATTTCTTAATAAAATTAAATAACTCTTTTATTGAAAATTTTATCTTAAATAGAGAAAAAGACAGTTATTTACCATTTATCGTAAAATCTTTCCAAAAGTAAAAATTGAAAAATAAAAGAAAAAAGATCATGAGGTTAGTTTTAATTTGCCTGTTGTTTTCATATGTATATTCAGTAAAAGTACAGAGAATCTTGTGTAGGAGAAACTATTTGTCATTCAGAGTGGAAATGCAAAAAAGCGATGCCATACCTAATTAAATTAGCTAAATGTTGCTGTCTAGGTTTATCTAGCTGTTGTAATTTAATCAAAGCTAAATGAAATCATCATTTAATTAAAATTGAAACTAATTCATTGTTCCAATTGTTGTTTCTATGAGAGATGCAATTTCTTAACAAAACCACTTTGATGAAGTGAAGAGATCTTTCAGAACATTGCCTTAGGACCATTGCTCTGAATTGAAGTCATTCACAATATAATCATCTTCTTACTTTGAATTAACATACAACATCGAAGAGAAAATATTTACTTTAAGTGTTGGGCCTCCTAACTGTATTTTTTAAGACAAGAAATTTATTTATTAAAATAACTTTTTTGAGGAAATATAATAGGCACTAAAACAATTACAAGAGTTGAATTAAAAAAATTTACTACCTCTTATTCATTGTCTGACCCAAATTGATCTGATTTCCATTTCTACTACACTGCTTATAAATATCTTTCAGTTTTAATCTCACAGAATGTTTTAGTGTTAGTTGACTTGATTGATCTTTCTGTCTGACTTACCTGATTGCTGTTGCATTCTTCTCTCCTGATTTTTCTTATACTAACTCTGCTTTGGTTAGGCAGTGCTCATGCTAATCCACTGAAAGTGTGACATTTCTTATCATTTCTACTTTTCACTGATGGTTTGCACCCAGGGTGTGGACCAGAGAGGGGGTCAGTGTTCAGGTGCATTCCTGACACCTGTAGCAGTTTGAGCAAAGCCATGATGGCACTTGCTAGCATGTTTGGGAATCTCAGGTAGTTTCAGCTAGAAGAAGCCTAGATTTGGAAACAACAAAGTTAAAAGTGATAGTTTTGGGCTTCCCTGGTGGCGCAGTGGTTGAGAGTCCGCCTGCCGATGCAGGGGACATGGGTTCGTGCCCCGGTCCGGGAGGATCCCACATGCCGCGGAGCGGCTGGGCCCGTGAGCCATGGCCGCTGAGCCTGCGTGTCCGGAGCCTGTGCTCCGCGGCGGGAGGGGCCACAGCAGTGAGAGGCCCGCGTACCGCAAAAAGAAAAAAAAAAAAAAGATAGTTTTGTTTCTGGTGTTTTTTCCCCCCATCTCGATAAGTTGAAAGAATTGCTACTATTTCTGTAATCAGAAGGGGAAACATACATTTCTTGCTCTATTTTTCTTTACCACATCTCATTATCACTGTATTTTTCTTTTGCACTCTGATCCAGTATGCCCTTCCACATCACCATGGTGACAGGCAACCAAGAGAAAGACTCAGGACAGAATTGTCTCACTCTCCGTTGCACATGAGCACTCTAATCCTGTGCACCTTGGTGGAAATGGGCTATTCTTTCTTACGTTTAGCTCACCAAAGTGTTAGCGTCCATAGTGTGGGTGAGAAAAATAGGGAGCTCTTGACTCATGAACCCTAAAGGCTTGGTGGGGCTATCTTTCTATAATCACTCTTCCCCTGGCTAAAACCAGGGGAATGTTGAAAACTACTTTTGGCTAAATGTCAGCCTGTCCAAGTGAGATAAGGTGTTTTTTTTTTTAATAAAAATATTCAAACATAATATAAAATGCCAACATTCTCAGGGTAGAGAATGGCTTAGGATGTAGAAATCTTCTTTTTCCCTTATGATATATTTTCAAGCTGCTGAGTATATTCATGGCCTAAGGGGAAGGAAGAAATATACTACTGTTAGGATCCTAGGAAGGGTTTTGCCCTTTAATTCATATGCAGTCTTTGGGCTCTCATAATCCTTTCAGAAACTCAACAGCTCCTCTCTTTTGTTCAGGTTATGGCTGCCTGAGGAATTGAGGAGTTTAAAATAAAGCATACACCTAAAAGTGCACTGGATGATGACAAAATTTATAAACTGGCTAAGGGAAAACCAATCTAATCATGTTTCTGACACCAATTGGCTTTGTGCTCTTGGAAAATTATACTACCTTTTAGAGCATTTCCTCATCTCTGAGTGAAGGAGGTGATTGGGTCATTTCAAACACACCTTCCATTATTTAATATTACTTACTTTTTGTTCCAGGATGTATAGAAGGTTTGCGTGTGCTCTAACATTGCCCATACTGTGTTAGTAGCTGGTAATAAAGAGACAAATATAATTCATCCTCTGCTTCCAAAGAGTCCACGTTGTAATGGGAGAAGAATAATGAATGAATAAGCAATGTCTTCCTAAAAGTTACCTTTAAACAGACTTCATGTTATATGGCTTTTATATGGAAACACATTAGGTGAAAAAAAGTGGGAATGCAAAGACCATTACAAAAAGTCCCTATCGGGCTTCCCTGGTAGCGCAGTGGTTGAGAGTCCACCTGCCGATGCAGGGGACGCGGGTTCGTGCCCCGGTCCAGGAGGATCCCACATGCCGCGGCTGGCCTTGTGGGCCATGGCCGCTGAGCCTGCGCGTCCGGAGCCTGTGCTCCGCAACGGGAGAAGCCGCCGCAGTGAGAGGCCCGCGTACCGCAAAAAAAAAAAAAAAAAAAAAAAAAAAAATCCCTATCTTTAAGCAGGGTATTACCCAATGGAGAATACAAAATGTAAACAAATAAATTGAGTGTGGAATGACATTTCCTAGGATACAGGTATATACAACTTGCAGTAACGTACACCTGAGGGCTATATCACCCAAATTAGAAGGTCAGGGAAGATGTATTCTGAAGCTGTGGCTTGAGACAAAGCATAAATTTGTAATATCAATTATTTATTAAGGAAAAATTCTCCAGACAGCCAAAGACAACTACTAACACCCAATATATTTGCTCGACCACTGAGCCACAGCTCAATGAACTAGAGCAAAAGAATCCAGGAGAGAGACTTGTGTCTTCTCAGTAACCATCTAAATACACAGCCAAATCCATACATGTTTTTTAATTTAGATACTGAATACTATATCCTGGACACTAGGCATAGTGTACAAAAGTGGCATTGGTCTTTATTAAACTCACAGTTATGTGGGAGACTGACAAAAACCAAGTAAGCAACTAATAAATATAAAATTGCAAGTTGTGATTGTGGTCATATAGAAATTAAATAAGATGTGTTGATAGAAAATACAGAGAGGTTCTGGCAGTTTAGTTTAACTTGGTGGCCAGAAAATTCTACCTGATGAAATTAGCTAAACAAAAATTGGTGTGATACTATATGTGAATGTGTTAGATGGAAGTGAAATAGAAGGGGAGGCAAAACGCAGTTACTCAACCTGTTAGTCTACAAGAGATAAATCAAAGCACTTCATTAAGAAAGCTTTGCTAAGGAGAAAACAAAACAAATACAAAACAAACAAACAAACATCAGCTGAGCTTAGTGAAGTGTTTGATTTACATTCAAAGAACTTATCTGTTTGCTGATCTATGACATACCATTTGCGCTAACTAGTAAGTCCATTCCACTTGTCTAGAGTACACCAGATATAGAAAATAAAATGTGAAAAGACCGTTGAAGAAATTGTCATGCTCCTTGAATAGACAACGGAACACGGAGTCTAGTGTGTAGCAAGTTTGCTCGGGCAGCATATGAAATTATGAAGGGGTCAGATTTCTCAAGACTTAACTTGTTAGATCAGGAAGTCTGGATTTATTTTTATATATAACCAAAAAGCACAAATCGCTTTTCAGAGGGTAATTATATATTTCAGCTTATAGTTTTAAAAAAAATGATTATTTTGTTGGCAACTGTCTCTTCTCATAAAGAAAATTAAGGTAAATGCAAGAGTCAGAAAATGAATTAAGGAGGGGTTGTATCAAGTTATTAAAGTTTGTCATTTTACCAGATGCCCTATACTGAGAACATTTGATAGTTGCCAAATCTACCACTTACATTTGTCAGGGAGGAGGAAATTTCCCCCTCTACCCCTTCTGAGTTCTTATGGCTGGACTAATAACAAAAATGACACAAGACAGATTAACAGGAGAAAAAGAAACATTTTAATTCATAGAAATGGGACCTAAGAAGTGGCCAAAACAGGCAGCTTTTATACTTTTTTGAAAAATAAATGATAGATTTGTAAGAAATTGACAGTACAAAGAAACTTAGATTTTGGGTGCTCAATTAGTGAAGAATATAAACCGAGTGTGGGCTTCAGGTAGTAAATTAAAGAAATAACAAGGTTTCCATATACAAGCTTTTCGGTTCGAATTCCCTATCTCTGGCCATAAGGGTGTCCTTTTACCTCCAGATGCTGGTAGTGTACCTTCCACATGAGAGATTTATTTCCTGCTTTCATGGGACAGAAAGGAGGGTCAGAGTGTCCATTTTCCTTTGGCCATTTCTTAAGTAACTTTAGTTTTTAAATTTATTTGTTTAATTTATTTATTTTTGGCTGTGTTAGGTCTTCGTTGCTGCACACAGGCTTTCTCTAATTGCGGCAAGCAGGTGCTACTCTTTGTTGTGGTGCACGTGCTTCTCATTACGGTGGCTTCTCTTGTTGTGGAGCACGGGCTCTAGGCACGTGGGCTTCGGTAGTTGTGGCTCCCGGGCTCTAGAACGCAGGCTCAGTAGTCGTGGTACACGGGTGTAGTTGCTCTGCGGCGTGTGGGATCTTCCCGGACCAGGGCTCGAACCCGTGTCCCCTGCATTGGCATGCGGATTCTTAACCACTGCACCACCAGCGAAGTCCTTAAGTAACTTTAATTCAAAATAATATACTATTGAGGTACATTTTGTGGCAACTTACCCTGGGCCCCAACACATTTATACTTTTCTTCCTGTCTTATTAAAATATTAATCTGAGTACTTTTATATTTATGTGTTGTATCTTTAGGAATTATTTTAATTTTTAAGCATCTTCTCTAACGATGAAAAAAAATCTCATCCAATGTTAGAGGAATTCAGAACTTTACAAATAAGTGCAAAGGATTTGGGGAAGGTAGACGGTAAAATTTTTCTTTAAGTGAACTATCAAACTTTTACATAAGGTTGGCCGTCTGTAGTGCTACATGTAGATAAGTACATGCTAAATGCTTTAGCTAATGAAGAAGCAATTGAATTGTCTTATAAAAGAACTTAAATACATTTCAATGAATTGGTATATATTTAGAAATTATATTTTGTTTTCTTTCATTGACAAGGTTATTGTACGTTAATGAGAAGTTGAATTACCTAAAAATACATCTCAGGTCATAGAAACTGAACACCGAAGGGAAATACTACTACTACTGGTATGACTGCTATAGAAAATAATAACAAAAAAAATCTTAATTGCCACTGTACTTCTGCTAGTCTAACAAAAACAGGAACATTTTTACAAATATAAAATATATTTAAATTATATATATTTGTACATGATTCTTATAACCATTTATATATTATATAAAACAGTTCTTTTTGTTATATTAGCAGAAGTCTAGTGATGGTTAAGAATATGTACCAAAATACAGTTATAACTGACGTGGTGCTATCAGTACCCCCAGTTATTGAGGACCTATTATTCTGACCTCTTGGTATGTGTCCTCTACTACAGGTATAATATCTCTATGTTAATGGATCTTTTAGTGAAGTTGTGAGTTCCTGGACTCAGGAAATATCAGTGACCATACTTATCATCTGAAGAAAAGGAACTATATTAAGAATAAGCCTAATTAAGCAGAGAGAAACAGAGATGGACGAGAAATGCGGGATACTGTTTGATCCCTTACTGCCTGTTTTCAGGTGTTTGTTTTTCTTGACACAACTATATTCCCGTAATTAAGAGGCTTGGCTGTCAACCTCTTTAGCCATTAAGCGTGCCTTGAGATGGCTTATGCTAGCCAACTGGAGGGTAAAGATGAATATTCAGGTAAGTCTGAATTAAACACACACACACACACACACCCCCATAATTAAAAAGGCAAACCTTTTGCCTGCTGCTATCGTACAGGTATAATTAATTCCTGCAACTAGCTTAGGTATTGATTATTTTCCACTGAGGTTTATTCACTTCATTGCTCAACTTCATTGATACAGATAACTAAAAATTAACCAATCTTTATAAATTTGTGCCAAAAATAGATATGTAGTAAAAATATGATGTAAATACATATTATATAGTAATAATCACATATAAGGAGTAAGTTTATTAAGCATATATTAGCGTTAATACAGAAAAAAAAATCTTCCACTGTTTGTAGCCCATGTATTCAAGTTCATACAAAGAAATTGAGAAATAATAACTGGAGGAGTATAATCCGCCGCATTTGTTCTCAGAGGTAATTTCCTTATCCACTAATTTTTGTGGAAGTGTTTGCATGAGTAATCTCAGACAGAGATATGATAAGAGGAGGAAGCCAGGGAAGGCTTTGCTGTGCTTTTGCTATAAAATCTCTTTCTGAGGATTTGTCAGGTAATGCCATGTCAAGGGAGAGTTGGTCTCTCAAGGAGTATGTCAGTTGAATAATTTTAAGCAAATATCAAAGAGAATTAAATAAGCAATTAAATTAAATAGGTGAGTAAATGCCCATTTTACCATTAAAACTATCAAGGTAAAGTTTTACAAAGTGCTTAGGTTTCCAAGCTATTTGCAAGATTTGGAAGAAAGGAACAAAGGATTGGAAGGAAAACCAGCACTTAGGTTTCTGAACATTTTTGTCAAAGCATGTACTGCCACTAGAGAGTGTACTTACTGAATGTAAAGAAAGATATATGATGATTCTATACATGGACAAATACCACTTAAACAAGTAGCTAATTTTACTAAAATTTTAATTTTCTTTCAAAAGGTTTGAAGAAGCAAATGATGTAACTGCTACTGGGACATAATTATAATTAATGAGGAAAAACAAGTGAGCATTAGTGGACCTGGCAAAGAATATGTGCTAGTTAAATAAATGCTTATTAAATGATTTAATTGGTTAGAGATACAAAAGTTACCTGAATCATACACAGTGTCAAGTAGAAACTTATAACAGGATAGGAAGAAAGTACTGAAAAGTGTCAGACATAACAACTTAATTGTACAATAGATTTATTCTGAGAGTCAGACAAATGAGTACATCATCCCATGGTGAATACATTATAAAATAGACTCTACTCTTTATTATTCTTGTAACATTTAAATTCACTTAAACTTTTTGAGCCTCAGATTTTTTCACTTATAAAAAAGAATAAAATATTTAACTCACAGGACTGTTATAAATATATTTATACTATTTGCATGTGTACACACATACATACACAAACATCATGTAGACACATGTATACTGATCCTAGAAACTTGTAAGTTTCTAACAAATAAAACTACCACTTTTTAAAATTATAAATTCTAAATTGATAAATTTATTTTTTACTGTAATCAGCACTACTTTTGGCTTGAATGTGAAATTAGGTTTTGGCCATAAATCCAATATTCAATTCCAACTTCTCAGTTCATAACACATTGAAGCAGAGATTCCTGCAACCTCCACTGTGGATGGCCAGTTCCAAATGACTATTAGTCTGCCCTAGTTAGTGGTTCACTTTCCTGTTCTCCACTATAATTACATTCCTGTCCTGAACACTAGCCCAGTTGATGAGAGACGAGTTAATTCCCCTTGTACGAATAAATTCTTAGTCCTGGGACAAAATCTTATCTCTATTCCCCAGCTACAGACTATGCCCCTTCTTTAAAGCAAAATGTTGACACTTACTGGATACTGACAGAGATCCCTGATAAAACTGTACTCTAAAATTTTGTCCTCCTCTCTCATCTCTCCCTCCAGTAGGAGAGTGAATCTAAATTTTTCTTACACAGGAATATAACTTCTTACAAGTAGAGAATCCTTATATCATCTTGATAATAATCCTACGTAAATATTTAGAGATATTTATCTAGGTTATTTAAGAAGTATTTGCAGATACCATCAAATGGACAGAATTAATTGGATAATAATTGACTTTATTTAATCAACACTATTGCCAGCCTGTAAATAAGTGACCTTTTGATGGAATGACTGATTAGGATCAGGTTAATGTCAGGTTAATACAATGAAAATGGTAAAATTACTTGTGTAAACAGGTCTAATCTCAATGCTGAACATGAGGTGTTCATTCATACTCTATTTTCTACTGCTACAGAATACGTATTTCTAAATTATTGCTATGTGGAAAGAGCCAATTATGTATTTACAAGTGTATCTGTAACTTTACACTATTAAAAACATAGATAGTTTGGTAAAGTCTTTGTTCCTTAGAGGTACCAATCTTTATTATGACAAAAATGCTTCAAGTTCTCTGGGGATTAGGATTCTAATTTATTTATGTCTGTATCAATAATGTCTTGTATGGCATATAGTTGATAATCCATAAATTCATGTTTTTCCTGCGCTGTAATACAAATGCATTTCTTACTATAGGTAATTATTTTAAAGTGTGAGAAACATGTCATAGAGACATTTATTGAGCTTACTCATTGAATGACTAAATTCCTTTGCCTTTCCATCCCTTATCTAGCATAAATTTGAAAACTTGTAAAATTTAATTGAGATTGAGATGAAGAAGCTTTATATCGTCACCATAATAACTGTTGACTTAAAAAAAATGCGCAATGTGAGAGGTGCAAGTTAAGTTTTATTTGGGGCAAAATGAGAACTGCAGCCCCGGAGACAGCATTTCAGATAGCTCTGAGAAACTCCTTCAAGGAGGTAGGGGGGAAGGTCAGTATATATATATGACTTTGGTGAAGGGGGAGTACGTGCAATAGAGCACATATGTTTTTTTGCAGAAGGTCTCTGCTAGTCACGAGGAGCACTCGTCACCATGCAGGATTTTAGTGTTTTTCTAGATGTGAGGAGATATGATACTTGGGCTCATAAAATCGGCTCCTGAAAATATCTATCTGAAGACTTGTTCTGCCAGTTTTTCCCAGAGCACAGAGTGCCTCATTTCTGCTCTCCACCCTGAACTCCTTTCAGGGGGTGTTGAAAAGTTAGCAGCTGCAGCAGCACATGATTTAATTCTTGTAGAGGTAGATGGCAAGTGCCAATTTGTAGTTGACAGGACCCCCTCATGGTCATAAATTCGACCACGCTTTGGGAGGCATTTCATGACCATTTCATCCCACAGTGCTAGGAAGGCTCTTTCCTAGGTCTGGTGAAGATTTCGCTGATAGGCCACTCAGTGTGCTATTACTGGACTAAGTCTTATAAACAATAACTAAAGGGAGCTCTGGATCACCTGTCTTGCTAATTTGTTATGGTCCAGGAAAAATTCTCTCTTGTATCTTCCCATATGCAGAGTTACACTATTACAATCATTGATCTCATATAAAACTATATATTTTTGACAGTCACACATTTGGTAATGCAAGAAGCAACAATCCTGTAAAGCAGGCAAAATACAAATAACATAGCCAGCAGTATTATTAAAGTCATAAGTAAGAATTCAGCCAAGAACTTCCATTAGATGCAGCCCAGTATATCCTCAGGTCATCTGACTTAGTCTCTTGTGTACCACTCTTTATCTTTCAGGGAAATTATATATTGACACAGTCCATAAGGCTCCCTAAATTCTAGATTTTCTAAATTCTAGATTATTGTCTAGTTAAAGTAATTGAGACTTGAGTTAACATTTACAAAGTACAATTTGGTAAGGGAAAAAAGAGATTTAATCCTTTTATGATCTAAGAATGACATGCTATTTTTATTCTTTTTAATGTGAAGCAGATTTTCTAGCTGATTATTGAACATCGTAACATTATATAGCATATAGTGTTTATTAGGAAAATATAAAATATGTCTGATTTTGATATTGGGATAATACGCATCTCATGAAGTAAGTTGAGAAATGTTTCTTCCTCTTCTATTGTTAGGAGAATTTGTGAAGGGTTAGCGTAAATTATTGTTTATATATTTGGTAGAATTCACCAGTAAAGTCATCTGCACCTGGAATTTTCTTTGTGGGTATTTTTTTTTCCCTGTACTTTATGTCTTTCCAGGAATTTGTCCATTTAATCTAAGCTCTCTAATTTGTTGGCATTCAACTGCTCATAGCATTCCCTCATATTCATCTTTTATTGCTGCAAGGTCAGTAGCAATGTCCCACTCTTTGTTTTCTTATTTTAATAACTTGAGTCTTTTCTCTTTTCCTCTTGGTCAGTCTACCTAAAATTTGTCAATTTTGCTGATACTTTCAAAGAACCAATTCTGGGGTTCTTGGGTTTTCTCTACTAGTTTTTTTCTTCTATAATTCACTAATCTACATTCAAATACTCATTATTTCCTTTTTTCTACTTGCTTTGGGTTTAGTTGCTCTTTTTTTTTCAGTTTCTCAAGGTGGAAGTTAGGTTATTGATATGAAATCTTTCTTCAAAATTAATGTAGATACGTATACCTATACATTGCCCTCTAAATACTGCTTTAGCTAAATTCCATAAGTTTGGTATATTATGACTTTTCATGCATTTCAAATCATTTTATAATTTCCCATGTGATTTCTTCTTGACCAGTTGGTTATTTAGAAGTGTACTGTTTAATTTCCACATACTTGAAATTTCCCAAAGTTCTTTTTGTAATTAATTTATAATTTTACTGCACTGTGGTCAGAGAACATAATTTGCATGATTTTGTTCCTTTTAAATTTATTGAAACTTGTTTTAGGTCCTAACGTATCATCTATCCTGGAGAATATTCCATGTACATTGTTAAGAAGTTTGGGGTGTAGTGTTTTATAGATACCTGTTAGGTCTAATTGTTTTGTAGTTATGCATTTTTAGTATAAGTTTGAAATACAAAGTTATAGAACTGCTATACCTTTTCAGTCTCTAGAAATATTATTCTGACTAATCTCTCTTTCAATTTTAATGTGTTCTTTTACTCAAGGAATATGTTTCATTCCTTTTTGCATCTCTAGATATCATAGTAAACATATTTATTACGTCTAAGGAAATTATTTTATCTTTATGCTTCCCAAATGCTATGATTCAGTACCTCCACTGTAAGATCAAAGACCAAGATATATACATTAAAATGCAAGTAAATCGTTTTATGATAGTGTGGCTATTTGGTATTAGGTTTTGAGCATTTATGATAAATGGTTCTTAAGGCTCATCTCCAAACCCCCTTATAACCTTCATGCCTACAGCACCAAATATGCTCTCATTCAATAAATTATGTTAGATAACTGAAAATATAACTATATTTATTTGCTGTTTAACATCATACAATTTAAATAGTTCATGTATTTTCCATATGTTTCTAAATTAAATAATAGGCATATACAAGACATTTTCTTATGATTTAGTTGAAACTATGACATTTAGAAGTGTATGTTTATAATCTCTGTCCATCACAGTATGCAACTCCAGGACCTAGTTTTTAAAATGAAAATACATGAGGAATATAAACAAACTACTAGAGACAGCAGAAAGTAAAAGAGCAAAGATTAAAAATTTAGTAAAATAGATTGGCAAGTCTCTGTAAAATTGCTGCATGCACAGAATTTTCCAAATTACAAGTCATGGCCTTAGGATAAAACATCTGTAATAACTGACTTATTAAAGGACATTAGTTCAGGGCTTTATGGATATTTATATCTTCTGTGAAAAATTGGAATCAAAAGTCAGTCATCAAAACATACCACAGACATACTTCCTTTTGAAAAGTGAAGACCAATTATTTAAAACAGAATTCACTTCTTTCTTCATTCTTCTTATAAGCAAAAGAAGTCTCAGTAAAAAGGCATTTCTTAAACATATTGAAAATAACTTCTATCTGCATAAGAATATCTTTCCTAAAATATTAAAATCTTAGCAAATTAGTTTACTATGAACAGTAAATAAGAATATGTAAACTTTCATAATATTTCTGAATGACCTAGAACAAATTTTAGGTCCTGGGAACCTGGGAATTTGTCAACCTATATGGCAAAAGAAATGCAATTAAGGTTAAAGACATTGAGGTAGGGAAATTATCCTGGATTATCTGAGTGGACCCAATCCAATCATATGATCTTTAAAAATAGAAGAAAGAGGCAGAGTGAGTCAGAGAGATAAGACATGAAAACCAGGACCATGAGCCAAGAAACATGGCAGCCTCTAGAGCTGGAAACAGCCCTCAACTGACAGCTGCAAGAAAAGAGAAACCTCAGTCCTGCAATTGAAAGGAACTGAATTCTGCCGACAACCTGAATGAACAAGGCAACAGACTGTCCCCTAGAGCTTCCAGGAAGAAACACAGGCTGCCAGCACCTAGCCTGGTGAGACCTGTATCAGACTTCTGACCTAGTATAAAAACTATGAGATGATAAACTGGTGGTGTGTTAATCCGCTAAATTTGTCATAATTTATTATGGCAGCAATAGAAAAGTAATACAACACTCTATGTTTATTTGAGTAATGTGAAGCTTCTACTTAATTTTATTAGTAACCCTATCCTTGGCTTGTACACCTGTCTTTATTCATCAAATTCATTTTATGAAAATGAAGTAGCTTTATACATATACACATCTCTTAATCTTCTGAATTATTCTAAATACTGTTTAAAATCATTGGACTGCAGGAGTTATTTACTGTGTTAATTCTACCAAGTCCTTATTTGTGAGGCATAACTGCCTTATCTGTAGGTCTTTCAGATTAATCTTACCTGCTTCGGTAAAAATTATATAGTACCAAAGGGAATTTGGTTATAAAGAACTGGCACTTATATCCTCTGTGGAAACCTATCCCAACACACAAAGGATGCAAAACATAAGTTAGAGAGGCTCTGTGAAAATATATTAAGTCTCTTCCACAAGTTTATTTGATGTAACTTGAGAAAACAAAATATATGAATCCTAATTATTGTAGGATCTTACTAGAAGAGCAAAGTTTTTAAAGCTTAAATGTCTAATTTGTATATCCCATTTGTTTTATTTTTCTCTGTATTTACTTTTTTATTTAAATTTATTTATTTATTTTTGGCTGCATTGGGTCTTCGTTGCTGCACACAGGCTTTCTCTAGTTGTGGCGAGCAGGGGCTACTCTTCGTTGCGGAGCACAGACTTCTCACTGTGGTGGCTTCTCTTGTTGTGGAGTATGCGGGCTTCAGTAGTTGTGGTGCGTGGGCTCAGTAGTTGTGGCTCACAGGCTCTAGAGCGCAAGCTCAGTAGTTGTAGCGCACACTCTTACTTGCTCCGCGGCATGTGGGATCTTCCCGGACCAGGATTCAAACCCATGTCCCCTGCATTGGCAGGCAGATTCTTAACCACTGCACCACCAGGGAAGCCCTGTATTTACATTGATTGTCAATTTAGAGGTATATTTATAGTTCCATTAGTCTTCTAAATTTTATTAAAATGCTGCCTACTTTGAATGGTATTTAATTACTCCTCATATCATTGTTTCATGAGATCCTCATCTAACTTGTTATGAACATGCTTATGTAAAGGTAGAATATGCTTTTTTATACAAGAGTTAGGTCAATTTTCCATCCCAGTAGTACTTAGCTCAGATGGAAAAAAATCTTGAGGCTCACGAGGATTGAATGGCTGAAACAAAAATTCATTGCTTCAATTGTTTTCTGGTAATGCAAGATTTAAAGATAAGAAATATTTAAGGTTCTTCTACAGTGAGCTAATAAGTAAAAAACGTAGACATCGTGCTGGTGCTGCTTTCACTTCTTTCGTTTGGAGTCTTTTCGTGTACTGCCTTCATAGAAGTTTGGAGATTTAAGCTAAATCAAAATTACGTGATAGTTTGTGGTATTTGAAGTGGGAAAGGGAGTGAAGATTTAAAAGATAATTGGTATTTGAAGTCAAAACAAAAAGAAAATTCCGAGGAACTGTATGAATGTTCAATTCTCCTCTCATTTCCTACCTTTTGTAAAGGATCTGGAAGTGTTCTTAGGGTTTATCCAGTACAGATACCAAGCCACTGGAAGACTAAGGAAGTGGTCCAATAGCATGAAACTAATTAGAAGTAGAATGGGTTCTTGTCACTCCTAGTTAAGCATTTCTCTTTATCTATAAAAAATTAGCTTTCTGTGTAGCATTTTACATCTTTCTTAAGAAGAGAGGAGGGTAACGAAGAAAAATTTTTTTTATAAAAAGTGTGTATAATAGTCACTCACTGTACCTGGGAGGATATAGAAATAGAAAGATTACAAAGAGTACTTCTTTAAAATAATATTCATTCTAATAGGACTTTGACAAATGCCCTAATATTTCTTTCTCAATGTCCTCATCTAATTCAGTTTGTATAATAATCCTTTTCTAAATGCATTATCCTAAGTGGTATAACTGAAAATGGATCATGAAGTTTGTGAATTTAATAGCCATAAATTGCTGTATATGCATATTCCTTAAGACAAGTTTAGATAAAGGAAGAATCTAGAGTAAAAAAAGTCATGTTTTAATAGATATTTAATTGTAGCATACAGCTACATGTATCTCACCATACATTGAGAAATTTTTAATAAGGAAACCATGCTATCCAATGGCATATTACTTGAAGCTTCTGCTGGGTAGAGACCACAGGGTTGGCAAATTGGCTTGACTAAGTATGTGATAACATGTGTGGCTTCTGATATCCCTAAAAACTCATAGTAGGAATAACTTGAGCTTCTCATTTTGATGCTAGGCGATGTACTAGAATAAAAGCGTGCAATGGATGAAATAAAAAAATACATGGGGGAAAGTTATACGTCATTTCTTGAGTTCATGCATGCTGCTACTACTAGGGAGTGTTGAACCTGAGCATAAACACTGACAAGTGAACCACTCTAAAGGTAAAGTAAAGCAAGGACTATAATGTTTATATCACTAATGATTTTTCTTTTTTTTTTTGATTCTGAATAGATTTTTTTTTTTTCCTTTGGCGGTACGCGGGCCTCTCACTGTTGTGGCCTCTCTCGTTGGGGAGCACAGGCTCCGGACGCGCAGGCTCAGCAGCCATGGCTCACGGGCCCAGCCGCTCCGTGGCATGTGGGATCTTCCCAGACCGGGGCACGAACCCGTGTCCCCTGCATCGGCAGGTGGACTCTCAACCACTGAGCCACCAGGGAAGCCCCTGAATAAATTTTTATTGCAAGAACAATTGTCAGCCTCACTATAAAATAATTTTGATTAACACATGTAAAATAGAAAAAATCCTTGTCTTAGTTCAGCCTGCTATAACAAATTACCATAGGCAGAGTGGCTTAATCAACAAATATCTATTTCTCACAGCTCTGTAAATGAAGTCTGAGATCATGGTGTCAGAGTAGTCAGGTTCTGGTGAGAGCCCTCTTCCCGGTTGCAGAGGGCTGGCTTCTTGTATTTTCAAGTGGCAGAAAGAGAGCTAGCTAGCTCTCTGACCTCTTTTTTTTTTTTTTGCGGTACGCAGGCCTCTCACTGCTGTGGCCTCTCCCGTTGCGGAGCACAGGCTCTGGATGCGCAGGCTCAGCAGCCATGGCTCATGGGCCTAACCGCTCCGCGGCATGTGGGATCTTCCCGGACCGGGGCACAAACCCATGTCCCCTGCATCGGCAGGCAGACTCTCAACCGCTGCACCACCAGGGAAGCCCTCTGACCTCTTTTAATAAAAACACTACTCCCACTTATGAGGACTCTACCCTCATGACCTAATCACTTCTGAAAGGCCTCATCTCAAAATACCATCACAACAGGATTAGGGTTTAAACATAGGAATTTTGAAATTTTGAGAGGAGACAAACATTCAATCCATTGCAAAGTTTTTCTCCACAGTAACTCTTCACACTTTCCCTCAGGTTCAACCTCTCCTATCACTGCAAGAGGAAGTGGGGAGAAGATGATCAAAGGAGGCATGGGGAGTATGTGTAGCATTGGGTTAGCCTTCTCTCTCATATATTCACCCTACAAAATACACTCATCTTTGTGAGGGCTGGTAACAACTCATAACTCTATGCCTTCAAGGCTGAAATAACCTTGTTTACTAGATCCTACAGCTCCAAAGGCATCCCTAGGACTCTCCCCAAAACCCTATTTGTTGTGACCTGGTTAAATTAACATTTGTTTAGTAGACCTCCAGGGTGTGAATGGTGAGCCATATACAACAAAAGATCAGATCCCAAGGGAAGGTGAAATAGAGAAGTTTATTACTTGCAGGTCCTGAAACAGGTACTTAGCACCTCCAGGGACCACAAGGGGAGGACAAGGTAGGGTGCAGGTAGAGAGAGCAGGGCAGGACCTGTGGCACATGCCTTTATTAGGGTCCAAGGGGGCGAAGTCCTCCATGAACTTCAAGTAGGGAGGGTCTTTTCTAAGGTTTGCACTGGTGGAAGGCTCTGGACAGCTGAGGAGAGTGCTTTTCACAGGGTTGTTGGGGAAGTCATAGCAGGAATTTACATTTACTTGTGACTCTGCAGTCTGTGAGCTAAGGCATGAGTTCCAAGAAGGGGGCTAGTGACAGTTCAAGGCCCCTGCATCCTGTCTGGCCACACAGAATGGACGTCAAGGCAGCAATATTATGGATTCCGTTAGCTAAGCTCTCAGCATCGTAGTAAAGAGCCATAATAACCACTTTGAATGTATCTTCTAATATTCCTGGTCTCAGTTCCCTGACCAGCCTCTATTCTGTTTCTTAAACATTCAAGTATTTTTTTACTAGGTCCATTTGCCTTACTTCATCTGCTAGGAGCACACATCTCACACATCTTCCCTTGGTTATTTATCACCCTGAAGCTCTTACCTAGTAACTGTCCTTAACAGGGTCTTTTCAGACACCACTCTAAAATAGCCCTGGTCTTTTCAGACACCACTCTAAAATAGCCCTGGTCTTTTCAGACACCACTCTAAAATAGCCCTCACCATTCTTTTTTTTTTTTTTTTTTTGTCTTTTTTCGTTGTTGTTGTCTTTCTTTTTTTAACATCTTTATTGGAGTATAATTACTTTACAATGGTGTGTTAGTTTCTGCTTTATAACAAAGTAAATCAGCTATACATATACATATATCCCCATATCTCCTGCTTCTTGCGTCTCCCTCCCACCCTCCCTATCCCACCCCTCTAGGTGGTCACAAAGCACCGAGCTGATGTCCCTGTACTATGGGGCTGCTTCCCACTAGCTATCTATTTTACATTTGGTAGTGTTTATATGTCCATGCCACTCTCTCACTTCATCCCAGCTTACCCTTCCCCCTCCCCATGTCCTCAAGACCATTCTCTACGTCTGTGCCTTTATTCCTGTCCTGCCCCTAGTTTCTTCAGAACCATTTTTTTTTAATTCCATGTATAAGTGTTAGCATATGGTATTTGTTTTTCTCTTTCTGACTTACTTCACTCTGTATGACAGTCTCTAGGTCGATCCACCTCACTACAAATAACTCAATTTCGTTTCTTTTTATGGCTGAGTAATATTCCATTGTATGTATGTACCACAACTTCTTTATCCATTCATCTATCGATGGGCATTTAGGTTGCTTCCATGACCTGCCTATTGTAAATAGTGCCGCAGTGAACATTGGGGTGCATGTGTCTTTTTGAATTATGGTTTTCTCTGGGTATATGCCCAGTAGTGGGATTGCTCGGTCATATGGTAATTTTATTTTTAGTTCTTTAAGGAACCTCCATATTGTTCTCCATACTGGCTGTAACAATTTACATTCCCACGAACAGTGCAAGAGGGCGTCTCTTCCTGCCCAGACAGGACAGGGTAAAGGAGCAACTGATTAGGGGGCTCTGGCTCACTCAGGCATGGGGAGGGAGGGGTATGGAATGCAGGGTGAGCCTGTGGCAGCAGAGGCCAGTGTGTTTTTGCAAAAGCCTGAGACTCACCATATGTTCTCCCAGGGAAGTTGTCCCTGGATCACGGGACCCTGGCAGTGGCAGGCTGCTCAGGCTCCCGGGGTGCGGGGGGCATGTATGGATAGTGACCTGTACTTGCACACAGGCTTCTTGGTGGCAGCAGCAGCAGCCTTAACATTTCATGCACATCTCTGGTGTTCATGCAGATAGCCACGGCTCGTGCCCATCTCTGGAGCTCGTTTAGGCAGTGCTCTGAATCCCCTCTCCTTGCACACCCCAAAGCAATGGTCTCTTGCCTCTTAGTCAGGTCCAGACTTTTTCCCGGAATCCCTCCCGGCTAGCTGTGGCACACTAGCCTCCTCAGGCTGTGGTCACGCAGCCAACCCCAGTCCTGTCCCTGGGATCCGACCAAAGCCCGAGCCTCAGCTCCCAGCCCCGCCCGCCCCGGCGGGTGAGCAGACAAGCCTCTCAAGCTGGTGAGTGCTGGTCGGCACTGATCCTCTGTGCGGGAATCTCTCCACTTTGCCCTCCGCTCCCTGTTGCTGTGCTCTCCTCCGTGGCGCCGACGCTTCCCCCTCCTCCACCCTCAGTCTCCACCCGAGAAGGCGCTTCCTAATGTGTGGAAACCTTTCCTCCTTCACAGCTCCCTCTCACTGGTGCAGGTCCTGTTCCTATTCTTTTGTCTCTGTTTTTTCTTTTTTCATTTGCCCTACTCAGGTACATGGGGAGTTTCTTGCCTTTTGGGAAGTCTGAGGTCTTCTGCCAGCGTTTAGTAGGTGTTCTGTAGGAGTTGTTCCACATGTAGATGTATTTTTGATGAATTTATTGGGAGGAAGGTGATCTCCACGTCTTACTCCTCCACCATCTTGAAGGTCCCCCTCCAACTAATGATTTTTCTAAGTTACTCAGCTATGTCCAGGGCCCTGAATTATCCAACTGAGTTATTCCACATTTCCCTAGGATGCTCTTTTATATCTGACAGCGGTGGAGGGAGGAACAGTGTAGATTAAAAAAGAATTTCTATTCTACATAGGAAGTCTCACAGTTTTCCACAAACTGGAGAGGAAAAGAAATTACGAGTATTAGTACCTCCCACATTGCTGAGGAAATTTCAAACTGTATTAAATACCAAAACATTTTTTTTTCAGAATTCTTATTTCTCAGGTCTTAGAGTACTAATTTGATATATAACAAAGGTTTATTTCTCACTGCACACTATACCGTAATGTGGGTTGCCTGTAGAGGTGGGAAAGCGTCTCTGCTGCATGCAGTCATCTGGGACTCAGTTTTATGCCATGTAATGGTTTGGTCATGATGTAGGGCTTGAGTATACTCCACTGGTCATTGGCATCCTACTAGCCAATGACCAAAGAAAGAAATCTTTTGGAAGACCTCCAGGGACATTTTAAGGGCCAGCCTCTGTTCAGTTTTCAGTGGCTAAAACTAGGTCACTTGGCCCCACATAGATGCAAGGACACTGGGACGTAGTCTGGAAGTTTCTTTAATAGAGGGAGTTCATTGATACTGGTAAAAACTCTCTACTACAGTAAATACCATTAAATTATTCATAGACACAAAGTTAGCTCACAAACAGATTCCACCCCCAGCAGGTACTCCTCTGTATTTTCTTGCATCCCACATGTAATTCATCACTAAAAATATTCTAAATGACACTATAATTCACTGCTATCCACTTTCACTAAAACTCAGTATTTACACTCCTTTTAAAGCCTGTAAAATCAGCTGCAGTTTTGTTGCCTAATAACTAAAACATTTGGTGACACCTTTAATCCACCTCTAGTTCAAATACTATAAGTACTTACTTCAGATATCCCTGAAGATTCAGTTGAACAATTAGCCTTAATAAGCAGATTTTTAATCAAGGAAATAGCAGAGTTAATTATGCACATAGGCTGTGCTTTAAATGATTCTTATTAACTGAGTGCTTCACCTACTAGCACACAACCCAGGTGCAACATGGCAGCTCTTCCTTTAACTGATGCTTGCTGAGATTACAGTTAGAGACAGACTTAATCCAATTAGCAAATCAATCCTCATGTGAAAAGTGAAAAACCCGCTGACAGTTGCAAAGACTCCCATTAGTGATTTTCTATTGCTGTGTTCTCTAATTATATTCCTCCACTACACAAAGGTATCACACAAGGCCAGAAAAGAGACAATGAAATATATTTGAATACCAAAAAGATAATTTCTGCTGGAAATAATATAATCTCACCAGGATCTATGGTACAATATTAAAGCTAGGTAATCCCTTGAAAATGTTATTTTATTTAAAAATTTCCCCCCCAACTAGCTGCTTTTTTATTTAAGTTTAACTCTGTTGTGGAGAACAAAAGTGAAAGAAAAATCAATGGAAAAAAATTCTGAAATAGCCTGGAGTTTTCTGAATTCTACTTGAATGAATTTCAACATGAGTGCAGGATATATGTGTAATTTATTCTTAATGAGATTACTAGTGTAACTTTTTAAAGATAAGGTTATCTTATGTGATATCTTACAACAGTGGACGTTAAGCCCCATTGCTAGAGCAGAAAGGAAATTCAAAATGAAAATAGTCTGGTTCCTCGCATTATAGTGTATGTGTTTCACAATTATTATCAACTCAAGACAGGCTAGAAAGTGAAAGTCCCTGCTTTGTATTTAATATGAAATACTACTTGTTTAACCTGATTCTGTTACAGGACCACAAGAAAACATAATCTACACTTGGTATTTTTTTAAGATCTAAAAATCTGAGTTTAACATCTGGAGAATGTGTTTGAGAGAGACTTCCAAAAAACTGAGAATGGAGATTATGGCATCATTTTTATGCTTCTATAATCCTACTCTTTTCCTTGACAATCTTTCATGTTAAAGGAATGAAGGTCATAAAGTACACCTCTCTTCATTTAAATTTTTTTTCTTGCTAAATAGTATGAGCCTCTTTGATATACTCATTTTCATATAAACTGTGTGTATTATATTCTTCTGTGCAGACAACTATGAATTCTGCTTAGGATCTATATTACATTTTCTCAGAAGTGTCAATATCAGGGTCCAAATAATTAAAATGATAGAAACATTGGGTGATATTTTGTGAGATGTTAAAGGCAAGAGATATAGAATGCACAGATATAGTTTTAGATCAATAGATTGTATGTAGGCAGGTATCATATGCATATTAGCATACATTAATATATAAAATATATATTATAATTATATACTACATAATGCTTATTATACTTAAATATATAATAATCATTTATATACAGTCATATAATAATATATGATATCTAATAATTCATATCCATCTGTCTACATCTCAAAACTTAAAAGGGAGACTAGCAATATCCTTGAACTCTCAGTAGATCTTATTACAACATTCAAACTGTTAAATGAGTCATTATAGCACTCTAAGGATTAGTGAGTTGGAATTGATGAGTAAAGAATTGATAAATAGTTGAGATCAGAAATACAATTCAACGTGATGAAACTCACCAAAAATTATTCTGGGTGGTACAGTGCTAAGTATACAAAGAAAGTGTCTGTGAAGGCAGAAAGTTAATTTTACAAGCATAATACAGGAAATAAAAGTTTTGTCCTTTCTGGGACTAATGAGTGTGGGTTAGTTGTTCCATGGATGTCTAACCAAATGATCCAGAACTTCACCTAAAACTATTACCTAATCAAAGTGAAAAATGCATTTTGATGTGTGGTGCAATTAAACAATACGTTCTAAATGTATTCATTAAACAGGAATTGAAAATAAATATGACTTTAGGGTCAAGTCCTTCAAAACCTGAGTCAGTACTAAAGTCAAATCCATCAAAGTTACAATAATTATCTCAGCAGTTAAAATTCTCTGAGGTTCAAAATATTAATCTGCATATCCAGTATATTCTCTTGATTGAGGAGAATACTGCAGAAGTTCTTCATCTCACTCAAAAAGCAAACACAAAACCAAAAAACACCACTCATCTATTTCCATGATATTAAATCAATTTAGTTTTACCTACACGTTATGGGTTTATGTAAGAGCTCACACTGTTTATATGGTAGAATTTCAGTTTTACTGTATATGGCAAGTTTTGTAGAGTGAAAAAGTTATGTAAATGGTAAGACTTTAAATATAATATAGCTAAGAAATTTAGCATTCTTTAATGAAAAAGTTTCATGAGAAAAAAACTTAAAACATGAACATGGTAGGTTTTATTTTACTCTAGTATATTTTATTCATTGCAAAATACCATTGTATTACATGAAGTAAAATAAAATAATCCAGTGAGAATCCATACATACATACAAATACTTCAATACATTAAAACGAAATTTTCTTCCCATGAACAGATGCAGGATCATTTTGACACTACAGGAGCTACTATGAGTAGAGTAATACAGGTTGAAAGGTTTCTGAGACAGGTCTTAGTGTGTGACTGAGAGGAAGTATAGGCCCCCAAATTGGATGGAAATACACACGTATACACATATCACATACATAGTCTTTTTCTATTTATATAAAGATTCATGCTCTTAAAATCATAAAATTTTTGTAAGGTATTTAATCGTCCAGTAATTCTCAACTATTGTAACTAACCTTGGGGTATTTATTATTAAATTTATTAATGTATTTAAACATTTCAAATGGTATTAAACTATAAAGAAAATTTGAGAAACATTGGGTTAAGAAACATTGTATTAAAAAATGCAATTTCCATAAAGGGAAATCAATGGAGAAGTTAAAATATCTGAAAACTTGCTTGTGATAGGAAGACTTTTTAATCTAATTTAAAACAATATATTCAATAAAAGGTACTTTCTCTCCTTTTAAAAAATTATTTTGCAAGCTAAAATGATAAGTAATTAAACTTTTTTTTTCTGTTTGTATTGAGGTAGAAAAAAGATTAGTGTTTTTGCTTATTCTAAATATTTTTCCAACCTTAGCCATGTCTCATTTGGCTAAATACAGATCGACTCACACATTCCCAATTCTTGAGAATTTTACAGTAAAGCATAGTAAAATATGGATAACACTTTATAATGAAAGGTGAAGATACACCGAATGCTATATAAAAAGGTGAAATATGGATATCAGCTAGAAAGAAAGAATGCAGAAGTCACATGTCAGATGGAGGAGTGGGGGTATGTTAGGAACTAGAGTTTTCACTAAGCACCAGCTAACTAAGCACTAGTTTTCGCTAAGCACCAGCTAACTAAGCACTAGTTTTCGCTAAGCACTAGCTAACTAAGCACTAGTTTTCACTAAGCACCAGCTAACCTATGGATAAAGCCAGTCCTGCATTCCTGGGTCTCTACTGATGCTTTTGTGCTGGCTGGAGATGTCATGCCCTTCACTCATCTGCTGGCTAATATTTATTCATCCTGCCTTTGAAGACGCAGATCAAATAGCATTTCTCTGCCTCCCCCACCTCCCCAAGAATCATCCATCCATTACTCCAGAGTTTATTTCCCTTTAATCTGTACTCTCATAGAACTTTGCCTGTTTATAATATTAGTCAAAAAGCATTTTTATTTTTTTGTCTTTCTACTTAACTATAACTATTGTTTGAGATCCTCAAGAATAGGACACAGTTTTTGGAGATGGAGAGAATTATTCAAAATCATAGTCAACCTCTTACTAGCTAACCAACTCTGGCCTAGTATGTTAAAGAATCTATAGGTTCCTCATTTGTTAAAATTGAGATAATAAAATCAATTTCATATGGTGGTGGCAAAGACAGATTTAGATAAAATGGGTGATCTGTTTTAACACATTGCTTATTGTAACATATATGGGCCCACGTCCCCATGCAACTCCCTTGCACTTACTTGTTCAAATTTAAATGCCCAGAACATCTATTACTTGTTAAGTGCTGAGTATATGGCATTTTCTTCCCATTTTTCATCCTTCTATTTATCTTCAAGTCTAATCTGAGAATCAAAAAAGTGCTTGAGAGCTTCCCTGGTGGTGCAGTGGTTGAGAGTCTGCCTGCTGATGCAGGGGACACGGGTTTGTGCCCCGGTCTGGGAAGATCCCACATGCCGCGGAGCGGCTGGGCCTGTGAGCCATGGCCGCTGGGCCTGCGCGTCCGGAGCCTGTGCTCCGCAATGGGAGAGGCCACAACAGTGAGAGGCCCGCGTACCGCAAAAAAAAAAAAAAAGTGCTTGACAAACAGGAAAAAAAATAATTGAATTATGTGTGAATGTTTTTTTGCTGGTCTAATTTTAATAACTCTTATTATAAAATAAATGCAGCCGTTAAAAACATGAAAAATAAAATAAGCAATCATCCCATTGTCCTCAGACATCACACACACACACACACACACACACACACATACATGCATACACAAAATGCCTTCTTTCTGTACTTTTACATTTTTATCATAAAAGTGTGTTTATATTATATGTATTATATCATTTATTATAATAATATGATACAAAATATAGTATGTAGGTTATATACAGTATATTCTATATAATACAATATTATACTATGTGTGTTATCTATAAATATATATACCTATTTTAGCCTGTACTGTTCACTTTAATATTGTTTCAATCATCTTCATATGGTTAAATATAGTAAAACATGTTGTTTATAATTCCTGAACACTATTGCCTCAAGTGATGCACTATCATTTATTTAACCATCCTGTTGCCGTGGTGAGATAAATGCTTAACATTTTTAAGTTTCTGTCTCTAAAATTTAACATATTCACATTTGCTTTCAAAATTAATGTTTTCCCTTCATATAGTCATATTTTTTCTTTTTTATGTTTATTTGATGATTTGTTTGGGGGTTTTTTGAGGAAAATGTAGAGTACGCTAAAAACTTAAAGCAGGATACAATCTCTTTTGCTAAATGAAAATAATGTTGATAGAGATGCACTGAGCAGATATATATAAGAAATGTCCAAAGCATAAAAAGGTTTTTCTTTTAAATTTTGAGAAAACTGCTGTAAACACAGGGAAAAGAAGAAAGCCAGTCAATGCAGTTATCAAAATGATTGGTTTACCTACTGAGTATTTTATGAATTCAAAAACACTATAAAGAGATGTTACAGAAGTAATGTCACACAGGACATAGATTTATCCTGCTATTTTATTGACAGTTTTATAATTTGTTTTAGTTTTCCTCTTTTTCTGTCATTTTTCTTCCTTTTGAATAGTCACTTTTAATACATTTTCTTTTCCTTTACTAATTCACAAAATGCTTCACTGAAGTTTTTTTATATAACAAAATTAACTGAACTGACTAATTCTATATGCATGTACCAACATCCATGGATTTTCATTTCTACTATTGGCATGATATTCTTAGCCTAATTTCCTCTTTTTTTTTTTTTTTTTTTTTTTCTGCGGGACGCGGGCCTCTCACTGCTGTGGCCTCTCCCGTTGCGGAGCACAGGCTCCGGACACGCAGGCTCAGCGGCCATGGCTCACGGGCCCAGCCGCTCCGTGGCATGTGGGATCTTCCCAGACCGGGGCACGAACCCGTGTCCCCTGCATCGGCAGGCGGACTCTCAACCACTGTGCCACCAGGGAAGCCCTAATTTCCTCTTTATTCATCTATTTAAACCAACATGTTCAATATTTTTCTAATTTGTATCTGGATAAATCAACCCTGTAAATAAGCTAGAGTGCTTGGGAACAATGACAAATCAGAGTAAGAACTCTGAAATAGAGCAGTTTACTAAAATTTTTCTTTTGTTTTTGTTGTTATAGCTGCTAATTTTATTCTAAATAATACAGATATTGGTAAGCAAAGCAGATGCTGTTGTAACAACAAAAATTAAAAATCCTAAAAACAAAAGGGTGGCATCTGTTAGAGGTTGTTCACCAGGCAGAGAGGAAACATAGTGCAGCTGGAAATTTGGAGACAGAGATTCTCATTGGTAAAAGTGCAAGAGATTCAGGTTATCTTCTGACACTAAGGCTCTATGGGAAAACATTAAGACACAGAAAGTTAAAGCATGCATTTGCTGTAACTGGCTGAGTTCATCAAGGTAGTAGAGAAAAGAGATGAGCTCAGACAAGACTGGGCAAGTTTAAGAGCAAATAGTGAAAGCTAATAGAAAGAATCCAAAATCTTGGGGCCTACAGTATTTGAAAAGTCAACCGCTTCTAACCCTCAAAAGTAAAAGATGTGATTGAAAAGGGATTTGGATGGGCCCATTAAGATTTACACGTGCAAGATTAGATTAAGAATAGGGACTTCCTCATTCAAACTCATTCTTTCAGGCAGCCTCAAGATGGGTGTTAAATTGAGAGCAATAACCAACGGAGTTAAAAACAAAAACATAAATCAGTTTTAGAAGTTTCCTCTGGAAAAGATTTTTGTATAGGTATTGGCTTATACAACTAACTAGAAATAAATGGATCTCAAGCCTACTAAGTTTTTGAGAAAATTATGTTGTCAAATTATTGATTTAAAAAACTTTGAATATTTGAGTCTTTTATTTTTTATTGAATGAAACAATAGTGCTTTACAGTTTTCAAAAGTTTCACACATGTGATTTCATATAATCCGATAATAACCCTTTTTCAATCCCCTAACCCTTTATTGCTCCTCGCCCCTTCCATCCCCACTGGTAGCCACTAGTTTGTTCTCTGTATCTGTGAGTCTGCTTCTTTTTTGTTTTACTCACTAGTTTGTTGTATTTTTTAGATTCCACATATAAATGATATCATACAGTATTTGTCTTTCTCTGTCTGACTTATTTCACTTAGCATAATGCCCTCCAAGTCCATCCAGGTTGTTGCAAATGGCAAATTTTCATTCAATTTTATGGCTGAGTAGTATTCCATAGTATATGTACCACATCTTCTTTATCCATTCAATTGTTGATGGACACTTCAGTTGCTTCCATACCTTGGCAATTGTACATAACTCTGCTATGATCACTGGGGTGCATGTATCTTTTCAAATTACTGTTTTTGTTTTTTTTGGTTATATACCCAGGAGTGGAATTGCTGAGTCATATGGTAGTTCCATTTTTAGTTTTTTGAGAAATCTCCATACTGTTTTCCATAGTGACTGCACCAATTTACATTCCCATCAATAATGTAGGAGGGTTCTCTTTTCTCCACATCCTTGCCAATGTTTGTTGAATATTTGAATCTTAACCCTTGGGTCTCCAAACTTAAAAGAACCTAAGTCACCCCAAGAGGGTTCACCCCTGATACCCACCTTAAAAATGTCTGTGGAGGAAAATGGACAAGAAAAACCTCTCACTGTTGAGTCTGGAACATAAAGGACAATAGAGAGAGGAATTCTTCCTAGAAAGCAGAATCAAGGGTTTCACAGGGAACTTTACCACTGCCATAAAAGCAGGATGCACCCACAAGAGTTTATCATTGCCATGAACCAGTGAGACTGTGTTTTTTCTTATTTTTTCCTGATAAAAGTGTTCGCTGCAGTTATGGTTCCCCTTTGCCACCAGTGGGCACTAGTATATGTGTGTCTGTAGTGGGAAAAGATGGAAACAAATAAATTTACTTCCCATTTATAGAACACCAGTTTGTTTGCAGCTGCATTTAAACATGGAGAGTAGTTCACATAGTTCAGATTTCTTGATCTTTGAGCTGAGTAAAATAACTAAATGGGACTGCAGCTGATTTGTCTGTGGAAGAGTGTGAGGGTGCTCTGGGTGTGGGAATATCTGTACATAAATTTTTGTTGGCCAGAGTAAGAAAATCCAGAGACAGCTTACTATCTACCAAAGAGTTATGTTCTTTCTTCCATAGTGTTATCATGCTGGGGTGCAACTTCCTAGAAAGAGATTACTTTTTTCAACATTCCTCGTGTCTTGGGGACCTACATGAATAATATATTCATTTGTTAAGAAGAGAAAACATAGGTGAGGAAAAATATTGGTGTAGAGGGTGAGTGAATCAAGATAGTTATGTTGTTTTGGACAGATTTAGTTTGAGATGGCTATTAGATATCTGGGTGGAAATTTCAATTACAAATATGCAGTTACAGATCTTGTTTTGGAGTTCTCCTTATTAAAATCCTTTTATATTGTTAATGTTTACTGAGGCATATCCCTTAGCCTGGTGTTAAAGAAGTACTTACTAAGGTCATGCTTGGCTTTTTTTTTTTTTTTTTTTTTTTTTTTTTTTGTGGTACACGGGCCTCTCACTGTTGTGGCCTCTCTCGTTGCGGAGCACAGGCTCTGGACGCGCAGGCTCAGCGGCCATGGCTCACGGGCCCAGCCGCTCCGCGGCATGTGGGATCTTCCTGGACTGGGGCATGAACCCGTGTCCCCTGCATCGGCAGGTGGACTCTCAACCACTGCGCCACCAGGGAAGCCTCATGCTTGGCTTTTTCCCTTATTTTTAGAGCTATTAAAACTCTATCATTCTAGAAACGATTTGTCCTGATGGCAAGATCCATTTTCCAGAAAAGAAGGAAACATACAACATAGTGGTTCAAGACAATATAGTGAGTATATCTGGATTCACATTTTGTTCTCCAACTTTCTAGCTCTGTAACAATAACAAAGTTACTTCATCTCTATAAGTTTATGTTTCTGTTGATGTAAAATGACATAAACACTCGTCAACTTGATGTAAGGATTAAATGAGCTAACATATTTAATATGTAAACCATAGAAAATGTTTGAAATATGGTAAAAATAAAATGACAATAATTGTGGTAAGGTTGATAAATTCCCTCTCTATCGTGCAAAAATTTAGTGCTAAACCACATTGCACACCTCTGGGGCAAATGATTCCTGGTCTAAGGAATGGTAGCTTAATGCTATCATATTATAATACCGAATGAGTTTTATTTTTAGTAAAACCAAGATATCAAACTCCTAGCTCTATTATTTAATTTATAAATGATATCTCAAAGTCAATCTTTTAAAAATGGGGTAAATTATTTTGAGAAATACTTTTCCTTGCCAAGAAAAGAATAAAACCTGTTATTTTCTACTTATTCACATCATGTTGTGAATATTCGTACAATTTAGGCCCGTTAATTTTGACTAAAGGAATAGTAAGGAAAGGGAGTTGCTTTAAAAAAACCTATTAACTGCCATCAGTCTCTTAGCCATGAATGCAAACTAAAACCTTTTATTCATAGTTATCTTGTAAAATATTGGCAAATTTTTACAGTTTATTCTCAGTATCTTTTCACAAAGTGAGGAATGTAATCTGGGATTCTGCCTTAAAATTTAATATCATAACAAACATTTGGTTTTAATGAAAAGTTGAACTAAAGGAAATTCTCACTGACTTTTATTTCTTGTTTTCTGCTCTAAGATGATCTTTTTTAATGACGTAATTCTTTTTCACAGTATGTCAGAGGTTACAGTACATTTTGCATGTACTTCAAATGGCGTATCACAAGTTATTAGCCCATGAATTTAATTTTCTTACTACTAACAGAATGACTAAATGTTTTCATCTGGCAAAGTTGCCTGTAAATGGATTCTATGTGGCATGTTTCCAATGATGAGAGATTAAAAGATTATATTCAGGTGTTATTTGTCTTGCCCAGAAAGAGTACTCACCAATATATAAAAATGGCAGGATAATACATTTAGAATTAGTCCAAGTTCCAAAAGTGGATTACAAATGATCCATGTAAAAATAATACTCGTAAAGCATAATAAGTGGTGCTATTCACTGGGAACATTTTGATACTTCAACATTTGGCAAACAGAAGCAGCAGATTTTAAATCTACTTGCTCTTAGAAATAACAGTTTTGATGATTTTGTACTTGACTGAATTTTCTGAAGTCACTCAATAAACAAACTATTAAGAATGCATTTCATGCACATAATAAAAGGGCAAAATTCCAAAGCAAACAAACACATATTTTATTAGTCTGCTTATGTCCCAAACAGGATAAGTTACTGACAATGAAGCAATTTGATTTAAATATTCTAACTCATATTCCTCCAAAGACTTCCTTTCAACAGCTTGACATTCAAAATTATTGATGACTCTACTCACATATTAAAACAACTTTTATAGTTGCTTTTAATCAATTTCCTTGTGTTTTTCATTGTCCATCATATCTTCTCTCTGTTAGAAGGCCCCTTCTCTCTAGTAAGGCCCCACCTTTGACTGTTATTTTTTTAAATTTTCATGCTTTTCAGTTTGCTTCTGCATATATGTTGTCATTTACTATTCACAACATCCTGTTAGAGAATTAAGATAAATTTTTACCTTCATTCGTTTTATGTGTAGGAAACAATAAACATCGTGAAAAGTCAAGTGTCACAAGCTAGTTAATGATAGCTCCAATATTGGAAGGTAATTATAATTGTTCAAATTATGCCCCAATTTAAGGTGTATTATATCACCAAAATATTATTTGTGCTAGTGTGTTCCCCCTTTTAACCCTTTCCTCTGCTATTATTTGTATAATTTCTCACATCAAGAAGCCACAGTAAGCATGGAGACCATCTCATAGTGGTCCCACTATTTCATTAGTATACTTGCAAGCTCCTGTTATGTCACAGGATGAAAGTGTTTGGAGTTATGAGGAAAACAAGTGAAGTAAAAATATTTCAAACAGCATGACTGATATTGTAAACAATTAATAAAATTCAGTTTCTATTCATATATATCTAAAATGTAGAATACACGTATTTAAAACTTATAGAATAAAACAGTTCTCCATATAATTGTGCCATTAGTAACAATAGTCAACTGTTTGTTTGTTTTTTTTTCTTTTTTTTTTTTTTTTTTTTTTGGCGGTACACGGGCCTCTCACTGTTGTGGCCTGTCCCGTTGCGGAGCACAGGCTCCGGACATGCAGGCTCCGGACGTGCAGGCTCAGCGGCCATGGCTCACGGGCCCAGCCGTTCCGCGGCATGTGGGATCCTCCCGGACCGGGGCACGAACCCGCGTCCCCTGCATCGGCAGGCGGACTCTCAACCACTGCGCCACCAGGGAAGCCCCCAGTCAACTGTTTTTAAAAAATGTTGAGGGAATTATTGTGTGTCACATCTCTTCAAGGACAACCTGTTTCTATTCCACAAAAGATCATGGACTCAACTGCATCTTGTTTCTTTAATGACTGCTTAATTTTTTAAGAATTGTGACATGTTTCCGTTAAGTTCATGTTGCTGCAGTCTTCTGTATAGCAAGGCAAAGTTTCCAAAGTCAGTACACAAAGAACTTCCATTTAAGCCTATAATCAATAGTTGCCAATGATGAATGAGCATCAGTTATTAACAGTGGATGTGGTTTAGGTTGTTTTACTTATGTCTGCTTTTAAAGCACTTGTAATGGATTGCTACTCTCAGGTGCATCCATTAAACAGAGTTCATTCCACTGAAAGCACAAAGGGTCAGAATTGTTGATAAGAGATGGTTAATAATCCCAGGATACCTCTCTTTGATTCAAAAATTCACTCTCTGTGATATACGAAGAAAATTTGGCTCACAGATTAATTTCTGCTATATTATTTATACAAAATAAATATTAGGATTATTATTGAATACCTGTATTCAGATTGTATTGAACTTGCAACAGATTTACTACAAAATGAGAATTTGCCAAAGATTAGACATAACGAGTTTTTCCATAAAACATTCCCAGCTAAAAGTCAGTAATCTTTACTGGAATAAGTGAATAAGTTACAAACTGAGTTGAGATAAAGTCTTGGCATGTGGCAGCACATGGCAGTATTATAATGTGGCAATAAAATGCATTAAGTGATATTTTAGAAGGTGTTATATAAAGACCCAGAAGATATCAGTATGGAGCAAAAATTCAGATTGAAACTTATCTAAAGTATCAGGGTCATGTGTGGAAAACAGAACTTGGAGTAGGACTCACTTAAATTTCAAAACTAGAAACCCAGGTAGAATAAAAGGCAGGCAAATGGTAGAAAATCACTCAACATCTTGAGTTTATACTATGAGAGAAAATGGGTCAACAGTGTAAAAGCAAGCAAGAAAAATACATAGATCCAATTAGCTTTTCTACAAGAGAATGACAAGAGTTTGACCTTTCAGAGGGAAAGAAATGATGTGAGATTAGTTATCAATGGAGTATAACCTTTAAAAATTGCCAATCAGTAACTTATATAGTATTGTACATCAACTATACTTCAATAAAAATAAATAAATAAAAACTTTAAAGTACATAATCATTAATTCATCATCAGTTACATGTAATGACTATGTGCCTAGTTTCTCAAGTATAAAGTATTATATTTAATTCCTAAAATAAACTTGTAGAGAAATCATTATGATAATATTTATTCCACATCGAGAACTGAGGTTCAAAGGTATTTAATAACATGACCAAGACAATATAGCAAAATAAATGAAAAAGCACAGTTAATCCTTATCTAATTTATGTCTATCATTGGTGTCTTCTGTAGCAGACAGCTAAGACCAAGTATAGAACTTAAAACACAATGTTTAATATGCATTATAATTTACACTTTTCCCAATATTCTATCTCTTGCATGCACTTAATTGCCTAAAAATATATTAATGCATTAAATTAGGGAGAACAGCACTTAGCACCATGAATTTATGGATTGGTGAGTGATATCAGAATAATATTTCTTCATTATCAAATTCTAACTCTTCTGTTTCTACTAAGAATAGAATTTCTACTAACAGTAGCAGCTGAAGGTGTAGATTATTTCCTTGACCTGAAGCATGCTTTTTTCCAAACTTTTCTGTGACAAATGTTAGGGTCTCTGACACATAGGTCTGATTCTTCAAAGCTCAGTAGACCCTGGCTGCCCTCATGTGCTTCCTAACCCTCACTCTGAAACCTACTGAATATACACAATAACTGGGGATTTCAAAAGGAAGATTTTTATCCTCCTTTCTCCAGGGAGATTTTTGTCTCTATATTCTGTCAAGAAATTAGACATTTTAAATTTTGACACATATCCTTGAAGGCTTCCCACAATACCTTTTCTCTACCAAGGTTTGTCTATTTATTGGTTTGTCTTGTAGAACCCTCCAAACTCTTGATAGTTTTTCTGAATTACATAAAGTAAATCATTCACATATAATTATTTATTGACATAGGATATCACTGAAGTATGTATTGAGACAGCTAAGAGTAAATATAACTGATAAGTAAAAATGAAACATACCTTTTTACAGTGTCATTACAATTTTTTAAAGAGTTCAGATTACAATGATTTAAAACACTTCATTAAAATATGATTCTTTTTTATATATTTAAGTACCCATATTGCTTTTGTTTCTTATTTGTCTCAATGATAGTATTGAGTCATCTCAAGATTTTTAAATAGAAATTTACCAGCCAAATCACAGTTTAAATATCAAGTTGCTTCTGGCCTCAAAAGTATCATAAGTTTAACTCTGTAATATAGCAAGCCGAATATTTCCCTTAGACTTTATCACACCAAGTCTCAACCAGGTATCCGGGGGAAGCAGGTTAGTTTAAAAACTTAAAAATATCTGAATTTATCTTTTATGACATTCACTTACATAAGTATCTATGGAATAAAGAATAAAGGCTAACATAGATTGAAAAATCAGTTAATTTATATAGGAGAATCAATTCTTTCAAATGGTTTCACTATAAACTTTACTTATTTTATTGGCTTTTATATATAACACAGTCTCCAAACATTACAAAAAATGAAACCTAATATCTTGATAAAATAACATCAAAGGTATATTTTCAAATTCCTGGCTTATATAGAATTAGTTTGAAGGTTAAATCATTTCTCCAAGATTAGAGATCTAAAATATTTGCTTTCTGAATATAGTGAAGAAAGTGCTTTACTATTTACCTTTGCGAATACCAGACAGTTATCAGGAGAGAATATATAATAAAAAGACTGAGAGTGTGTTATCTGAACCTTTCTTTTGTGGTCAGATGCTTTTTGCCATAAACTAAAGTGGTTGTAGGAGACTAAATTTCACATCCCTGTAATAGAATCAAACATGATCAGATTCCCATCTATTCCAATTCTTAAAATTAAAAGACTTATAAAACAATTTTTAAATGGATGTAAACATTTTAAATTGTTATAAATCAAATGAGAATGGAAACTATTTCCTTTGAAGCACAAGTTATAAAAATTATGTAACATTTAGGAAAGAAAATTAAATCTACCCAACCATATGATATCCTCTATGATAATTAATTAAAGTATAAAAAGATTATCATAGTATATTATATCTTATTATGCTTTTCTAGAATTAATTCATTAAACTGAAACACTGTGTAGAAAAGAGGCACAGGGGATGAAACCTGATACCCAGAGCAAAAGATAGCATTTGTTTTGATGATAAAAATATTTAAGTGAAATATTTTTAGGCTGTACATTACTAATCCCAGTTGTTATTTTACCTAATTAATGAAAAGTCATACATTACAGGAAAAAAAACATGATTTGTTAATTTTTCTACCAATTTATTGCAGTGTCTTTGTTCTTTTTTGGCTAGGAAAACTGCAACGAATTTAAATTGTCTCAAATTATTCATTTTCTCTCTCTCTCCCTCTCCCTCTCCCTCTCTCTTTAAACTTTTTCCCTATCTCCTGGATTTCAAGATTTTTTCTCCACTTCAACTATATTTATTTCATACCTAATACTGTGTTGGTATTAGAGTGAGATCTTAAAACTTATAAATTAAAAAAAACAAAAGCAGATGAATCAGTACTACCTTCTTTTTCCAAACTATATAAGTATAGTCCAGAGAGGAAAAAATAATTACAAGCAACATTGAGTATAGATTCATTTCTGTCAACAATAAGAATGGAAAAATCCTCTTTAGAAGGTAATCTTTTGCATTTCAACATATTTTACATTGCCAGAAGTTTTTCAGAAATTAAAAAGAAGGTCCTCTGTACTCTGTCCTCTAGAAGGAGATGTTGGAACAAAGTGATTCTCTGATTGAGGGAGAAACATTAAAGAGAAAATTTAGGTCTGCTGGCAACACATTCTTTTAGTTTTCCTTCTGTGACAATGCCATGATTTCTTCTTCATTCCTGAATATTTTCCAGGATATAGAACTCTAGACTAATAGTTTTTTTCTTTTAGCACTTGAGAAATGGTGTGCTAGCTCCTTCTGATTGCAGTGGTTTCTTCTGGGAAATTTGAGGTCATTTAAATTATTTCCCCTCATATGTACGGTACTGTCTCACTCTCAATACTTTAAAAAAATTTTCTTGGTCTTTAGTTTTCAGAATTTTGACAAATGATGTGTCTTGGTGTGATTTCTTTGAGTTTATTCTGTTTGGCATTTGTTCAGCTTCTTGAATCTGTAAGATTATATCTTTTGCTAAATTTTGGAAGTTTTCAGGTCAGTGTTCAAATACATTTTCACCACAACCCGTTTCTTCTATTTTTCCAGGACTCTAATGACACAAATGTCAAATATGTAAAGTCCCACATGTTTCTGAGACTCTGGGTTTTGTTTGTTTGTTTTCAGTCTGTCATCTTACTTTTGTTTAGATTGGATAATTTCTGTTCTGGTTTCTTCAAGTTCAGTAACTCTTTCCTCTGTGTACCTCATTCTGCTGTTGAGCCAATCCATCAATTAATAAAAAATTGCATTTTTTAATTTCTAAAATTTCAGTTTAGTTCTTCTTATCTTCTATTTCTTTACTAAAACTTTCTGTTTTTCATTTGTTTTAAGCATTTTAATAGTAATTCATTAAAATATCTTTATGATAGACATTTTGGCATCCTTGAAAGTATACATCTACACATAAATGAATAAAGAAAGTGTGGTATATGTATATAATGTAATATTATTTAGCCTTAAAATATGAGATCCTGCCATTCATGACAACATGGATGACCTAGAGGACATTATGCTAAGTGAAATAAGCCATATACAGAAAAATTTTTAAATCTATATGATGTCATTTATACAGGGGATCTAAAAATGTCAAATACATAGTAGCAGAGATTTGAATGGTGGTGGCGTGGGGAAAATGGGAAGATATTCATCAAAGGATACAAAATTGTAGTCTAGGATGAATAAATCTAGAGACCTAAGTGCATGATGAATATACTTAATAATACTGTATTGAACACTAGAAATTTGCTAAGAGGGTAGATTTCAGGTAAGGAGTATACATGTGAAAATTGAGAAGCTGGCCATGGATGATGTCATCCAGAGTAAGAAGAAAATATTGTCCAGAAGAGAAGACCTACTTAAAAATTAAGTAGAGAGGAGACCTTCAAGATGGCAGAGGAGTAAGATGTGGAGATCACCTTCCTCCCTATAAATACATCAAAAATACATCTACATATGGAACAACTCCTACAGATGAGCTACTGAATGTTGGCAGAAGATCTCAGACTTCCCAAAAGGCAAGAAACTCCCCACGTACCTGGGTAGGACAAAAGAAGAAAACAGAGACAAAAGAATAGGGACGGGACCCGCACCTCTGGGAGGGAGCTGCGAAGGAGGAAAAGTTTCCACACACTAGGGAGCACATTCACTGGAGGGGAAAGAGGGTTGGTGGCGGGGAAGCTTCAGAGCCATGAAGGAAAGCACGGCAACAAGGGTGCAGAGGGCAAAGTGGAGAGATTCCCACACAGAGGATCAGTGCCGACCAGCATTCACCAGCCTGAGACGCTTGTCTACTCACCCACCAGTGCAGGTGGGGGCTGGGAGCTGAGGCTCCGGCTTCGGAGGTCAGATCCCAAGGAGAAGACTGTGGTTGGCTATGTGAAGACAGCCTGAAGCGCACAGCTAGCCAGGAGGGAGTCTGGGAAAAAGTCTGGTCTTACCAGAGAGTCAGGAGACCTTTGTTTCAGGGTGCACGAGGAGAGGGGATTCCTTCCCTGTGTGCCCACAGGCACTAAAATCTACCTAAAGTCATCCTAAGTTCACAGACACTCCAAAACACACCACCGGTCATGGCCTTGCCCAACAGAAGGACAAGGTACAGCCCCACCGCGAGAACACAAGCACCAGTCCCCTCCACCAGGAAACCTACACAAGCCACTGAACGAACCTTACCCACTGGGGGCAGACACCAAAAATAATGGGAACTACGAACCATCAGTCTACAAAAAGGAGACGCCAAACACAGTAAGTTAAACAAAATGAGAAGACAGAGAAATATGCTGCAGATGAAGGAGCAAGGTAAAAACCTACCAGAACAAACAAATGAAGAGGAAATAAGCAGTATAACTGAAAAAGAATTCAGAGTAATGAGAGTAAAGATGACCCCAAATATTGGAAATAGAATGGAGAAAATAAAGAAAACATTTAACAAGGACCTTGAAGAAATAAGAGCAAACAAACAATGGTGAACAGCACAGTAAATGAAATTAAAAATTCTCTAGAAGGAATCGACAGCAGAAAACTGAGGCAGAAGAATGGATAAGTGAAGTGCAAAATGAAATGGAAATAACTGCCACACAGCAGAATAAAGAAAAAAGAAATGAAAAGAATTGAGGACAGTCTCAGAGACCTCTGGGACAACATTAAATGCACCAGCGTTCGAATTATAGGGGTCCCAGAAGAAGAGAAAAAGAAAGGGTCTGAGAAAACGTTTGAAGAGGTTATAGTTGAAAAATTCCCTAATATGGGAAAGGAAATAGTCAAGTCCAGGAAACACAGAGAGTCCCATACAGGATAAATCCAAGGAGAAACACACCAAGACACATACTAATGAAACTATCAAAAATCAAATACAAAGAAAAAACATTAAAAGCAGCAAGGCAGAAGCAACAAATAACATACAGGGGAAACCCCATAAGATTAACAGCTCATCTTTCAGTTGAAACTCTTCAAGCCAGAAGGGAGTGGCAGGACTTATTTATTTATTTATTTAAATAGATCTTTACTGGAGTATAACTGCTTCACAATACTCTGTTAGTTTCTGTTGCACAGCAAAGTGGATCAGCCATATGCATACACATGTCCCCCTATTCCCTCCCTCTTGCATCTCCTCCCCATCCTCCCTATCCCAACCCTCTAGGTCATCACAAAGCGCTGAGCTGATCTCCCTGTACTATGCTGCTGCTTCCCACCAGCCAACTTTTTACATTCAGCAGTGTATATATGTCGATGCAACTCTCACTTTGCCCCATCTTCCCCTTCTCACCACATGTCCTCAAGTCTATTCTCTATGTCTTCTTCTTTATTTCTGCCCTTCAACTAGGTTCATCAGTAGCATTTTGTTTTTATTTTAGATTCCATATATATGCGTTAGCATCCCGTATTTGTTTTTCTCTTTCTTACTTACTTCACTATGTATGACAGGCTCTAGTTCTGTCCAGCTCACTACAAATGACTCAATTTCGTTTCTTTTTTTGGTCAAGTAATATTCCATTGTATATATTTGCCACATCTTCTTTATCCATTCAGATGTCAATGGACATCTAGGTTGGTTCCATGCCCTGGTTACTGTAAATAGTGTTTCAGTGAACATTGTGGTACATGTCTCCTTTTGAATTATGGTTTTCTCAGGGTATATGCCCAGTAGGGGGATTGCTGAGTCATACGGTAGTTCTATTTTTAGTTTGTTGAGGGACCTACATACTGTTCTCCATATTGGCTGTATCAATTTTCATTCCCACCAACAGTGCAAGAGGGTTCCCTTTTCTCCACACCCTCCCCAGCATTTATTGTTTGTAGATTTTTTGATGATGGCCACTCTGACCAGTGTGAGGTGATACCTCATTGTAGTTTTGATTTGCATTTCTCTAATGATTGGTGATGTTGAGCATCCTTTCATGTGTTTGTTGGCAATCTATATATCTTCTTTGGAGAAATCTCTATACTACAAAGCTACAGTAATCAAGACAGTATGGTACTGGCACAAAAATAGAAATATAGATCAGTGGAACAGGATAGAAAGCCCAGAGATAAACCCATACACATATGGTCACCTTATCTTTGATAAAGGAGGCCAAAATATACAATGGATAAAAAAAAAAGACAGCCTCTTCAATAAGTGGTGCTGGGAAAACTGGACAGCTACATGTAAAAGAATGAAATTAGACCACTCCCTAACACCATATGCAAAAATAGACTCAAAATGGATTAAAGACCTAAATGTAAGGCCAGACACTATAAAACTCTTAGAGGAAAACATAGGCAGAACACTCCATGACATAAGTGACAGCAAGATCCTTTTTGACCCACCTCCTAGAGTAATGGAAATAAAAACAAAAATAAACAAATGGGACCTAATGAAACTTAAAAGATTTTGCACAGCAAAGGAAACCATAAACAAGATGAAAAGGCAACCCTCAGAATGGGAGAAAATATTTGCAAGCAAAGCAACTGACAAAGGATTAATCCTCAAAATATATAGCAGCTCATGCAGCTCAGTATCAAAAAAACAGCAACCCAATCCAAAAATGGGTAGAAGATCTAAATAGTTATTTCTGCAAAGAACATATACAGATTGCCAAGAAACACATGAAAGGATGCTCAACATCACTAATCATTAGAGAAATGCAAATCAAAATCACAATGAGGTATCACCTCGCACCAGTCAGACTGGCCATCATCAAAAATTCTACAAACAATAAATGCTGAAGAGGGTGTGGAGAAGAGGGAATCCTCTTGTACTGTTGGTAGGCATGAAATTGGTACAGCCACTATGGAGAACAGTATGTAGGTCCCTTAATCTAAAAATAGAACTACCATATGACTCAGCAATCCCATTACTGGGCATATACCCTGAGAAAACCATAATTCAAAAAGAGACATGTACCACAGTGTTCATTGCAGCACTATTTACAATAGCCAGGACATGGAAGCAACCTAAATGTCCATCAACAGATGAATGGGTAAAGAAGATGTGCCACATATATACAATGGAATATTACTCGGCAATAAAAAGAAATGAAATTAAGTTATTTGTAATGAGGTGGATGGACCTAGAGTTTGTCATACAGAGTGAAGTAAGTCAGAAAGAGAAAAACAAATACTGTATGCTAACACATATATATTTGGAATCTAAAAAAAAAAAAAAAGAAAAATGGTTCTGAAGAACCTATGGGCAGGACAGGAATAAAGATGCAGACCTAGAGAATGGACTTGAGGACATGCGGAGGGGGAAGGGTAAGCTGAGACGAAGTGAATGAGTAGCATGGACATATATACACTACCAAATATAAAATACATAGCTTGTGGGAAGCTGGTGCCTAGCACAGGGAGATCAGCTCGGTGCTTTGTGACCACCCAGAGGGTGGAATAGGGAGGGTGGGAGGGAGGTGCAAGAGGGAGGGGATATGGGGTATAAGTACACATATAACTGATTCACTTTGTTATACAGCAGAAACTAACACAACATTGTAAAGCAATTATACTCCAATAAAGATGTTAAAAAGAAAATTAAGTAGAGAAAGGTGAAATAGAGGGTTATTTTTTTCAGTTAGAAACTGTACTTGAAACATTAAAGATGGTACCTGACACCTGAAGTAAATTATTTTAGTAAAATATTCCACTTTAGAACCTATTTAGGTAATATAACATTGAGGTTGTCAATACTGTCACATATCCATATTGGTTTTTTTTCTTAAAATGAGGAGTTTCTCCAGTGTTGCATTGACTCATGTATCTTGAATAAAAGCCTTTAATATACAGCTGGTTTATACAGTGCTGTCTTTGAAGAATGCCCAAAGCACAACGCTTGTAATTGCGGAGACATGACTTATGAATAATCAGTACAATACATGCATATTTGAACCGGCTCACCAGTGACCCAGAAGCTTGTTAGAGCTAAGTCCATATAACAGCGTGTTAACTTTCCTAAAGCTCTTTGGAAATGAAGTGCTGTCTGGTAGTCATTAATTTTCATTATTCCTGATTAAACAGTTCTATTGGGAGGTGCATTAAAATTATGAGCTAAAATTAGACTTTGGGAATTACTGCAGATTTTCTTTACATGCTTTTCAACACTATATTATATAGGCTAATTCAGGCTCATTCTCTTTAGAGATAAAATTATCTTTTGTTAAGTTTTGTTTTCTTTTCTGTAATTCATGCATGAAGAAAAATCAAAATGACAGTTGCCTGCATTCAATGTGAAAGAGTGTTGAATGCTTTGTGGTAGGCATTTTATCAAAGTGAAAGGCTTTTCCAGCACCACGAGTCCCTGTCATTTTTGGTTTGACAGTATGTGTCTCCCGCTTAGATTCTAGGAGGTGCAGTACCATTCAATATGCTTTGATTCTCCTTTAGACATCAAGTTTTAAGATTCAGTAAGATTTCCACCACAACATAGCAGTGCTGCCTTATAATTCTCCACTAATAAATGCATAAAACATGGAACAAATTAAGATTTATAATGCACATTATCTGTGTCCTGAATTTCATAACCATACATGTTAATCCCAGATGCTAAAATCAAGCAGATATGTTTTGTGAAAGTGGAAATTGAATATATGATTCCATCTCTATTGTAAAGATTAATAATGAAATTCAAAAGAAGAAACAAAAATTCTGAAAAAACATCAGCATGTGCTGTGTGTGGCATATTTATATTCTCTTGCCTTGTTAAAAAAACCCTAAAATAATATTAAATGAAGTGAACATGTTGAGTTTTTTTTTAATTTTAAGGTCAGTAAATATTGAGTAAAATCTTGTCAGTGCATACATATTAAACATATTATTTGCAGGACATTATTTATTCATTTGATAACCTCATTTGCACATATTATTAGCATTAAGTTAAAAATGTCATGGTATGAGTCTGGATCAAGATGGTGAAGTAGTAAGATCCTGAGATCACCTCCTCCCATGGGCACACCAATACTACAACTACACATAGAATAGCTGAGAATTACTTGAAGACTAGCAGAACAGATTTTCTACAACTAAGAATATAGAGAAAAGGCCACATCAAGCGGGGGTTGGGGGGCAGTGTTGTGGTCTAGTCAGAATCCACACCCCTAGCACCGCAACTCGCAAGTAGGAGGAATATCAAAGTCGCAAAGGTCCCCCCCCCAGAGGAGCCAGGGGTCCAAGCCCCACATTGGGCTCCCCAGCCCAGGGGAGCCCCCATAATATCTGGCATTGAAAACCAGTAGGGCTTACACCCAGGAGAGTCAGAGGACTGTGGGAAACCTAAACTCCATTCTTAAAGGACCTGTACACAAACTCACTCTCTCCAGATGCCAGCACAGAGACAGCAGCTTGAAAAATGTCTGGGTCATGGAAGGAGATTCATTGATTTTAGGGCATGTGTCAGAGGGGCAGGGAACTGGTAGAACTTTCTCCAAGGACAGAAGTGATGGCGGGTGGCATTATTATTATTTTTTTTTAATTCTCTTTCCACTTAACTGACCTGGCGCTGGTGCGCACCATTTATGTCTCTTTCCATCAACCTAGCTAACACAAAAAGCCCACCCATGCGTTCCACTCAGGACCCACCTGATTCAGTCGGCCCCTCCTAAGCAGCTCTTGCCCCGCACTAGCTGGTGGGCTGCCCAGTCAGCACCACCACCCCTCCAAAGTGTCTCCCGCTCCAGGGTGCCAGCCCCACACACCAGCACGCCAGCAAAAGACACAGCTGGGCTTCGCAGCCAGCACACCCACAGCAATTGCAGCCCAATCACAACAGGAGGGTGCACACAGCACACAGGGGCTAACCTTGGAGCACCTGGCTTTGTGACCAGGGAGGAATGCACCACTGGACCCTGCAGGACACCTTGTACGTAAGGCCACACTTTCAAGACCAGGAGGCATAACTGAAATGCCTAATACATAGAAACAAACACAGAGCATTAGGCAAAATGAGGAGAGAAAAGAATACCTTCCGAACGAAAGAATAAGACAAAACCTGAGAAAATGAACAAAATGAAATGCAGATGAGCAATTTACCAGATAAAGAGTTCAAAATAACTTACCTTTTCACCTACCTAACATGTGCTCAGAGTCTTTCTTTAAAGACTTCTCTGAGACAGAAATTAATACACAGTGTAACTCTGAGAAGTTAATAGTGACTGTAGGCCTGTATTGAGAAGAATTCTGAGTCCCATCTATATTCAGTGCAACAGAGTTTCATAAATTTTTTTCAGTCTGTGCTCTTAATGCCTGCAGGTGGAAAAGTGTCACTTGAGGGTACATTCATAGAGACTATATGATTAAAGCTTAAGATATTATTGTCAGAGCTTTGAAATAGGATGATTTTAGTTTCTAAGCCAGGATCTGTGAATTACTAATTCTGTGTCCTTTAGGCAAGCTAGTTGGACTCCTTGTCCCTTGGTTTCCTTATCCATTAAATCCAGTAATAATGCCTGCTGAAAACGTTTAGTCTAGGCACAAATGAGAGGAGTCAGGTAAGGAAAGCTTAGTGAAGTAACTTTATATGTGGTAAAGTTACTATATATATAAATATATATACACAGTTGATGTTGTTTTTATGTCTACTGACCACTCAGCCACTATGTCTCCTTCTTCTATGCTATCAGAGCACTTGAAACATAACATATATGCATTCCACTCTGCTGTGACTATACATCAAGGCATGGATTTCTGTCCTTAAACTCTGAACTTCTTTACAGTAGAGCTTGCATCTTATTCACTAGTATATTCCCAGCATCCATCTCAGTGTCAGGTATGTAGAAACACTCAATAAATCTTGAATAATTGACTAAATAAAATAACAGAGGAACAACTTACTATATTCTTGGATCAGGCTCAAACCCTCCCTCACTCACGGGATTTTCCCCATGATGCATTTTGTCCAAATGTACCTTTCTTCCATCTTAATGGCAGTACTTATTATAGATTTCATTGTAATATAAAATCAAAAGTATATACTTTTCATTTAAAGTCAAAAATTGAGGGGACAGAAACTTCACATATTCATCTTTGTACTTGTTTTTGTCTTACATATAGCATACACTTAATGAGGGAGAAGGCATTGAAACAAGTATGAGGCTAAACAGAATTACACATGTATTATAATAATAATATAGAAACAAAGCAAAGTACTCTTAAATAACAGAAGAAGGGACTATTGATTTTCACTGGAGATCTTAGGGCAACTACACTGAATATTTAGCATTTGAAATAACTTTGAAGCAGGAGTACAGTTTTGATAGCAGAAATGAGGAGAGATAGTTCATTCTCTCATTCTCTTTGTTGAAATATATTATTGTAATTATATTATAAAACATCTTTATTTTTCAAGACATTTATTATGATTTATATTAAACATATCTCCCTCCCATAGATACGGGTTGATATATGGATGAAGAAAGCAAGAAACGGATACATACCCTATTTCTTCTTCTAGCATCTTTCGCAGAAGTAAATGTCATGGTAGGATAGTGTAGCATACAAGAACACATATTCTTGTATGGTTTTATATTTCCCAATAATAGAAATATGGCCATTATTCGAATAGCAACAATTTCCTCAAAACAATGTTAGACAAATATTTGATTAACAATATTTTATTGAAATACAGTGTGCAGAATGGAAAATATATGCATGAAATGTGTATAACTTCTTTAATTTTCACAATGTGAATACACCTGTGTAAGAACCACTCACATCAAAATATAGAAAAATCACCATGAAAATTAGAAACAATTTTTGTGCTCCTTCCATGACACTGTGCCCCTAAAGAACCATTATTCTGAATGCTGTAAGCAAAGATGAGTTTTTCTTGGTTTTGAAATTTACGTAAATGAAATCACACAGTGTGTGTTCTTGATTGTGGCTTCTTTCATTTGTGATTATAATTTGAAATTCATCTATGTTGTTGCATGTAGCAGTGATCTGTGAGATTTATCCATGCTGTTGCACATAGTAGAGATTTAATAATTTAGATTTGGTGCTGTTACAAATAAGGATGCTTTACACAATTTTATACATGTGTTTTGATGTAAAGTTATACACAAATACTTTGGATATATATGTAGGAATGAAATTGCTATAAGATATGCATACGTTTAGCTTTACTATTTTTAAAGTGGTTGTGCAGTTTACAAACATACTAACAATAAATGTATTTTCAATCACACTATATCCTCACCAACACTTTGTATTCAGTTTTTTTTTTTCCTTTTAGTTTAAATAATTTGGGGGGAGGTGTATAGGTAAATAGTTGTGGTTATGAGTAGTCATGTTGAATATTTTAATATCGTCTATTGAAAAGCATTTTTAGTCATTTTCCCATTTCCTTATTACAGTCTGTCCTTTCTCAATGATTTGTAACAATCTTTTTATGCTAATGTATATGAATCTTTGGTCTGAGACATGTAGTCTAAATATATTATTTTATTCTCTATTTTTTTCATTTTCTTAATAGTAACATATTTTACAAACTCAAATTCTGCATTTAACTAAGATCCATTTAATTAATATTTTCCTTCATTATTAATTTTTTTCTCTTTTATTGTTTTTATCTTAAAGAAATAGTCATTTATCCCAAGGTAAGCAAAAGATACTCTTCTATTATTTTTTCTGGAAAAATTATTTTATTTTTCCATTTAGGCCTACAGTTCAATCGAAATTGATTTTTTATATATGGCATAAGATAGGAGTCAGGTTCATTTTTCCCTATCTGAATATTCAGTTGATCCAGCATAAACAGTGGCAATTATTGTTATAAGTGAAGTGACTGTGTAAGTAGATTTGTATCTGTACAAGTAGGTCTGACTCTTTATTCTGTCCTGTCTGCTCTTTAATTCTTATTTCAACAACACTTTTAATTGTCAAAAATTGGAAATAAGTTTCTATAACATATAGTGCAAGTCCTTCAACTTTGTTGTTCCTCACAAAAGTGTCTTCACTGTTCTTGCCACTTGCATTTCCATGTAAGTCTTAGATTCATTTTGTCAGTTTTCTCAGGTGAAAAAATAAAATAAAACAAACCTCTAAGAATTTTACTTTAAATTTCTTTGGATCCACAGATCAATTTTAAAAGAATGGACATTTTTACAATATTGAGTCTTTCCATTCATAAAAAGGATAAACTTTTAATTTATTTCATTTTTTAATGCTTCTCAGAAATGTATTTTAGTTTTCTGAGAAGTTTTACACATCTTAATTAGCTAATTCCAAACATATTTGATAATTTTAATACTATTACAAATGTATTCCTTTATTTGATCTAATAACTTTTTTCTGATGTATAGAAATGCAATCTAATTTTGTATGTTGGCATTGTATCCAGTGATTGTGTTAAATTTACTTAATAGTTCTAATAGTTTACATGTATACTCTTGGGACTTTTTTTATGTAAACAATAATGCCTTGTATTAAGACAGTTTTATTTCTCCTTCTCTCTTTCTCATATCTGTCTTTGTCTTGCCAGAATAACATAAAATATAAATAGTGTTAACAAATAGACTTCTCTAACTTCCTGAGCAAGATTGCACTATTCTGTCTTTAGATATGGTACTTGGTATATAGTTATTTAATAACGGATGACTCTTACTATTCTTGGCTGCTTAGACGTTTTGTATGGCTTGTTTTTATTTTGTTTTCTTGAACCATGATTGGGTGCTGAATCTTATCAAGTATATTTATGCATTAAATATAAATTTTCTCATTTAGTCTCCTAAGTAGTGAGGTGCAGGATTGATTTTCAAACATTTAAATAGGCTTGCATCCTGACATCAGCTGTAGTTGACTTTTATTTGAGGTGTTCGTTCAAGTCCTGGCTGCCTTGGTAACTCAGTGAGATTGCTACAAACTCAAGGTTTCTGCTTTCTGATGGCCAAAAGTGCCAGGAGGAAAAAAAAAAATGCCTGCAAATATACAGGTGACCTCAGTATGTTTTGTTCTTAAATCTTGGTCTGAGTACTGACTACTCTTCAGTGCCTTCAAACCCATATTTTCACTTGTTTGGGTTTGTTTATTTTTTCTCCCCCATCTCTTTATTTTTTCTTTCTTAAAAAATAATTATCTAGCATTTGTGGTCTGATTATATCTACACTGTCAAAGTTAGAAGCAAAACCTTCAATAATATATTTTCATTGTGAAAATTTATAAATTCTTGAGATAAGAGAATTAAAATGTCCCAAATCTAATTTGTGACAGGCCCAGTGACAATGTAAGATATGTTTTGTTCTTATCCATCCCAGAATTGTAAATTTTCTTAAGGGCCCAATCATGTAGACGCATGTGGCACAAAAATCTTTATACTCAGACAGAATAAAGGGAAAGATAAACTTCTCAGAGTCCAGGAAACTCTGCATTAAACCTGCGTTCTATAAAATTACCTCTTTTGGAAATATTTACCATAGAAACAGATCCACATTTTAGGAGAAATATTATGTGCTGGTCTTCCTAGAAAGTATCTATGAGTGGTTCTGAATCAAGAGACTAGCCAGCCATTGTAGAGTGTCATTATTTGCTGATTTCAGAAATAACAGCATTTACTTTAACTTATTTTGGGGTGTCCTTTTACACTTTTGGTATACTGATTATGATATAAGGCAAAGCACAAGAGTCTTTTGTGATCATGCATAAGTGCAGAATGTAAATACACTATCATATTTGCATAAGAGTTTGAGCACAAACACAGAATCTGAAACTGATAGAAATCATGTTGATCTTTAGTCCCTCACATTACATTCATATTAATAATGAATGTGACAAGAGCATCATAAATATGTAAGAGAGTAACACATCAGCCTAAACATCACCAGTAATTTGTAGACTTACACTTATAGGAAACCGCTAATGGAATATAGTGCATTTTCTTTTCTATGAATAGTCAAATGTCATGCATAATGTAACAGTGCGATTGCTAATAGCAGACTCAGGCAGGATCGTTTAAACTTGTTATTATGGGCAGTACGAACTGATCTTTGAAGTGGCCTATAATAAAATACTTCTCTGCCTTTACCCTATCCTGATTGTTCAGTTATCCTTTCCCAGAGCTTGTATTTTATAGGAAGCACAAAAATGATTACCTTGATATCAGGTTGGGGGAAGTACTTAACATTCTCTAACAAATATAGAAGAATGGTGACCAATGAATAGCAAATCAAAGTTAAACGTTGGTGAACCATCTGCTCTGCCTTTATAATGTCAGAGTATTGAAACATTCTTTCAGAATATCCATTATCACATTATACCCTCCTGGTATGTATTTTCAAAACAGCCTTTGTGTATGTAAAATCCCTTACAGAAATGGTAATACTGAAGTCATCTGCAAATAAGTAGGAGCAGAGTCTTAGTTGTTGGAGCTCACAGGATAATTAACAGCACCTAGAACTAAGATTAAGTATTGGAAGCTCCAGGAAAATGCTGACTTATAAAGGAATCCTGCTTGATATAAATATCCTGGGAATTTCTGTTTAGTCACAGGTTATATTAGGTTAGATAATAGTGGATAAACTAAACGATCCTAGTATTTTAGTTCTATTTGGACCCCCTAAGAATTCTTGAGTTCTTAGTTATAGAGTACCATTCTATACTCTATTCTCAAGGCTAAGCAGAGTATGTCTAGCATCTATTTGGTCTTGTTATAAAGGTATTATAGAAGAAGCCATTAAATTGCAGAGATTCCCCAACCTAGGATTTTTTAATACTTTGTATGAGAGATTAATAATACTTTATTATATGATTTTATGGCACAATATAAAATGTTACTTTTAATACAGGCAATTAGTGAAAGCTCTTAATGTGTATTATCAGAAATCATTGACGAATTTGAAATTCTATAATATATATTTATAAAATAGTTTCACAAATATTTATTAAAGTATGAAATACATATATTTTAGTATTTGAAGAGATAAAGCCTCTAATGTAGCCTACTTAATTAAATTATATGAAAATATGCAAAATCTCATCTTTGGATTACATGTATCATTAAGATATAGTCATATAATACATTGGTATTGAATCAGAAAGCCACACCCCAGTCCCAGGGATTGTCTGCATGCAATGACTGACAGAAGCAAAGGTGAAGCCGAGCCACCTAGTTGTAAACTGAGCATACTAGAAGAGCTGTCTCAGACTGGGAGTTCCTCATCCGTTCTGCCAGTACCTTTGTTGATACTGCCGTGCAGCCACAATTCTTCCTCTCCCCAGTTAATGCTCCCTTTATTTTTCTTGATATAGATTTCAAGAATAATATTTAATTAGCTTATTGTATGCTAATCTTCATCTCAGAGTCTGCTTCCTGGTTAACTCATCTCGTAGTAAGTCCTTTGCTGCATATTCTCTGAGAAGCAAGTATCAAGACAAACATGCGAGGCTTTTTATCACATTCAGTGCTTGTGAGAACAAATGGAGAGAGATCTTGGAGAAGCTTGGATAGTCATCAGACCTTGAAGGAAGTCTTACTGTATAGTATAATGTTCAGTGTAGTCTTACTGAATAGTATAATGTTTCACAAACTCACTGGAGATTCTTAAATCAAAGTCAGCCCTCCAAGGAATCCTGTGCCTCTCAGGAATTGGCTGGCTTTAATATCCCTGCTCTAAGAGGTATACAGTGTCCCCAGTATCCTTGGGGTATTGGTTCCAGGACCTACCATGGATACTAAAACCTGCAGATGTTTTCTACATCTGTGACTCTATTTCTGTTTTGTAAATAAGTTCATTTGTACCATTTTTTTTAGATTCCACGTATAAATGATATCATATGATATTTGTCTTTCTCTGTCTGACTTACTTCACTCAATATGACAATCTCTAGGTCCATCCATGTTGCTGCAAATGGCATTATTTCATTCTTTTTTATGGCCAAGTAATATTCCATTATATATATGTACCACATCTCCTTTATCCACTCCGCTGTTGATGGACATTTAGGTTGCTTACTGCGGGGAAGAGGGAGGAGGGATAAGTTGGGAGATTGGGATTGACATACACACACTACTACATAGGAAATAGATAACTAATAAGAACCTACTGTATAGCACAGGGGACTCTACTCAATACTGTGTGATAACCTGTATGGGAAAAGAATCTAAAAAAGAGTGGATATATGTATATGTATAACTGATTCACATTGCTGTACAGCAGAAACTAACACAACACTGTAAATCAACTACACTCCAATAAAAATTTTTTTAAAAAGAAAAAAATACAAAAAAATAAAACTTTTAGATGCTCAAGTCCTGTAGTCGGTCCCCCTTATCCGCAGTTCTGCATCCTCAATTCAACCCGAGGATCGTGTAGTATGACTTACTGGAAAAAAAAAAAATCCATGTATATGTGGACCCGTGCAGTTCAAACCCATGTTGTTTGGGGGTCAACTATCTATTCCTTAACTTGGTTAATTCTCACAACAAACCTGCAAGGTAAATGTTCACACACCTCATTTTACTGATGAGAAGCTATTTCACTGGAGTGTTAACTGCCTAAACTTACCCAACCTGTGAGTTACAGAGCAGTGTTAACCAAGACAATCTGGTCCCAGGGTTTGTGCTCCTAAGAACCACACTGTAATCACACTGAGCCACTTCATGGGCAGGAATTCCTTGAAGCAAATGAGACTAGGTCACCCAAAGCAGTACCCTGCTTTCCCCCCACAATTATATACTTTAAGTCTTTATTCCAGCCTTCCCGTAATGAAACATAAGACCATTGTCAGAATGTACACAGACAAAAGGGAAATTCTAAAACTTTCTAGATTATTAAACACAGGCTATGAATGACTAGATAATCAAATACCATTAATGTTTCATACCAATTACCATTTTATTTCTGGATGCATGGTTGGAATAGACAAACTCAGTAATGGCAGAATTCCTACTTTAGGTCCCTGAACCATCTCATGAGGAAAATGAATTAGGAAAGGCTAAGTGGGAGCCTCTGAAATTTCTCTACTTTACCAGCATACAGTAAATAAAGAAAAATATCACTTTGTCCCTGAGAGAACTGGAATAATTATTTCTATCATCAGAGATTTTAAATACACTGTATTTGGAAAGAAAAAAAATGAGGAGTAATTAGGAAGAGAGAGATAACCCTGAAAGTAAGTTTAAATGTTGAATCGACTGAATAATTATCCAGAAGATACTGTTTTACCTAAAAGAATGTTTTGTTGTTGTTTGTTTTAAGCCAGAAACTACTCTTATATTTATTTGGAAAGCTCAAGTATTTCATCAACCTTGCTTTGACCTTTATAATTCCCACCCTCAACCCGTACCAAGTTGAAAACTGGAGCTTCTAGCTTAAGGAGCCAAGAAAAGAAAAAGAAATTTGTTGCAACACTATTTTTGCTTTAAGCAATAATTCCTCTACACCTCCCTATCTTATCTCTCTATCTCTATCTCTAGATGTATTTATATAGAGATATAATAGAACTTTTCTAAGTACTTCTATAAGTATTAACTGATTTAATCCTCTTGATATCCCAGTCGAGCAGAAACTGTTATTAATCACATTTTCACCTGAGAAAACCAAGTCCAAGGGCTACTAAGTAAATTGCACCAAAGTTCACAGTTCATAAAGAAAATGAAACAAGGTTTTGCATTCAAGGAATTAACTCAAGAGCCTGTGCAGGCACTTAATAGGCAGTTAAGACATGTCTGTTTTAAATCTTATGGAAATATGAGTAAATTAGTCAATTTAATGAGAGCTTAGAGGCCAGTTAGTAAGAAAAATGTTTTATTAAGAACTGAGGCAGAGTTTAAGGATTTACCACATTTTTTCTTAGAAATAACAGGTCTATTTGGCATCAATATGCACAAATTGTATACACATAGATTTATATGCATTCATGTATATTTATATATTATTCAAAGACATAATTAACTTTATTGGTAAATAATTTAAGGTACTAGCTAGATACCATTGGGCATCAATTACAGTTCTACAAGGATCTAGCACAGATTTACAGTCACAATTAATGGCATGTCAAATTGTTGGAAGAAGGTATTGATGTTCAATAATAAAGCAATCAGATTCTCAGAAGGCCAGATAGTTTGAACATCTTTCAAAAAGTGTCATTTATGTAAGATTACATTCAAAATGTTCTCATATTTCAAAAAGAAATGGTGGAAGTATCAAAGTAAGCGTATTTATCTTTGTGGCTGTGTTTTATGGCACAAGAAAAACATAGACTAAAGGTGAATATTCAAGTCTATCATCTGAATCTTTGGCTACATGTTGCCAAATATTCAGAAACATTTGGTTTGTTATTATATGGTGATACAATAGTGTAATAATAATTTTCCCCTATGTACTGTGGTGTCATTTGATACAATCTTATTGTAGCAAGCTGACTTCTAAGATTTCCCCCAGTGAACCCTGCCTCCTGAGATGTTATGCTTGTGTAATCCTCTTCTTCTGACTGTGGGTTGGACTTAGTCACTTAATTTTAACCACTATAATATGATAAAAACGATGAGATGTCACTCATGTGATTAGCTTACAAAGGATTGTGACTTCTGTTTTTCCAGTATACCCTCCCTTTCTGTCTGGCTTTGATGGAGCAATCTGCCATGTTGAAAAAGCCATGTAGCAAGGAACTGAGAGTGCGCACTAATGAGTGAGGAACTAAGCTTCTCAGTCCAACAACCCTCAACTAACTGAACCAGCCAACAACCACACACGTGAGTATGAGAGCAGATTATTATTCCCCAGTAGACCCTTCAGTGCTGCACCATACATTGATGACAGTCTTATGGAAGACTCTGAAGTAGAAGGCCCAGCTAAGCTGGGCATGTATTCCTGACCCACATAGACTGGGAGATAATAAATATGTGTTGTTTTTATTGTTCTATTGTGGCAAAATATACATAATGTTTATCATTTTGACCATTTGTAATTGTACAGTTGAGTAAGTAGCCTTATATACATTAGCAGTGTTATGCAACTATTACCACTATTTCTATTCAAAACTTTTTCATCATCATCCAGAAGAGTTTGTACCCATTAACAGTAACACCCCTTCCCCCTGAGCCCAAGTAACCACTATTCTTTCTGACACTATGGATTAGCCTATTCTGTGCATCTCATGTAAGTATAATCATAAAAATTTGTCCTTCTATATCTGGCTTATTTCACTAAGCACAATGATTACAAGGTCCATGTTGCAGTATACATCAAAATTTCATTCCTTTTTATGGTTGAATAATAGTCCAATGAAGCATATACCACATTTTGTTTATCCATTCATCTGAAGACGGACAGTGGGTAGTTTCCATCTTTTGGCTATTGTGAATAATGCTGCTATGAAAATTGGTGCACAAATATCTCTTTGAGTCCCTACTTTCAGTTCTTTTAGATACATACCTTGGAGTAGAATTGCTGGGTCATATGGTACTTCTATGTTTAATCTTTGGAGAAACTGCCGAAATATTCTGCAGTGGCTCCACCATTTTACAATCTCTACAACAATGCATGAGTGTTCCATTTTCTCCACATCCTCACCAACACTTGTTATTTTCTGGTGCTTTTTATTTATTTATTTATTTTTATTATTTAGCCATTCCATTAGGTTTGAAGTGGTATCTCATTGTGGTTTGGGTTTGCAGTTCTCTAATAACTACTGATGTTGTGTCTTTTCACGAGCAATTGGTCATTTGTGTATGTTCTTTGAAGAAATATCTCTTCAAGTCCATTGTCCATTTTTTATTTGGGTTGTTTGCCTATTGTTGTTGAGCTTTAGGGGTTCTTTATATAACCTGGATATTAGTTTTATACTTAATTTGAAAATATCTTCTCTCATTCATTAGGTTGTCTTTTTGCTTTCTTGATACATAAATGTTCTTAATTTTAACAAAGTTCCGTCTATTTTTTTTCTTTTGTTGCCTATGCTTTGGTGCCGGTGTCATGTCTATGAAGTCGTTGACAAATTCAGTATCATGGAGATTTTCTCCAATGTTTTCTTCTAATGGTTTTAGTGTTTTAGCTCTTGAGTTTAGGTTTTTGATCCATCTTTAGTTAATTTTCATATATGGTATGGGTAAGGTCCAAATTTATACTTTTGCATGTAGATGTTCAGTTTTCCCAGAACCATTTCTTAAAAAGACTCTTCTTCCCCAATGAATAGTCTTGATACTCTTGTCAAAAATCAACTCATGATTTTGTGAGGATTTATTTCTGGGCTCTCCATTCTATTCCTTAGGTTTATGTGTCTGTCATGCTAGTACCACACTTTTTAAACTATTGTAGTTTTCTAGTAAGTTTTGAAATTGTAAACAATGAAGACATTGTTCTTCAATGTCCTTCCTCTTTTTCAAGATGGTTTTATCTAGTCAAGGCCCATGGGACTCCATATGTATTTGGGGACTGGGTTTTCCAAATTTTTTTTTTTTTTTGCAAAAAAAGAATGTAAGAAGTTTGATAGAGGTTATGTTAAACCTGTAAGTTGTTTGGTGCATTAACTCTTCCAATCCATGAACACGGTGTCTTTCCATTTTATTAGGTCTTCTTCAACTTCTTTCAGCAGTATTTTCTAGTTGCAGCATACAAGTCTTTCACCTCCTTGGTTATATTTATTTCTAATTATTTAATTCTTTCAGGTGCTAATGTAAATTTAATAATTTAAATTATTAATAATAATTATTATTTAATTTATTATTTAATTTAATAATTTCTTTCTTAATCTCCATTTTGGATTATTTATTTCTGGTGTGAACACAAATGACTTTTGTATGTTGATCTTTTACCCTGCAACTTTGCTGAATTTGTTTATTAGCTCTATCAGCTTTCTTGTGAATTTTTTGGGGGGGATTTTCTACATATAAAATGATGTCATCTATGAGTAGAGATAATTTTTTCATCTTCCTTTTTAATTTGGATACCATGTATTCTTTTTTTTCTTGTCTAAAAATCCAGACTAAAACTTCTAATACAACGTTGAATTGCAGTGGTGAAATGGGCATCTGTGTTCATGACAATAGTGGGGAAGTTTTCAGTCTTTCAACATTGTATATGATGTTGGCTGTGGGTTTTTCATAAATAACTTTTATCATGTTGAGGAATTTTACCTCTATGATCAGTACTCTGAGAGTTTTTATTATGAAAGCATGTTACGTTTTCTCAAAAGCCTTTTTCTGAGTCAGTTTAAATAATCATGTAGTTTTTTCCCCTACTTTTATTAATATGATGTATTACCTTGATTTTTCTTGTGCTGAACCACTTTTGCATGTCCTAGGATAAATCCCATTTGATCATCGTTAATAATCTTATTAATATATTTTTGGATTTTATTTGCTAAATTTTGTAGAAGATTTTGCATCTATATTCATAAGGTATATTGTTCTATACTTTTATTTTCTCATGATATTTTTATCTGGTTTTGGTATCAGAGTAATGCTGGCATAGTAGAATGATTTAGGAAGTGTTGCTGCCTCTTAAATTTTTTGGAAATTATAAGAATGACTGGTGTTAATAATTAGTTAAATGTTTAGTAGAATGCACTGGTAAAGCCATCTGCTCCAGAACTTTTCTTTGCAGGGAGAATTTTGATTACTGATTCAATCTCTTGCTATAGGTCAATTGAGATTTTCTATTTTTTTCTTGAGTGGAAAGTTAAATTATTGATTTAAGATCTTTCTTCTTTTTTAAAGTAGACATTTATAGCTATAAATTTTCCTCTGAGTTCTGCTTTCATTGCATCCATACATTTTGGTATACTGAATGTTTATTTTCATTCATCTTCATTTTCTAATTTCCCTTATGATTTTTTCTTTGAATCACTGAGTATTTAAGTGCATGTTGTTTAATTTCAACATGTTATTAATTTTTTAGTTTTCCTTTTGTTGTTGATTTCTAGCTTCATCCTGTTGTAGTCAGAGAAGATGCTATGTGTGTTGACTATATTTTTAAATCTATTGAGAATAGTTTTACGACCTACCATGTGACCTATGCTGGAGAAGCTCCCATGAGCAATTGAGAAGAAGATGTATTCCACTGTTGTTGTGGGAGTATTTGTATATGTCTGTGAAATCTATTTGGCAATTGTTTTATTTAGGTTCTCTATTTCCTTACCTTTATTCTAAACATTTTCTTGGTAATTACTTATGTTTTTATGCCCAACTATTTCCAGGCTTCCTGTAGATAAGTATAATTTAACTTTGAATTCTAATATATCTGTTTCTTAAGCTTAGTTCATCTATGATTCCCTATGCCAAATATTAGAAAATCACTTTGGCAGCAGCCTTGTTGATATTCATATACAAGACTCAAAGCCTAGAGACTACAGCCTTGGTTCCTAGAAGGAGTCATGAAGGGATAAATTTGATAATAATTACTGGCCTTCATCAGAAATCATCAACAGTAGCCCAGTCCTCTCTAATGAGTGTCGTTAACATCAGGACAGCCTAAGAGCTCTGCTAAGATGAGGAATTAATGAATAATGCAAGAGATATTTTAGATATGATCAGAGAAGATAATCTTTGATACTTCCCCTTCCAGACCCACATGGTTGGTGTATTAGATAAAATCTTTATTTTCTCCCTATTTTTCTCTTCCAAAATAGTTTAAAATTGAAATCTTGAGCAGAGGTGTTGCTTTATAGAGGGACAACAAAAGGAATAATTAACATGATTGCCTACATGGGGCTCAGGCTCTCCTACATATACCTGTAAGCACAGTCTGTGTCCAGGTCTTTGACATTTCCCCAAGATATATTACTCACAGGTAAACATGAACTCACAGGTCAGAGTAAGTAGACACCTGAGTAACACAACTACTCTAAAAGAAATGTAACAGGCTAAAATACATTTATTATATAAAGTAGAATTAGTGGAAAATATAAACTAAGCACTTAAAGTATGTTTTATAAACATAACCACAGAGGTAATAAAGTTGTTTATACTGTGAAATAAAAATAAGAAAGCCTAAAATGGGTGAATGCATATATCAAGTGTAAAATATAATAGGTGAGCGCACAAAATGTATACACTAAGGAAAATAAAATAATGAATTAAAAGATCAAATTGTAAAAATATTCCAGATGTCAGCAGAAAAGGATACAGGAACAGAGAATTTAAAAAAAGAACAAAAAACCTAGATGATTTTAAAATGGGAGTAGCAGTCTGAAATGAAATATAATATTTGATTATAATAGTACAATCAAAATTGAATGAGAAGAAAAATTTAAGATGTAGGGAAAAGGTAAAGGTGAGGAAAATATTTGAAACAGTAGAAATAAAATACACGGCATTAAAGAAAATGAGAGTCCTCTATTGATGTGTATGTGTGTGTGTAATATCAGGCAAAATGAAAAGCTAAAATCAAACACATTATAGAGAAATTTAAGATATTAAAAACCAAGAGAAAAGTCTAAAAGCTTCTAAAAGGAAAGTGATTACCATTTATAAAAGAACAAGATTAATTTGGCACTAAACTTCTCAAGAGCAACCCTAGATATGATAAATAAATGGAATAATTACTTTTAAGGTTAAAGATAAAGAACTTTAGACACAAAATTTTGTGTGCTTCAAAATTTTCAAAGATTTTCTTTCAAATACTAGGCATAATAAAAATACTTTTAGGAACTCAAGGTCTAATAACTTTTGTTTTACAAAAATTCATGTTGAGAAATGTATTTGGGAAAAAAAAGAGAGAAAACAAAAGAGTAATCAGAGTTAAATAATCATATACCTTGATAAAGTTTAACATTGACTTTTATAAAAGCTTAAGACAAATAAAATAAAATAAATGAAAAGAAAAGAAAAAGAGAACTCATCAGCCAAAGCAAAATCAACATTATGGAAAGGGTGGGTGTCTAAAAGTACTTGAATACTTAACTTGTAAAATATGATAAGAATTGATAAGAGTAAGAAATTTTAAAATAATATTATGATTCAGAAAATCACTATAAGACCTAAATAGAATGCACAAATTTTAAAGCAGTGTAGAAACTCTGATATCTACTATCTGCTGTAAGAGAAAAAAAGAAAACTATTTTTATTAAAGAAAAAAAGGAAGTAGAGAATATTAAAAATATTAAAAATATGGCAAGAATAACTTCTAATGTTTCAAAATGCAATAAATGTAGATGAGTTATACTACATAAATGACAGTCCTTGAATTTTGTTGAAAAATATATAAAAAGCCAGCAATACATGGTTTATAAGAAATAAGTTCAAATTAATTATGAGATTTATAAATCTGTGATAATTTACTCAAAGAGGATATTTAGAATCATAGATAGAGCATCTTGAAAGAGAGTATCCCCAAGTTAAAATAAGAAAATAGAGCTCAGAATCTGAATATCGAAATAGGCAAACACATCAAGGTCAAGTAGTAGATAAATAACCAACAAAGAATATATATTCTACCTCTAAAGTGTGTTGGAAACATCACATGATACTTTAAATATGGAAGTGCTTTTAAAAGTGCTAAAGTTCAATACAAATATAGCAGTTTGTTATATTAATGAGTAAAATTTGTTTTTCTTTTTTTAAAACTGTGAGTGAATTTTCTGGTTAGAAAGAATTACAAATCACAGGAATTGTTCCTTTCCCAGCAAAAGGCAGCAAAATATTTACCTCCTAGGTGAGAATATGTGAATAACCACCCCGCTTCAAAGAAGCACTGTGAAGTCCCATTGTATAATAATAAGAATGCATAGACATGTAACCTTTGAAGACATAAAATCTCTTCAAGGCCAATGGTTCTCAGCTTTTGAAATGTATTAGAATGAATTAAGAAGTGGTTAAAAACAAAAAAGGGAGAGAGAAAATTAAGACACATGATCCATCTCAGTTCAAATTACTAGAACTAAAAAAGATGCTTCAAAAATTACTCTAATTTTAATAAATTAAAATAATTTTGATTTATTAATAATATTTTATTGTTTATCCTTAGTTATAAAATGCTTCAGGCTTCCATAAGGTGATCAAAATTTTCTAGTAAGAAGATCAAAAAATTATTTTTGACTAAATATTGTCATAAACGTATATAAATATCCATTCATACTATAGTATTTTTTAAATTAGCTAAATATATATACTTAAATCACATATTATCTAATAAACCAATTTATAAATAATGCTGTTTTGCACTGATAAATTATGAAATATTTTATCCAGATTTTTTACCTGCATTTTGGCAATATCCAGAACTACTATCTGAGTCATATTGTTTTGCTTTCTGGAATACAGTATTTTCATTTATGTCTTAGTTTTTTCAAATATAGTAACATTTGAATTATGTGCATGTTGTTTTCAATGGAAATTAAATCAGAAGCCACAATTTGAATAATATTAAGGCAAGCCCATTCATCTATACTGGGACTATATTCTGTGACCTCCATAAAAAATACTTGATGATTTTTTTTTTAATGATGATTTTAAAAATGTTTAAAAGCCAATCAACATTTGTGAGCTCATAATCCAGGAATATTTATTAGATTTGTATTAGTTATCTTTTGTTCCTTTATAATTGGTTCATCCTAGTAACCTAAAAAAAACTAAAATTAGCATTAATTGAGAGAGTATCCCATTTTCCCATTATTATATAGTTGAAAATAAACAATTAAAAGAATTCCCTACAATATGACAGTGCAAGTAAAATCCTCAAAAATAAGGTAACTTCTTCATTTTCGAAGGATAATTTTGGGGAAAAAATGTGTTTTTATATTTGGGCATTTTTTCTCATTAAATAAGTTGAGAACTTTCACATAGTATTAATGATAAATTAATATCCATAGAAGTTAATTTAAGAGATAACATGCTTATAATGTATAATTATAGACATTAATGGCATAAACAGTTACAAATATCATGGAAATATATGCTTAGAATCCTCCTGAAAATTGATAAAATGCAACAAATTCAAACTTTGAAATATATCAAAACTGATTGTTTGAAGGAAATGAAACATAATTGTACTTTAAAATTACTAGTGAATAATTTTTGTGCTTCAATGTATATGGAAACAACAAAATTGTTTTTATAGACATCATCTACTTGTCTTGTTATATAAAGCTGGTTGTAAGGGAAATAGATAAACTGCCTAGACTTGAGTGTGTATGTAATTGTGGAAGATGATGTTAATGTTTGATGATTATTATTCTTATAATAAGAGATCTGAGTTATTACTAACAGTGTCCCAGAATTCTTCTGAAAATAGGCTAGTATATGACATTCGGTTTTTTTAAGCTGCATATTTTGGTGATTCTGTAAATTAAATATTTTAAATAAGAACTGGGTTTAATACAATGACTAAATAGGGTGACTTTTTTCCTGCAGTGTAATAAAGGAGAGCTTCTTTTAAAAGTGCCTGACTGCTATGGCTGTAAATATACTTTTCTAGAAGCTGCTCTTGGTAAATCCAAATAGGCATTTTAATAATCAGTTATTGAACATTTATATTGTATTGTAAAATATTTTAGTCAATATCTATTACAGTATACAATACATCCATCTTAAAATTATTGTATGATAATTTTTATCAACTGATACAGTTACCATAGAACAATATATTAAATCACAAAAATAAGTGTGTACTTCCTTTATCTTTCCCATTACTACGTACTAAAAGTGCTTTTTTTTTTGCGATACACGGGCCTCTCTCTGCTGTGGCCTCTCCCGTCGCGGAGCACAGGCTCCGGACGCACAGGCCCAGCGGCCATGGCTCACGGGCCCAGCCGCTCCGCGGCATGTGGGATCCTCCCGGACCGGGGCATGAACCCGTGTCCCCTGCATCGGCAGGCGGACTCTCAACCACTGCGCCACCAGGGAAGCCCCTAAAAGTGCTTTTTTCCACAATCCTTATGTCAGTCAATCAAAGATAAAGATAAGAATTTTTCCAAAACTTTCTCATCTCTTAAGAAATCTAGTTTCTGTGCTTGATTTCATCTGCTTCCCTTACTTATTGCTCTATGTCCTTTAATGCTTTATAGAAAATAATAAACAGAAAAACTTACAAAAGAAAATATCATGATAATACACCTACTAGAAACAAGTTAAAATTTTTTTTTCGCTACCTTGTAAACAATTTCTTTATCTAGATTTTCAGAGGTCTGCCTGACATAAGGTAAAGTACTGAAGGGAGTGACAATTGCCCAATAAGTTGAAGCTATGTGAATGATTAAAAATTTATGTAACTTTCTGGTTCCACATGTACGGAGTTTGGAAGTCACCACTTCATCCTAACAAGTTAAAAACGGAACAGACTGAAAAATCAACAACGCTTCTTGGATTCCTAAGAGAAGGGAGAACATAGGACAAACTACTGCCCCCAAGACTGGAGATATAGACAGGCAAATACAGGGAGTCACAGCTTCCAAGAGCAGACACTCACAAAGAGAAATCACCACAGAAACCAGTGATGGGACAGGAAAATCTGAACTATAATTGGCAAATTGCTAGAGGCTCAGTGTGGACAACTCTGTTAAAAACTCCAGGGGGACCCAGTCATAGGGGGCCCCCATAATATTGTGAGATATACTCCCAGAAGCTCAACCAGGTTCCCACAGTAAATATTAGGGGAAAAAATCCTTGTGCCTCCAGCAGGGGGATGGGCAAAGGAATCCTTTTGAAATATACCAGAGCACTCGGTTCTTTTTAAGGAGGTCTGACCTCAGGGGAAACTTGTTAACCAGAGCCTAACCTGCTAGGGTATTATCGGAGCCTAACTGACCTGAAGGAAGAGAAATACTCAACTCTAGCCCATTCTAGTCACCTAATGGGGGAGAAAAAACTGAGAAACACCTGTGAAATTTACAGTCCAAGGCATAGGCTCACTGAAAGACTGAGACCTAATCATAGGACTGTGGAATGTTTCTCCTCCTTTCACACCACGTTACTAATGCCTATTTACAGCAGTTCTACCCAGTACATCATGTCTAGCTATCAAGAAAAATTGCAAGGCATACTGTAGGCAAAAAAAACACAATTTGAAGAGGAAGAGTAAGCATCAGAGCCAGACATGTGAGGGAAGTTAGAATTATCAGACCAGAAATTTAAGACTGACTGATGTACTAAGGGCTTTAATGGATAAAATAGACAACATGCAAGTACTGAGCAATGTAAGCAAACAGATGTATATCCTAAAATAGGACCAAAAAGAAATGTGAGAGATAAAAAGTGTGTAACAGAAATGAAGAATGTCTTTGGCAGGCTTATTAGTAGACTGGACATAGCTGAGAAAACAATCTCTGAGCTAGTAGACATGTCAGTAGAATCCTCTAAAACCAAAGTGCAGTATGTGAAGGAGAGAAAAGGGAACCATATAAAATGTTCAATTAAATCCACAAAAGGGAGAAAAAGAGTAAAAGACAAAATAGGAACAAAGATAAGGGTAACAAATGGAAAATTTAATAAATATGATAGATATATATCAACATATCAATAATCATTTTGAAAGTTAAAGTCTAAATGCACCAATTAAAAGAAAGGGATTGCCCAAGTGGATCAAAAAAACAAAATAACAGACCCAACTGTATGTTGTCTACAAGAAATTCACTTTAAATATAAAGACATACATAGATTAAAAGTAAATGGATGGATTCTGTTTCTGTTTCATAGGTAGGTTCATTTATGTCATATTTTAGATTCCACATATAAGTTGTATCATATGGTATTTGTCTTTCTCTTTCTGACTTACTTCACTTAATATGATAATATGAATCACTTTGCTGTACAGAAGATATTAACACAACATTGTAAATCAACTATACTTCAATTAAAAAAAAAAGTAAATGGATGGAGGAAAATTTACAATGCTCACACCAACCAAAAGAAAGAAGGATTAGTTATATGAATTTCAGACAAAGCAGACTTCAAAGCAAGGAAAGTTATCAGGGATAAAGAAGGGCATTACTTAATGAAAAAGGATCAGTTCTCCAAAAAGATATAACAATCCTTAACACATATATGCCTAACAACAGAGTGTCAAATTACCTGAGGCAAAAACCAGTAGAAATTCAACGAAAAAAAATAAATCCACTAATATACTTCAAGACTTCAACACCCTTTTCTCAGAAATGGAAAGTTCCAGCAGGCAGAAAGTCAGTAAAGACATAGCAGAACTCAACAACACCATTAATCAACTGTATACATAATTGACATCTATAGACTACTTCATCTAACAACAGCAGAGTTCACATTCTTCTCATGCTCACATGAAACATTCAACAAGATAGACCACATTCTGGGCCATAAAACACATCTTAACAAATTTAAAATAATAAGATATATACAGTGTCTTCTCTCATACCACCATGGAATTAAACAAAAAAATCAGTAACAGAAAAACAACTGGAAAATCCCAAATACATGGAGATTAACAACATATTTCTAAGTAACACATGGGTCAAAGAAGAAATTTCAAGGAAAATTTAGAAGACTACTCTTTACTAAATGAAAATGAAAACACAACTTATCAAAATATGTCAGATGCAGTGAAAGCAGTGCTTAGAAGGAAGTTTATAGCATTGAATACATATATTAAAAAAGAAGAAAAATCTAAAATAAATAATTTATGTTTCCTCCATAGGAAACTGGAAAAAGAAGAGCAAATTAAATCCAAAGTAAACAGAAGAAAAGAAATAATAAGATTAGGGTAGAAATCAATGAAATTGAAAACAGGAAATCAGTAGAGACAATCAACAAAACCAAAAGGTGGTTCTTTGGAAAAAAACCAATAAATTCTGTAAGCTGCTAGCCAGACTACATAAGAAAAAAGGGTTAGGATACAAATTACTAATATCAAAAATGAAAGAGGGGACACACCTTCAGATCCTATGGATATTAAAGGATATGAAGGAATACAATGAACCATTGTATGCCCACAAATTAGAAACCTAGATCAAATTGATCAATTCCTTGAAAGAAAATCTGCAAAACTCACACAAGAAGAAATAACAATCTGAATAGCCCTTTATCTAGCAAAGAAATCAAATGAATAATTAATAACTTTCCAAAACAGAAAACACCAGATGTGGATGTGTTCACTGGTGAATTCCACCAAATATTTAATGAAGAAATTGTACCAATTCTCTACACTCTCTTTTGGAGGACAGAAACAGACAAAATACTTTCTAACTTATTCCGAGGCCAGCATTACCCTAATAATAAAACCAGATAAAGGCATTGCAAGAAAAGAAATTACAGTCCAATATTTCTCATGAACATGGATACAAAAATTCTCAACAAAATATTAGCTATTGAGTTGAACAATGTATGAAAAGAATTACACACCATGACCAACTGGGATTTATCCCAGGTATGTAAGGCTGGTTTAATAGTCAGAAATGAATTAAGGTAATCCATCACATCAACAGACTAAAATAGAAAACTCATGATCATTGATATGATGCCAAAGAACATTTGACAAAACAACACCCATTCATGATAAAAATTCACACTAACTAGAAATTCACACTAAGTGGAAATAGAGAGAAACTTCCTCAACCTGCTTAAGAATAATTACAAAAAACCTACAGCTAACATCATACTTAATAGTGGGAAACATGAAGCTTTCCCACTGACTCAGGTACACAGCAGGATTGTACCTTCTCACCACTTGGTGTGAACATCTACTAGAATTCTAGACAGAATTCTACTAGAATTCTGGCTAATGCAATAAGGGAAGAAAAGGAAATAAAATGTGTACAAAGTGGGAAGGAAAAAATAAAACTGTCTTTGTTCACTTATGTAGAAAAGTCCAAAAGAATCAATAAAGAAACTTCAGAAACTTGTAAGTGATTACAACAAGGTTATAGAATACAAGGTTAATATACAAAACTAAATCACTTTCTTATATACCAACAATGAACAAGTAGAATTTGAAATTAAAAACAGAGTATCATTTACATTGACACCCCCTAAAATGAAATATTTATACATAAATCTAACAAAATATGTACAAAATCTATATGAGGAAAACTATAAAACTCAGATGAATTAATTTAAAAAAGAACTACATATATGCAGAGATGATCCATGTTCATCAATAGGAAGACACAATATTGTCAAGATGTCAATTTTTCCCAACTTGATCTATACATTCAATGAACTCTCCATCAGTATCACAGCAAATTATTTTATGGTTATCAACATACTGATTCTAAAGCTTATGTGGAGAGGAAGAAGACACAGAATATTCAACACAACACTGAAGGAGAAGAATAAAGTTGAGGACTGGCACTGTCCAACTTCAAGACTTGCTATAAAGAAAAAGAACTCAGGATAGTGTGGTATTGGTGAAAGATTAGACAAATAGATCAATGAAACAATAGAGGTTTAAGAAATAGATCAATATAAATATAGCCAACTCATCTTTGACAAAGGAGCAAAGGTAATAAAATAGATAAAATATATTTCGACAAGTGATGTTGGAACAACTGAAAATATACATACAAAAAATAAATTAGACAAAAACCTTACACTCCACAAAAATTAAGTAAAAATGGATTTGAGACCTATATGTAAAACACAAAACTAAGAGGATAACATAGGAGAAAATCTAGATGACCTTACGTATGCCAGTGCCTTTTTAGGTAGAACAATAAAGGCATGATTCATGAAAGAAATAACTGATAAGCTGGATTTCATTACAATTAAAAACTTCTGCTCGGAGAAAGACACTATCCAAAAAAAAAAAAAAAAAAGAGAGAGAGAGAAAAAAGCCACACACTTGGAGAAAATATTGCAGAAGACACATCTGATAAATGACTGTTATCCAAAATATATAAAGAACTCTTAAAATTCAACAATAAAAAAATAACCTGATTTTAAAATGTGCCAAACACTTAATAGACATCTCACCAAAGAAAATATACAGGTAGCAGATAAGCATATGAATATATGTTCCACATCGTACGTCATCAGGGAAATGCAAATGAAAACAAGATACCACTATATATATACTAGAATGACCAAAATCCAGAACACTGACAACACCAAATGATGGTGAGGATGCGGAGCAACAGGAACTCTCATTCATTACAAATGCAAAATGGTACAAGCACTTTGGGAGACATTTTGGCAGTTTCTCACAAAATAGAACATACTCTTATGATACGATCCAGCAACTGTGCTCCTTGGTATTTATGCAAAGGTATTGAAAACATATGTCCACACAAAAACCTGCATGTGGAGGTTTATAGCAGCTTTATTTGTACTTGCCAAAACTTGGAAGCTATGAAGATGTTCTTCAGTAGGTGAATGGGTAAGTAAACTGTAGTACACCTAGACAATGGAATATTATTCAGCACTAAAAACAAATGAGTTGTCAAGGCATGAAAAGACAAAGGGGAACCTTAAATGTATGTTGCTACATGAAAGAAGCCTATTTTTAAAGACTATATACTGTATAATTCCACCTATATGACATACTGGAAAAGGCAAAACTATGGAGACAGAAAAAAGATCAGTGTTTTCCAGGGGTTTTGGGGTACAGAGGGATGAATAGGGAAGACACAGGGGATTTTTAGGCCAGTGAAACTATTACTATATTGTTGGATACATGTCATGATACATTTGTCCAAATCCACAGAAACAGAATGCACACTACCAGGGGTGAATTCTAATGTACGTTATGGACTTTGGCTGATTATGATATGTCGACGAAGGTTCATTAGTTGTAACAAATGTAACACCCTGGTGGGGGATGTTGATAATGGGCATGGCTATGCATATATGTGGGCAGGTGTGCATTGGAAATCTCTGTACCTTCCCCTCAATTTTGCTGTGAACCTTAAACTGCTCTAAAAAACCAAATATCTCAATTTAGAAAAAGAAAATAACCCTAAAATATTTACATAAATGATTGTTTGGGTTTACTTTAATGTTATCTTATTTGTCGAGAAATCTTGGTCTGGTCACTTTCATTACCCTATAGTCAATTTTGTTATTTTAAAACTTTTCAGATTTATTTGCAACCTGCAAGCAACCCACATGCAGTACTCTTAGTCAATGCATGTGTCATCATAGTTCTTAGATATAAATTACAGAAATGAATTCCAATTGCTATATTTAAAAGCTGGATTATTAGAAGCATAACATACAGCTCAGAGAATCTATGGAAAGCCTATTAAAATAAGCACCTAGAAAGTGGAAGGGAAGAGAGAAAAACTGAGAACACAGTGATATCTCCCAAAGACCTCCAGAACAGCACAGTTTATGATGGGGCACAAAAGATTGACTGACACAGCTGGATAACCACCCTCATTCGGTACTTAATGCAGCACTGATGGGCTTTTTGATTCCAGTGTCATGTCTTCAGGGTATTCCAGATTCTGATAGTCAAAGCCACGATTGGTAGAATGAATCTTAAACTGTCACTGTTGTTTTGGGTTATTAACACCAGAGTCAGAGTCGGATATTTACTATAGGCTCACCGTTCCAAGTGATACCATGTGACTGGCTTAGCTTTAGTCACATACTGGTGAATTGGATGCCAAGGTCTGAAGGAAATATAGAAAAGGTTGTCCAGTAGGACAACATTGCTAGCAAAAATTCCCAATATAGTTTACCACTTTGGCTACCCAACACCCATATATGCTTCTTTGCCTGATTAAAACTGTTTATACCTAATTCAATGCAACCATTCTGCATTTTGCCCAAAACACATTCACCCATCCACAAGGTATTATAAGTTACTGCCTCTAGTTCTGTTCTATCAACTCAATATTCTTCATATCACAAAATTAAGCATCACAGCATATCTTATATAGCAAGGTCAGTGAATATTCAGGAATAAGGCAAAAATAGTTAAACTGTATAAGTATTCACAGGCTATAGCAATAAAGAAAATTAGGTAGAGACTACAGTCTTCATTTCTACAAGTCATACACCAATAATTTCATGGTGAATTGAGTTTCTTAATTACCCTTAATTTACCCAGTGTCACAGCTAGTAAGTAGTAGGACCAGATTCCAGACCAGGTGGTCAAGTTTCAGAGTCCATGCTGTTAATCTGTAGGCATTATTACTTCTCAGTCCTACTAGCTTTCAGTCCTTTTTCTGGTTTCTATAATAAATAATTTTCAGGTGCTTATTTGTCTCAAGATCTTTAAGATGAAGTTTTCCAGTCTTCATTCTTCTTTGAAATTTTCTAATGTCTCATATTCCTTCTAATTTATCCCTTGTATTTACTGAAATTCAATGTGCAACACCATATTTGGATCTTATGTTTAGAGACTGTCCGAGCAAGTGATGTTCCCCTGCATCATTATTGTTCTTCTTAGAGCCTTCTCACCCTTTCCCATGATTTTCCCCTTTGCTTTCTCCTCAGTGAGAAAGTCAGTGCTGTTTCTCTTACAGACTTCTTGTCCAAAGTAAGCCTGTTAGGCAGCCTAAATCAGCCACACACTTGACCCTGTGTCAACTCTCTTGTTCTTACACTGCTTTATTCTTCCTAGTGGAACCATTTCTCCCGAGCTAAGCTTCCTCAAATATAATAGAGGTAAACAATTTTGGCCTGAGATTTAGGTGTGGACATTTTTTTTCAGTCATTTGGAATGTTGTAGTTTTTTAAGTCACAGAGTATCTCTCTTAGATACTTTTCCACATCATGTAGCCTAATTTATCATAAAGATTTATTAGATTGTAGCCCTAATTTTTTTTTTTTTTTTTTGCAGTACGCAGGCCTCTCACTGTTGTGGTCTCTCCCACTGCGGAGCACAGGCTCCAGACGCGCAGGCCCAGCGGCCATGGCCTACGGGCCTAGCCGCTCTGCGGCATGTGGGATCTTCCCGGACCGGGGCACAAACCCATGTCCCCTGCATTGGCAGGCGGACTCTCAACCACTGTGCCACCAGGGAAGCCCCAGCCCTAAATTTTTATAAAACTTAAGAATTTGCTTAAGATGTACTCCATGCACATATTTTATTGGAAGCATAAAGGAAGAGTGGAAGGAAGGCATTCAAGAATAAGTTTCAAGTTTATTAGACCCCTTGTTTTGTGCATTTAACTCTCAACTATTTTTTCATTGCTGTCCCTAATGGGTATGTGGAGGATAAGAGTACTTTGAGTTTCTCAAGAAAACATGCATACATAATAGGAGACATTACAAGAGTAACTGTTTTTGACCTGATTTAATTAGAGTGATTCTAGAATCTCATAAGTATAATGCCAATTATTACTTTTAGATGTACTTTATCATGTTGGTAATACTGTCATTCACATCTAATTTGTAATGAAATATTTAAATAAAGAATTTTTAAAAATATTTTCTTTCAAGGAATTCCCTGGTGGTCTAGTGGTTAGGACTCCACACTTTCACTGTCAAGGGTGTTGGTTTGATCCCTGGTCAGGGAACTAAGATCCCACAAGCCTTGCAGCAGGGCCAAAAAAATTAATAATAATAATTTAAAAAATAAAAATATTTTCTTTCAAATTTCCCTTTTGGTTGATTCTATTCCCCCCTTTCTTTTTCACCCTCAGTTCTCAAGACTTAACATTTCCTCCTTAATATTTTTCACATCTGAACTTCCTTTTAATCTGTCTTCCTAGAACAGGCCTTTATCATCTCTTGACTGTACCATTTTAGTGGTTTCCTGTGAGATAGATTATTAATACTACGAAAATGGAAACTGTGTCTCTGGTTCTCCTTCGTATCCTATGTATACTGAGAACAATGCCTGAGTATAGTAAGGAGGCTTTTAAAATGTATCATAAACTGATGAATGAATAATGAAGATGCATTTCCTAATTCATTCTCCCCTTCTCTCCAATAAATGCCCAATGAATAATCAGACTAATCAACTGCTTGTATAACAGCACTTTTCTGCATATATAAATACACACATATATATATGTTTGTATGTTATGTATTGGATCACAATTTTTCTTAGAATAAATTACTTTTGTTCGAATAGTTTGAAAACTCATTGATTAAAAAAAATTATCTAGGAAATTAATTTCACCAGACTTACTAAATTTTTCTCTTCATGGTGATAGTGGATCACAATATCAGAAAAAGTAAAGATCCCATGTGCAAAGAATACAGAAGGTGGCAAAATATGCAAATATTTAGATTAATGGTTACTACTGATGTTCAGAAAATTATCTTCAGGATATTGCAAAAATCCTGGGATATCACTATTGCTTTCATGGGTCAGATTTCCTCTCCCATGTTGTTTTCAGATTTGTCTAAATGAAAGCTTTCCTGTTTTATTTTCTTTTCTCTGTGTTCCATCATTGTTGAATGCTACATGTGAGAAAGGCGGTAGAATTCAAGTGCAGTTTTAAGGCAGCCAAGTATAGTGGTTAAGAGCATGCACTTTGGAGTCAGACCACATGAGCTTGAATTCTTGCTGGGCAACTTTGGTACTTTTCTTTCTTTTTTTTTTTTTTAAAGAAGATGTTAGGGGTAGGAGTTTATTAATTGATTAATTTATTTTTGCTGTGTTGGGTCTTCGTTTCTGTGCGAGGGCTTTCTCTAGTTGTGGCAAGCGGGGGCCACTCTTCATCGCGGTGTGCGGGCCTCTGACTATCGCGGCCTCTCTTGTTGTGGAGCACAGGCTCCAGACGCGCAGGCTCAGTAGTTGTGGCTCACGGGCCTAGATGCTCCGCGGCATGTGGGATCCTCCCAGACCAGGGCTCGAACCCATGTCCCCTGCATTAGCAGGCAGATTCTCAACCACTACGCCACCAGGGAAGCCCTGGTACTTTTCTTAATCTCCATGTACCTCAGTTTCCTTATCTGTGTAATATGAATATCACAGCACTTATTTTGTGGAGATGATGTGAGGATTTAATAGGTGCTGGTCACATGGATGATTCTCACACGTTTTATCGTCACTTGTTTTTTCACTTTAACCTTGGTTTCGTCTTCATATGCAGAATGAAATTAGTAATTAAATAAGTAACCCACAAAATATAGTAAAATTAAAATTGCACTTTTAAAAATGTTTCAACAAAAACCTTTTTTTATGTATAAAGTATCCAAATTATCACCTAAATGTACATTGTTCTTTCTTAGCAATAACTGTATAGAACATAACTCTCTAATTCTAGTGATTCTACTTTCTTTCAATCAATTTACATTAAAAAACACTATTCAATATAAGTAATAGTTAATTAAAGTATGAGTTTAATGTAAGTATAGAGTGGTAGTATACACATTCCTATATGTACGCACTGCTAAAAAAAACCCCAAATCTTCAAACCATGGGTCTAGGCTTCATTAAATAAGTTCAGCAATTGCTTCTTTTTTCACTATAGTGTAGCATCACATTGTGTGACTGGGGCTTCAGTGCTTCATGATAATTGGCCTCCTGTTCCTCTGACTCACAGTTTGATGTTGTATACTGGAGATAATTGGGCAGATAGGCCTTGAAAGAATTTTCTCTCACTGCTCTTGGTCTATTTTTCACTGACCAACAATGCTAATCATATTTTGTTCTTCATATACAAAGGGAAAGGAAAAAGAGCACACTGAAATGCCAAGACCAAAATATTCCTTGCTCTTGATGTCAAAAATCTATTTGAAGGTAGTCTACAAAGAGGAAAATCTCAATAGGCAGCAACTTTATGTCTGCTTATATACTATTCAACTGGAAGTAAGTTCCAGTGAGAAAATTCAAGCATCTTGCTTCCCCTATGCATTATTCATTGTAAATCAGCAAACATCTGCCCTATGTCTTCCAAATGTAGGTTCCAGGGCCCCAGTGGACGTAATGGCCCAGAATTTAGATATTCACTTTTTCCAATATTTGATGAAATTTAAGATGACTGGGCTTTGGTCAGTGACCTTTACTTTAGAGTGAGTGTACCATGTAATGCCATGTTACTATCATTATTTTCTTCCATCTAAATCAGTTTCTTCTATGTTGTTTGAGACAAAAGTAAAAGTAGAAATATTTTTGGTAGATTAAAGCAAAATAATATAATTTTTTATGGAATTGTTCAATGCCATTCTACTCGTAGAGGCAGAAAATGGGTTGATTCTATTAACTATAAATTACATTTTTATATAGTAAGTCCTAATAATGAGAATACCATATCATTCACATCTAATTTTTGTTCATAAATCATATACAGAATGCAATGCATACATTTTAATGTGTTATATTATTAGGAAAAATTTTATAGAATATTAGTGAACATACTTAGCTATCAGATTTACTTTTGATAAGTCAAAAGAAAGATCAATGAAATTTCTGCAAGTTAATACAAATCCCTATAAATAAAGTGTCAGGTAAGGGTTATGCTAGTTTACACTATTTCATGTTGGTTTTGGTAAGATATGGTAACACAGTCAAGGACTGATTACATGACACTAATTCTGTCTGGCTGGAGGAAGGCAAAGCTGTTCATAACAGAATAATAATTCAGTTTATTTTTCTGAAATCCAAAGAACTATTCAAAGTGAGTATAAAAATGGAACATAATCTTGAAGTTATCCTAAAAAACTAATAATGTGCATGTCATCTAAAAACTGAAAACTATAGCATGACTTAATAAATCATATCACCTACTGACTACCCAACAGTGGGCTGTGTCAGGTTAAGATGAAAAGATTACGTTTCAAACTTATAGAAGGAAAAACATAAAAATGGGAAGGGATGACCAGGGAGATTTTTTCCTAATGCTCTTATCCAACTTAACAATATTTATTAAACCACAGTTTGGGGGAAATTTTATTTATATATTTTTATCAGACAGGAAATATTTATTGAAAGCATACAAGTTACATTAAACTTTTCTTGGCTTTATATTTCTTTATTTAAAAAGTAAATTAGAAAATTATTTTTTTACATATTCTAGAAATGCCATTCATTTGTATTACTTTCTATCATTTCTGTCTATATGGACTGGTTTTACTAATAATAGAAATAGTAGTAAAAATGGTTTACATTTATTACAGATTTACCACTTGCCATGCTCTGTGTCAGGCACTCTACATTCACTTCATGTTATGTTTCCTAATGAGGAAGATAATATCTCCATTCTCCACATAAACACATGCCTGAATTATAGCTCTGCCTATATAGTCTTCCAGGGACACCTAAGGAAGAGGTGACATTTCTTGCAAGGCATTCTAGAGGAAGGCAATAATACTGAACTGGAGTATTGAAATCTTCTCAATACCCATGTTTAAAAGCATTTTCCCAGATCATATTTGGTAATACATAGGATAAGGGTTGTCTTGGAGGATTCAGCTTTATTTTTCAACAAAATATCAGGCTGGCTTCATTAGGCAATAGCAAGTGTCTCGGCTTGTCGCCTTTAATCCTTCCTGCTGCCGATGCCCTAGTCCAGAACTTAATTCCTTATTTGAATTTTCCTTTATATATCTCTCTCCAACCTCTCCCCACTCCAATCCAATCCTTCCTTATTTGGACTGTCTAAATTGTAAAGCCCATCATGTTACACTGTGATTTAAATTTTTTACATCATACATCACTGCTTAATATAGTTGAACACTGACCAACTGGGTAAGTATGACCCTTAGACTGTTTCATGTAGCTAAGCACATATTTGAATTTGAATGTCTTGTGGCTGAGCATATATTTTCCAGTTCCACAGCTCTTAACATTCCCCAATATCTTTTGCTATTTAGATTCATACATGTACATGTTCCTGTACTCACACAGGGAGTAGATTTTTTTACTTTTAATTAAGTAGATATAATTGAGTATACTTAGCTACCATTTATGGACCAGAAGATGGTATGGTTTCTGAAGTTATGCTGCCTGGTTTCAAATTCTGGGTTCAAAATCATGGTAAACAAAATTGCCATGTGTCTATAATAATTTTGTTGTGGCAATACAGTGGACTTAGGCAAGTAACTAAATCTGCTTTTCAATCTCTCATCAAACAAGTGGGGTAATAATTTTACTACAATGCCACAGTGTCATTGAAATTTTGCAGCCTAAGAGCTTAACACAGTCCTTGGTTCATAGTAAAGTGTTCATTAGATAATAATGAAAATTATTTATTTTTATGCACTCCCAATTTCAAAGTAGTAAGACTGATCTCTATCAAAGCAATACAAGAATACTATTTCTCACACACACAGGGATGTTTTTCAGCTTATGTTCATTCCAGTATCTTATCTGGAATTGTCTTTCCTGCTTTTGCTGCCCAGCTTTCACTGCCCAGCCTTCTCTTCATTCTCTAAGTTCCAGATCAAATATCACCTGTTATCTGTAGCTTTACCTGAGTCTCCTAGGGAGAATAATTTATCCTGTGTTCTCAAAGTTACTTTTTGCATATCTCTGAAATGCTATTCATCACATTGAAATTTATTTATTTAGAATAATAGCTAACATTGGTTGAACACTTACTATGTGCCAAGTGTTATGTTAAGTACTTTACATGCATTATTTCAATTTAAGTAATCCTCAGTGGTATCTATTGTTATCCTCATTTCTCAGATTCATACACTTAATTCAAATTTTATTTTATGTAAGAGAAAGAAGTAAATTGCTTAAGTATATACTCTTTGTAAGTAGCTGACCTGGGTTTTATCCGAAGACTATATGATACCAGAGCATATTTCTTTTCTTTTTTTTTTTGCGGTACACGGGCCTCTTACTGTTGTGGCCTCTCCCATTGCGGAGCACAGGCTCTGGACACGCAGGCTCATCGGCCGTGGCTCACGGGCCCAGCCGCTCCGCGGCATGTGGGATCTTCCCGGACCGGGGCACGAACCCATGTCCCCTGCATCAGCAGGCAGACTCTCAACAACTGTGCCACCAGGGAAGCCCCAGAGCATATTTCTTAATCCCTATAATATGTGAGTAGTAAGTACCACATTCATCCCAAAACCCCAGAGCAGGGATCATGTCTCATTCATCATGTTTAAGCCTCAGCATCTAGATGAGCTTCTGACCAGAGTAGGGGCTCAAATATGTTGAACATGTGTAAATCATTTGATTAACCTGTCTTTAGAGGAAGTGAGGTACCTGAAAATAGCTAACAAAAATTTTAACATACAAAGGATCTTTAGCATCCCTGGAAGAAACTTGCCAGAAGACCAGAGCGTGAGCTAGGTGATTATTAGAAAGACCTAAGGATTAGCACTGAGTAATCTTTGTCTCTAATAGAAATAACTTGGACACCAAAAACAGGACATCAAGAGAAATAGTCATGAGGATATACTATGGTAACTTTCAAAACAGGTGAAATAAAACTAATTTGACTCAGAATGAATGGAGCTTACAAGGCAATCAACTGCTATAGCAGTTAACTATTATTATAAAATAAGTCATCACAAAATGTATGTTAAATCAATAATCTTTTTTTTTCCTCATTTATTTATAAATTAGCTGGATGGTTTAGCTGACCTTGTTGGGCACTGCTGTTCTTGGTTGGGCTAACTTCTGTACAGGTGGACAGCCGGTGAGTTGGGTAGAAGCTGGCTTAAGATGGCCTTGGCTAAGATAAGGTTTGAAGGTACAAAGAGTTGCCTTCAAAGAAATTACCAAATAGTAGAATATATGCTATGTAAAGAATCAATTCTAATTCAATAAACTATGTGATACATGATTCAAAAGAATATATGATTCTGCTGGAGTTAGAAGAAATACTTTTGTAATGACGATTGGAGATGATTTCATGAAAGTCACATTACTACTGGGGCTTAAAAGAAGCCTTGGTTTATGGCAAATGGATACTTTTTAACAGATGGGTTGAAAGTTGTAAATATACTGAGGCTAAAATGTTCAAGACATATTCAGGTAAGGGCAGATTGTCCAAACTGAGCAGAAAATCGGCAAATAATGGAAAGAGCTCAGCTGGGGTTGGAAAGTTGGGGTCTTGTTTATGCTGAGTTATTTTGGATATGTTTCATATCCCTTATGTAGTCTCTTCCTCGGATATTTTATATTTAATTGTGGAGCAAAAAAAAAAAGTTAAAGGAAGGAGCAATTACTCATTTGCTAGTAGAGAGACTGCTCCTTAGCAGAATCATGCATAATAAAATGGATAGTAATTATGTGCCAAATTTTAAAGTAACAATAAAACCTTGCCTAAACTTTTTCTCAAAGTTTGGGATAAAAATGTTTGAACCAAATAGAGCTAAGACACTAACAAGAACATATAAGTGCTCTTATTTCATAGTTTTCCCTATTAGGAAACATGGGTAATAATATTATAAAAATGCCATGTAATTTCTCCTGTTCACCTTTTCCTTACTGCTGTGATTAGTGATTAGTGCTGCGATGTCAGGGACAATGACTTCTTTGCTGATGTAGTGATTAAATGCTGTGGAGCCCGTTTTCACTAGCAAAGGTGGTAATCGCATGGAGGAGACTAACAAAAGCATCAGTACACGTCCATGGAACTCTCTCTAGAACAAAAACATAAGAAGCAGGATGCTTTCATAGACACTAGACTGCTCTTCATCACTGCCCCATCAGACTTCTAAAACTGATCCCTGTCATCAGCTCTAAAGAAATATAACAACAACAAAGAATAAAAGTTGTCTGGGAATTTTAGTGTAACCAAGTCCTTCCAGTTTTGCCTTATCTGGAGGCACTGAAATAAGCTGCTGGAGGCACCATTAAATTCAGCCAAAATATAAATGTAAATATTTTTATTCCAAAAGTTTCAAATGAGAAGGTAGTTTCTATATTTATTTTATATTTTATGAGGTAGATTCAAGCCCACTTCAACAAATGATACATGCTAAGAACCTTATGTAATGTATTTAAAGTACATGCTACTTAAAAAAATTTTTTTCAGGCTGACTACTCTTGAACTTAAACTTTGCTCTTCATTTAAACATACAGAAGAAGATTTAACTTAGACGCTGGCTATTCATACATAACTATCCAAAGCAGAAACATTAACTTATCTTGTACATTTTCTTCCAACTCTTTTTAAATTTTACTTACAGAAATTAAAGAGATTCTTCTTATCCCATTCTACATATTAATATGCAGCTCAATATTAAAAAAACAAACAACCCAATCCAAAAATGGGCAGAACACTTAAATAGACATTTCTCCAAAGAAGATATACAGATGGCCAAGAGGCACAGGAAAAGATACTCAACATCACTAATTATTAGAGAAATGCAAATCAAAACTACAATGAGGTATCACCTCACACCAGTTAGAATGGGCATCATCAGAAAATCTACAAACAACAAATGCTGGAGAGGGTGTGGAGAAAAGGGAACCCTCTTGCACTCTTGGTGGGAATGTAAATTGATACAGCCACTATGGAGAACAGTATGGAGGTTCCTTAAAAAACTAAAAATAGAATTACCATATGACCCAGCAGTCCCACTACTGGTCATATACCCAGAGCAAACCATAATTCAAAAAGACACACGCACCCCAATGTTCATTGCAGCACTATTTACAATAGCCAGGTCATGGAAGCAACCTAAATGCCCATCGACAGACAAATGGATAAAGAAGATGTGGTACATATATATAATGGAATATTACTCAGCCATAAAAAGGAACGAAATTGGGTCATTTGTAGAGACGTGGATGCATCTAGAGACTGTCATACAGAGTGAAGTAAGTCAGAAAGAAAAACAAATATCGTATATTAACGCATATATGTGGAAACCCAGATGAACTGGTTTGCAGGGCAGAAATTGAGACACAGAAGTAGAGAAAACACGTATGGACACCAAGGGGGGAAAGTGGCAGGGGATGGGAGTGGTGGTTGGATGAATTGGGAGACTGGGATTGACATGTATACATTGATGTGTATAAAATAGATGACTAATAAGAACCTGCTGTATAAAAAAATAAATATAGGGCTTCCCTGGTGGCACAGTGGTTGAGAGTCTGCCTGACGATGCAGGGGACGTGGGTTCGTGCCCCGGTCCGGGAAGATCCCGCATGGCGCGGAGCGGCTGGGCCCGTGAGCCATGGCCGCTGAGCCTGCGCGTCCGGAGCCTGTGCTCCGCAGTGGGAGAGGCCACAACCGTGAGGGGCCCGCGTACCGCAAATAAATAAATAAATAAATATAATTTTAAAAGACACCATTACAATATTTTTAAATATTTAATTTAATCCAGCTGACAGTATTTTGAGACCTGTAAGCTTTTGCTTATTGTTGGATTATCAATGAGCTTTGTGTGAATGACAATCACAAATTCTGAATGTCGTCACAAAAACAGTTTTATTATTTTAGTAATTTTTCCCTTCCAGGAACCACTGCTCTGGTTTCTTCCACCAGAGTTTTGTGATTACATTTTCCTAGGCTTTCAACATCATTAACAACGTGCATGTTTAAGTACATATACATTGTTTGAGCTCTGTCATTGCAGATTTGAATACATTTAATTACTGATTTCAGTTGCTTGGAAGGTTGTTAAACAAAAACTGTTATTATCTTTTATTTTAGGTTTATCATTCTTATGCAACACACTGCTATTCAGGCATTTCTCCGATATTATACACACTTATCTATTTATATAATCATTTCCTAATTTTGTGCAAGTGAATAATGAATTCTACATCCCCAGGATGTTTAAATAGAGTTTGAAGAACCAAATAAATACCGAAATAATCCCCCTTATTACATACTATCTATGTATACGTTTCTGACTGCTGATATCACTAAAAATTTTATCCATGCACTTATCTGTGTTTGTTTCAAAACATTTCTGCCTGGTAGAAGGATATAGTTCATCTGAGTTTTGATAGCTTAATATATTTGTCAAATAGCACTGGCAATCTCTGAATGTCTGTTGTGAATATGTTCATCTAATATGATAAAAATAATCCAGAACCTTGCAAAGCCAAAACAGCCTAGTAGTTAAAAGCACAGACTCTAGAACTAGACTCCCTGGGTTTGTCTCTTAGCTCTGCCACTTGCTGTGTGTGACCGAGGACAAGTTGAATATGTATGTGGTGCACGTGTCTTTGTGTATGTGT